>NW_017731382.1:3911521-3954722 GCF_001890085.2 Hipposideros armiger
GAGGCAGATCAGTCGCCGGCTTCTGGACGGCCGCCCACGCTGGCTGCTGGCCGCTCACGCTGGCTGCTGGCTACACACGGTAGCCCATGGCAACCCACTGCAGCAGGAGCTGCAGCCTAAGCCGTTGCCACGGCAGCCCAGCTCCAGGTTGAGCTGTTGTTATTTGAACCGGGGCCCTCTGGCGTCCCAAGCCAGTTCCCAACCATTGCGCCACTCGGCCGGCCCTGCTCATTGTGTTTTTAAATCTTCTGCATCATTACTGATCTTTTGTCTATTTGACCTGTAAGGAATTGAAAGAGTTGTGCTAAAATCTCTCATTATGATGATGGATTTGTCAATATCTCCCTATATCTATAACAATTTTTGCTGTGTATATTTTGATACTATTTTATGGTCACATATATTACTGACAGATTGGATCTTTTATAGAGCGACCTCTATCCTTAATGATGTTTTCAACAGTATATCCTGTTTTATCTACTATCAGTTTCCTTTCCTTTAGAATCTGTTAAATGTTTTTCAATCCTTCACTTTCCAACTTTCTGTGACCTTATGCTTCAAATATGTAAATAACATATAGCAGGAGTTTTTAAAATTCAATGTGTTAATTTCAGTTATAACTGGCAAGTAAATCACATTTGTTTTAATCATCCTTTATTTTCTATAATTGTGCCTTTTATGCTGTTTCCTCCTTGTCTTTTTTTTCCTTCAATGTATGTATTTAAGGGATTAGTTGGGTTGTGTTTATTCCTATTACTTTTTTTTTCTCTCTTCTGGTTTAGAAGTTATGCAATACTTCTCTTATTTTAGTGGCTAGCTCTGAAATTAGAACATCTTCATATCTTAACCCTTTTCCTGATAATGGAAGGAATTTAGAACACTAATCTAATTATTTCTCTCCCAAGTTACATGCTACTGTTTTCTAGTATTTTAGTTATTTCTTTTTTAACCCCACAAAATTAGAGATTATCAGTTTATTCTTTTTTTTATATTTACAACATTTTTCCATTTTTTTTGTTCACTCTAGCTTCTTAAAAATCAGACCTTCCTTCTTCATAAAGTCCTTCTTCATAAAGTGTAGAAGGTCACTTAGTCTAGAGTTAAACACTCAGTATTGTTTATCTGAAAATGGCTTTGTTTTATCTTTGTTCTTGGCTGGGTACAAAAATCTAGGCTAATGGTTCTTTTCTCTTTTTATCTTTGGTGTTCTGCAGGTTCAAGTGTTGATTTATTTTTGTTAATCCTGCTTGGTACTCACTGTCCTTTCTGGTACCAGTGATTTGGTGTCTTTAATCACTTCTAGAAAATTATCAGACATTTTTTCTTCACCTGTTGCTTCTCTTCCACCCTTTATTTTCCTCTCCTTCTGGGAGACTTTCTCATTATGGTTCTTATATCTCTTAACCCCTATTTCTTAGTTTTCAGCCCCCTTTTTTTCTGTCCTGAATTCTGGGTGATTTCTTTACACCTATTTTCCAGTTCAATAATCCCATTTTCAACTGTATCTAATCTGCCTGTGATCCAGCCACTAAGTCTTTATATCAACAATTATATATATGTTTTTAAGTTCTATTTGATTCTTTTTCAAATATGCTTGGTCATTTTTATAGGCTCATGTTTGTTCATTTTTTTAAATTACATATTTTATTTATTAAACATTTCATACCTACTTTTCTTTATTCTGAGACAGTAATTCCAATATCTGATGCTCTTGGGATGTAAACGTTCTCTTTCTGCTAACTCTTACACCATAGCGGGTTGTTTATTTGTGTATTTGGTGATCTTTAATTGGGAACTCATGTTTGGTGTATCTTAATCCATGGAAAATCTTGGAACCATAAAATGATTGTGCTTTTGTCAAGAGAGCATTCATATTTGCTTCTCCCAGGAGTCAAGGGTGACCAGCAACCTGGGACCACCCTATCCCCTGGTTCCCACGAGCTTCTTATCACAGGCAGTGCTGACATTGACATTTGCTCCCAGGAGGGTCGCCATGGGTCTCACTTCCTCTCACTTTGGGGCCAGGGAACTCAGAGGCTTCCCTACTTTCTGCAAAAGTATACTTTACATTAAACCCAATTGTGTGCAGTGAGGGTGTCCCTCAGAATATTCAGAGAGCCATACTGCGTAGCCAGGATGCTGATTTACATTTTTCAAAGATCACACTTGCTGCTTCATAGAGAATTACTATAGAGGGCAAAGTGCATGCCGGGGAGGCAGTGAGGGGGCGACTGTCAGTCTTTCAGGTGAGAAATGATGCTGGTTTGGCCCAGAGCAGTGGCAGTAAAAATAATTGGAAGGGTATAAATCCAAGTCAGTGGAGAATCTACTTATTAACTATGCCCCTTGTTTATTAATATTTATGGGCACAGAAATATGTGACTAGCCACCAACTTTCATTAACTTGTTATTTCTCTTCCATTGCTCATATGTTAGATTTGCAAAAAGTGAGAAGTTTGATAATATCCACTGTGGCCAAAGGTGTAAGGACACTGATACTCTCATAGACCTGGTGGAGGGTAAATTGAAACAGCATTTTTGGAGGACAATTTGGTCAAATCTATAAACAAGTTAAATGTACACACACTGTCTTTGTTAGGAATTTCTCCAAAGCGCACACACAAAATTTACACCAACATACATTAAAAGGATGCCCAACATATTGTTGTATGTAATAACAGGGGAAATGATAAATAAAAAGACCATCTAACAGAGGATTTTAACTAAATCAAAATTCATCTATATGGAATACTATTTTGTCTTTTCCACGGAGAGAGAAGTCTAAGATGGAAAGCTATCTCCGACAATTTAAGTGTAAAAAGCAAAATGCAGAACGATGTGTATAGAAAGATTGCTTTCATAGAAAATATGTTAATGGCCAAATAAAAAACATATACATTTATATGCAGAGATCGGCATGAAACTATTTTCTGGGAGGATGTACAAGAAACTGTTAAAATGATTCACTTTGGAGGGAGCGACCAGGGCTTCAGGGTAGAAAGCAACTTTCGCTTTTCACTTTATACCTCTTTAATACATCTTGAAAATTCCACTGCCAGCCACGTATTGCATTTGTTTGAAGAGTTTAGCCTGTGTTTATGCGTCTTTCCTTGATGAGGGCACCTGCCTCCCCGGGTTATCCCATCTCCTGCTTCTGCCACTTAATTATTTCCTCTGGTCCCTCCTTTGAAAACTGTGAATGTGCGTTAGCCCCTCCAGTTGCCCAAAGCCAACCTTCCTCAAAGGTTTCCAAAAGCTGTTATTAAGATAAAAACATAGATTTCAAAGAATATGCGTAGGATGACCCCATTTCTGGAAGAAAAAAACTGGATAAAGGCATGTATGTGTATGTAAAAAGGAAAGAAAAAAAAAAGTCCAGAAGGATTTATAAATTAATTCATCAACAATGTAATGTATGCCTGCCCTGGGCCAGGCAATGCTGTGGACAGACATTCAAAGGGGACCCGGGTCCCCATGCTCAGTCCCCTTGGCATCCCAGGCTCTAGAATCTAAAGCGTAACATGTACAGCAGGTTACTGGCAAGTCACTCTGGGGGAGGCGATTGTGGGTAAGCTTTTGTATCCACCTTCATGCTTTTCTGTATCTGCTGATTTTTTTTTTTTTGCCCTGTGTATGGCAAAGAGAACTTATACCAAATAATAAAAATTAAGCCATAAAACACAATCTCTCTATCCCTCTGATTTTGCCTCCCTTGTCCAAACCCCTACACTTATCCATGCAACATTTTGACATACTGATACTAAAAAATGTTTCATTGTGTATCTGGAAATCAAACTTAAGTGGGCATTCTGTGCTTTATCTGCAAACTTATTTCTAAACGACCTGCTGCCAGCACTCCGCTCCTCTCTGTGTATCCCGCTCACATACCCCCCCCCCAATCTGGCCTTTCCCTGGGGCCGTTTTCCGTAGTGTTCTCCCCCTGCCTGACTTCCACCCTCTGTCCTCACCCCATGTACATCATGAACAGATGTGTGGGCCCAGCCAGCCCCTTACAGCTGGCTCCCCTGGTTGCCCCATTAGCTCCTCAAACAGCTCACCCCCAGAACGGAACTCCTCCCAGCCCTTCATCTCAGGAGCGGTCCCATCCTCCCCGCAGCGTCCGGGCTGAGGACCCGCACACCACACCACCCTCCTCTCTGCCTTCACCCCCATCTCAGCAGTGACAGGCTGGCTCTGCCATCTCCTGCCGTGGCCCCTCAGCGTCCCACTGCCCCAGACTCGCCTCAGGGTTCGGAGGGTCTCCCACAGCTGGCCTGAGCCCCTCCTTCCCGCCGGCCCTACACACACTAGATCACTCTAAACACAAGCCAACAGGGCCATACGGCCTTGGCATCCCCAACCGCCCGTCACCACGTGCCGCCATGGCCGTTGGCCTACATCTGATTGCCACTGTCCTTGGGTCGATGTTTCCAAATCAACTAGCTCGTTTTCACTATTTAAAAATAACCAACCCCTGTATGCATTCGCCCCATGCTAGCCAACAGAGTCCCAGGCTTGACGCGTCCATTATCGAAAGGAGTCAGAATAGACATGTAACTAACCAAATGGAAACTCAACTGTCTTCATGTATCCCTGGGATCGTGGCAGTGCCACCCATGCTGTGCCCTTTGGAAAGCACTGCCTTCCAACATGCCCACCTGCTCTCACCCCCCGCCCCTGTCCCCGCATGGCTCCCTGTGCTTGAAGAACACTCCAGAACTCCTGTGTGGCTGCCACTGCCCGCTGCTTCTCCATCTCTCCCCATGACAACCCCTCAGCCAGTGCCTAATTACGCCTTCCTCCCTGTCTGCTGTTTCACACCTCCCTGCTACCTCCTCTGCCAAGTACCCATTACGCTCTCCACCTGTCAAGCAGCTCCTCGTCCTGCAAGACACTCAAGAGGCACTCAGGCGCGAAGCCCCTCCTTGCCTGTCTCTCCAGCAAACTGGACCGGCATCAGGCAGAACATCTCCAAGGTTCTATTGCCCTGACTCAGAATGTCAGCCCCCGAGCCCTGGTAGAGGCATTGCCACCCTCCTGCGGCCAGGCACACAGTAGGTGCTCCGTGAATGTCCAGCAAAGACCAAGGGCTGTGTGTGCAGGTGGAAGGAGCCTGGAGTTCACAGGTCACAGATCTGGTTTGGGGGTTAGGCGTTTCCACCTCCTGACGTGTGTGACTGGAGCTGGACACGCTCAGACTCCCCTTTTCTGAGGCTGTTTCCTCGTCTGTAACATGGGGACAATCCCAACACCTTCTGCAAAGGCTTGTTAGGAGGGCTCAGCAGAAAAGGCAACGTGGGCTTCGCAATCTCTACAGCTTTACAGACATGGCGGCTTCCTGTTGGGATGCTAACCAGGGTGCCCGGTTGTCCAGTCCGCACTGCAGCTGCCCCCCGAGCCGTGTCCCTGGGAGAAGACCGCAGGGTCCAGGGTCGCCAGGGATGGCAAGAATCACAGGCCTGTTTGTTTAACATTTAGGAAGCCAACGCGTTTTCCTGTACCTTGTCTGCAACACTTAAGCCAATATTTGCGTCTTTGGGATTCTATTTGTATGGTAATTTAAAAATAGGGTTTGGACTTACAGCGGCCTCTCTCCTGAAACTCTGAAAGCACATTAATTTTCTAGATGGTAGAATAATGCCATAATTAAATATTACCATTTCTCTTAAAATAAAATCTGGTAACTCCTAATAAAATGGGTTTTTTCGAAACATGATGTAGGTTTCCCTGCAAAATTGCACTCTGGGGAAATTCCTTATTTTGAATGTATGAGAGAGACCACGAACTTAATCTCAACACAATGTAAGAAAAATTGATTTGTTAAATTACAATAATTTTCTTGCATTTAAAATCTCCATGTTTCCTGTAGTGGCTGACCCAAAGGCCCCCCTATATGCGTCTTTGGGGACAGGCCCAGGGAGCCAAGACGTTTTGCTTCATTGTTTATGAAGCTTCCCAGATGCTCTTTCTTGTGGTTCCAATTGGCGTTTCTGTTGTGTGTTGCAAACTTCTTTGAAAGGAGCCAAGGCTAGGTGACCCCATTACCCTCGCCCCTCAGTCTCCAAATGCGTTCTCTGTGCGAGTGGAAACGGAACTCTCCCAGGTGGACGAGAGCGTGGGCCCCAGAACCGGCCTTCCATGGGCTCTCTCTTCGCCAAAGTCAGGGTGGACGGTCGGAGCCTGGAGGCCCTGGGCTGGAGGCTGGGGATGCAGGAGGCGGTGCCGGGTTTCACCCGGGTGCCCAACCGCCCCAACCAAAGCTCAAGAGGGCCCCCTTGTGGAGAGTCCCAAGAACAGCCCCTTAAGTGGTGCTCTTCCCCCAACGCTGCTCTCCGTGAGCCCCCACATTTCTGGGCAATTTTCCGATCCCAAGACACTCAACGGTGACCACTAGCATCCGTTCTTCTCTCCTCGAAACCTAAATATTTCCTTGTGACGAGAAGGTTCTCGACCCCTCCGGGCAAGACCTGGTGAAGAGCCAGCTCCCAAGGGCCCATGAGGAGTTAAGCTCCTGAAGATCCCTCTCCTAAAACCTTTTCCGGGAGTCATCACCGCGATTTACACAAATGTCTTCTTTCTTACTTAGTGTGTCAAAACCTTGTGATTATCTTGCCAAATCCCTGTTCTATAGAACAATGAACGCTTCAGTCTTCTGCCAAGAGAGCGGGACAGGATTCAGCCCAATGGGAGGCTTCTAGGCACATGTTCTGTTCAGCAAACACTGACTTGTAACTGCACCTTGGGGAGACCCAGGCATGTTAAGAAGCAGTGAGAGCGCCCATGCTCTATCCATCCAGGCCCTGTGTCCCCGCGCCCCGCTCCTCAAAGTACAGGACAGGACACGGTATCCCTGGAGAGCGCTGACCAAATTTCGTAGAAATTTTGAATATCTAAGAGCCAACGTGCAGATGTGGGAACACAGGCGCTAAAGTCGAGCTAACGAGGCCTTGTCTCCAAGACATCAGAACATCTGGGTGAAAAGGGAAAACCTCCCATCAATCACCCTGATGCCGCAGCTATGTGAACACAGCTGGGCTTTGGCTGGAATTTTCCAGTTCTCCTCTGGGTGGAAACCCAGCCAGAGCAAGGCATTATTAGCATTATCATGGGGCCGAGGGAGAGTTTTGATTGAACGGGTTTTGTACTGGAACATTCCTAAACAAACACACAGAGAACACTGGCTGATGAGCCAGGCCTGGTGGGCCAGGCTGTCTCCCCAAGCCCCCCCTTCCGTGAGCTGGACATTTTCTCTTCCTTTAGCAGGAAATGCTCAGCGCGGGCCATGGGGAGATGTTTCCCATTTGGGAAATACGAGCATAAAACAGTCGCCTTCTCCAGGTGGCAGCAAGCAAGCACCAACCCCTTATTCCAGCCCAGCCTAGGACTTGTGGTGGAGAACTGGGGGAGCAGTGACAAACCAAACAATGCCGCTTTGCTTGCCTTTCGACCCGCCGACGTCTGTATCTTATGTCCTCCTGCTTCTCACGGCTCAGAATCTGCTTTTCTGGGCAACCCGTCCCTCCAGAGTTCCTTGGGGCAACTTTCAACTCTCCGAATTCACCAGGCCAAGGAGGGCACGTTTCAAAGTCCTGAGATGCCACGGGGACTGGAGTGTCCTTTATCTAGAGCACAGCATTTCTGAGTTTCCCAAGAACGCAAGGCCCATTCCCCAGCCCTGGCCTTGAATGCGAAGACCCTGGGATCAGATGGACGGTGAGATGCGGTGTGGCCGAAAGGACACGCGAGGGATGTGAAGAGCCACCATCCACACGGGAGGGAAAGGCCAGGCTCCCCGTAATTCAGTCAGTTCCCATCGTTCTGTGATTTGTGTGCTGTCAGAGCCCCTCTGTAACCTTCTCGGGGGAGTTTAGATGGGAGCTCAGTGCCTCGTGGGCAGTGACTTACTGGAAAGCCGGTGGGAGCAGCACCGTGACGGCTGCCATCTCTACAGCCGGTTTCTGAACCTTGTTGGCAAAGCAACCAGTGCGTCCACACAGCTCAGTTTGTAAAAGGCGGCCGCCTCTAATCACCAGTGGTTACTTTTTGGGTGGGGATTTTTATTTAAAATGTGTGCAGGCTTCCAAGTCCAAACATTCTAGGTGAATTACCTCAAGCGCAGGATTTTGAAATAAACCAGAGGGTTTCAGACTTTTTTTTTTTTTTAAAAGCAAGAGAACACTTTTTTCCAAAGCAGATCTTAATTAGGATCCCAGTAAAGAAACCAGAGCAAAGGGTGGGGTCTGCTTGGGCTGAATCTCTTTTTTTCTCCCAGAAATAAACCTGCTGGTGGTCTTCAGACACCAGCTTGAAAAGCTCTGATACGGCAAAATGTGACACACACACACACTCCATTCTTGAGTCACAGCTGTGCTGCCCAGGACGGCAGCCACCAGCCCCATGTGGTCCCCGGGCCCCTGAAATGTGGCCGGCCTAAATTGACTTGGGCTGTGAGTGTAAATACACACCTGGTTTCAAAGACTTGTATGAAAAAAATATAGAGAGTATCTCATTAATGGTTTTCTTATTTACAACACATTGAAATATAATATTGGGGGCTGGATAAGATATCATTAAAGTTAATTTCACCTGTTACTTTTTAGCTTTTCTAATGTGGCAACTAGAAAGTGTAAAGTCACGTATGTGGCTTATGTTTGTGACTTGCATCTTGTCTACTGAACAGAGCCGTGGAGCTGGGTGGAGCCTTTCTGGGGGCATAAGGCCACATCAGGATTCTGGTTTGGCTGGGGCAGGTTCCAAGGGACAGCAGAGGCTTGAAAGCAAAGCACCTGGCACCAGGCTCTTACTTGGGACCTAAACTCTTTCATCCTTAAAACTCTCCGCAGGATTTGAGGCTCACACTTCAATCTCCCTTCACCTACGTCTCTTTCCTCTCTGCCTGCTTGGATCAGCCTGGGCCCCAGCCTGCTAGGAACTCCCTTACTGGCCACCATTTCACCCTCAGCCAACTCAGAGATCCCAACAGCTGCCAGCTTTCTCTTTCTCCCCTTCCATTTCAAGCCACACACACAGAGGAAACCACCAGCCAAACTTTAGGAGGGGAAATCCCCAGGGTGGGAGTGTCCTCCAGGAACTCCCGTTCTTCGTTCTTGTAAAGCACCAGTCATTCATTCACTCCTTCATTCACCTGTAAGTGGGAATGATAACAAGCATTTATTGAGCACTCACTATATGAAGGCATTGTTCTAAGTTGTCCGTGTCTTAACACAACACGTATGTATTGAGCTGCCATCAGGCACTGTGCTAGCTGCTGCAGAACTGGCAGTGAGCAAGAGAGGTTGGAACCTGTCCTCACGGAGCTCTCAGAGTAATGGGAATAGTGGGGGAAAGGAATGGAAGAAGGAGAGAGGGAGGAAGGGAGGGAAGAAAGAGGAGGAAAGCGAGAGAGAAGGAAAGAGAAAGAAAGAGAGGAAAGAAAGAAAAAAAGAAAAGAAAGGGGAAAAGTTGAAGAGCCCAGAGTGGCATCTCAGTAGCAATGAGCACACCTAGCATTCAGATCTTGGCTTCTAAACACCATTCTCCAATGAAAGGAACCAGGACTCCTTGGGGAAACGGCTGATTCCAAAACCGGGGCAGGGAAAGTATGAAATGAGCTTGGAAGACCTTCTGACACCAGAAAATGAGGAAGTGCTCAAAAAAAAAAAAAAGACGACAGCATGTACAAAAGGCACAGGATCTAAGCTGAAGGAGCTCCCAATGTCCAAATTGGGGACAATCTGAGAAACAAAATAAATAACAGCAGCAATCGATAGTAACCTAGAAAATAAAATAAATGCCCACAAGTTTAGACGAATGCAAATCATGATTGAATAAAGAGATGAATGGGAAGGAAGATGGGACAGTGCTTCCTTACGGCACAATTCCAATGAACAAATTCAGAAAGAATCATGCAGGTAGAGGACGGCCATTTGGAAAACACCACGGTGACAATTTTTGTAGGTCAGAATCATCGATGGTCAACAAATGCTAAAATCAGTGGGGGGGGGGTATAATGCAAAACAAGACGCCGCGTTATCGCTATTATATCCCCATAAAATAAGTATTAGTTATGAAGAGAAAAGTATTAATTTAACAGCAGAGATGCAGAGCAGACCCTCTGTAAGCAAGTGATCAAAGTCCACGTCACCAGGATTGGGACAAATTGACATCATGTGCCTTTTAAGGTGACACACTGAGAGGGCACACCATTGTGTCTGCAGCATTCTTACCCAGACTTCACAAACTCAATTTAATGGTGAGGAACCTTCAGACAACACCCAATTCAGGAGCACACTCCAAAATAACTGGGCAGTGCCCTTCAAAGTGTCAAGGTCATGAAAGACGAAGACCAAAGAAGTGTCTCGAAGCAAATTACAGGTGAAAACCAGGAGCGATGGGCGATCCTGGGTCAGACCCTCGACCAGAAAGGAGGCAATTGGTGAAACTTGCTCAAAGTGTGTGGATCTCTTAATAGCACGTGTCCATGTTAATTCCTTGTTTTTAATCATCGTATTATGTCTATGCGAGATGTTAGCCTTTGGGGAAACCGGATGAAAGCTATAGGAGA
Organism: Hipposideros armiger; assembly: GCF_001890085.2. Lineage (NCBI taxonomy): Eukaryota > Metazoa > Chordata > Mammalia > Chiroptera > Hipposideridae > Hipposideros > Hipposideros armiger. The sequence goes on from NW_017731382.1 coordinate 3,922,086, forward strand.
ACTCATCCCACCGCTTTTGCAACATGTTTGTAACTCTGAAAGTACTTCACATTGAAAAGTCAAAAAATGAAAGTATGTGAAAAACAGGAAGCAGGTGAGTGACTGCCAGGCGTGATGCGTGCTACACAGGAGAGAAGGGACGGACACGAGCAGAAGGGCCACGTTCGACACCAGCCTGCCAGGAAATGCAGTGTCTGCTGAGACGGGGACGCAGAGGGAAGGGCGCTCGGGCCGGGGAGCGGCGTGTGCACCAGCCCGGGGGCAGGAAGGAGCTGGCCTGCTCATCCCTGGGAACACACAGCAGAGAAAGAAGTACGGCGGGACCTGATGGATGGCGCTGGGAAGGCAGGAAGGCGACCGATTTTGAAGGGCCCCGTGGACTGTAAGGAAAAGCATGGATGCTACTCCCAGAGCCTTGGGGGAACCATGGGACCACGGTGTGTTTCCTCGGAGACACTTAGATGCTTTGGAATTGTAATCCGTGGTGGGCCTGATGATGAATGCCAGCCTCTCCAATAGAATAGGAACAGGCAGAGATCGGGGTGATGCAGCCACAAGCCAAGGGACGTCTGGGGCCACCAGAAATGCAAGAGGCAGGAAGGACCCTGTCCTGGAGCCTCTGGAGGGAGCCCGGCCAGCCCACCCTGTGATTTCAGACTTCTGGTCTTTTCAGTCACCGGGTGTGTGGTGCTGTCACAGCCGCAGCCGTTCAGCCTTGAGGTGGGTGATGGTGTCCCCCCACCCCCACCTGTCCTTCTTCACTGTGAGTGTCCCTCGGACCGTGGACCATACCCGCAAGCCCCTCACACGGTTACTTACTAAATATTATTTACTTAAAGTGTACCTTCGTGTTTCAAAACCAAGTTCAGACCAAAACCCTCTGAAAACTCAGTCTTGTCCTCGACACATGGGCTGCGAGAGCACAAGTTTGCTACTTTTGTAACTGGGGCTGCTTTTTAACACCCTCTAAAATCAATGCGTAGCCGTTGGAATCAGAAACACTCACCGCGGCACCGAAAATCACCTGGCACGTCTCCCAGAGCCTCAGAACAAGCCAATTAGGAGAGGGGGAAAAAAGTGCTTTTCTTTTGCTTTTCGCCCCCAAAAGAAAAGTACCCAACAACCTGCCATTTCTCCGCTCTGCACCCCACGCCTGCTGCGTCCTCCCCGCTTCGGAGTCGCACCTACCCACTCTTCTTGTCGTGACCTTTGAGGAAAACGTGGGCTGCGGCCCCGGGTGTGAAACCTCTCTAAGTCTCCAGTTTTCATCTGAGAAATGAGACTAACCCCCTCCGCCCGGGGGAAGTGCTGTGAAGAGCAGAGCAGAAAAGGGCACGCAGCTTATGCTTCCATTTCTAGGAAACGTCCAGAAGAGGCAAATCCGTAGAGACAGAAAGCAGATGAGCTGTTGCCAGGGTCTGAGAGCAGAGAGGGAAGGCAGCGACTGCTGATGACGATGGGGTTTCTTTTCGGGGTGACGGGAATGTTCTGGAACGAGACGGTGGTGGTGGGTGCACCGCCGGGTAAGTGTCCTACGTGCCACTGAGTTTTACCTGTACACTTAAAAACGGTTTAATGGGTGAATTTTATGTTAGGTGGGTGTTTTACCAAAATTTATTTTTAAATTGGATACGCAGCACCGGCCAAGGCCCTCCACGCCGCTGAACCTCAGTTTCCTCATCTGCAAAACGGGGGCATTGAGGGAACCTCTGTCAGGGGTGGTTGTGCAGATTGCACCCGTCGGCCCATAGGAATGGCGGCACACATCGCTGCGCTGACAGGCGCCTCCCGTGGGTTGCTGGGAGGACTCCCTCCCTTCATGCCGACAGAGCAGCTGAACAGAGACAGTCTCAGCCAAGTGCCTTCACTCAGTAGAGGCTTAGCAAGTGCCCTTTCCCCTTCAGGCCCCAGACAGGTCCCACACGTGTAGCCCGTCCCTGGCATCCCGACACAATAACACATCAGGTGGGAGCGTATCATATTTGAAACCCCAGTAGCCTGGTCTCAGCAATTGGCCACTCTGGATTTAATTCTGCAGGTAATTTGAACGATGCTATCTAATTTCCAATGTCCCTGCTCTTATGAGTGCAAAAGCAGCATAATTTTTAATTAGTGGGTAAACAGTAAATAATGGATGGCGGTAAGTGGACACCACTGTTAATTAAAAATCCATGGTTGATAAAAATCAATTTGGCCCCTGCATTTAACTCAGTCTATCAGGTCCCCGTGTAAAGTTGTGCAACCCGGCCCCCAGCACCGCCGGCTTTCAGCGGCTGCTTCTTTTAGTTAAGACTTTTCTAGGGGAGAGAAAAATAAAAAGCAAATAAAGAGAAGACAATAAAATCAAAAGGCTCCCCGCAAAAAGCTGCGGCTGAGGAAAAATTTCATGTATTCATTTATAGTTGGTTGATTTAATTTCTGCAACCTTGAGGCTGACGATTCCTGAACGGTTGAGAGGCTCGCCCCGGCGTCTTCACAAAGGTCTCCAGTTGCGTTTTTGATTCTGTGTGTGCATGTTCTGAATACAGTGATATTTCACCATATCTCGTAGTCTCCTGACTTAATTAAATCCTAATCTCTCCCAGAAAAACAAGACAAACTGAAAACACACTCAGGGGAAACGTACTGTCTGAGGATTCATGACAAAATATAATGTCGCGGTCATCTCTTCCTGGTGCTGTCAGAGAGATTACAAGGGGGAAAAGGCTTGTTTTCTTCTGAACAAAAAAACATTTCCTCAAGAAACCCAGCTTTGTGGAAACAACGCCAGTGTAATTTTCAGGGCCCGTTCATGATTCCGCTCTGAGACACAAGCTTCATTTTCCTCCGAGGCGAGCAATGCTGACCCTCCGGGTCCTTGAGTCCCTTTGCTTCCATCATCCTCCAAATCAAGGCTCTCGGACAGGCTGGTGATGATCACATTAAGCTGCAGAGTTGAATCCAGGGCCCCAGTGCTCTGGCGGGAGTTGATGGCAGGAACACAGAAAGGTGCGACCTGGGGACGCCGATGTGCGCGTCCAGCTCGGACTCCCGCAGGGCTATGCAGGGGCATTTGGCCCAACTCCGAGGCCCGCCCACCCACCACGTCCTGGCTCCGGTCCCCGCGAACCTCGATGTGCCCAAGCTAATATCGAACCACCACAGGTTTCTCTCTTTCAAGACTCCCCTTGGTGTGTCTTCCCTCTGCAGAGTGGCCCTGGGAGCCCTCGGGGAGCCGTGGCTCGCTGGTTCTTTGCTTTCATTTCTCCTATTTGGCTGATTAAAACCAATGAATCAGGATAGGGTAAACCAGGAATACGGCAGGGAGCCCCAGGCCTCCAGGGAAGTGAGGAGTCCACTCTGCCTCCTTTTCCTGAGAGCCCCGTGGGGCCACATGCCCTGCAAAAGGGCAGTGTGGGGACCCCGGGCCTCCCCGGTCCTTCCTTGGCCATGATGCCTTTCTGGAACCTGACGGGGAGATGTGAACGTGCAGGACATGTCATACGTTCTCCACTCAGCCCACCAGCCTCCGGGGCCTCCTGGACCGGCAGGGCCTGCCTCCCCGGGCTGGCTGACACCCCAGCCGGGCTGGCGCCCCTGACCCACTTCGGCCACAGGCTCAGTGGGATGAAGTGCTGTTGGAAAGCCCTCTTGCAGGAGCTGGGCCAGCCATCGAGGCCAGGCGCCCGTGAGCACAGCCCCGTGCTGTAATATTTGGAAGCTTCCCACAACATCCCGCCATCTGGGCTGTGTCAAGGCCTGGCCTCGGAATGGGGATGACAGTTTCTGGCGGAATTGCTGCTCTTTAGCAGCTCAAGGCCCTGGTGCTCTCACCTCTGAGCAGCTCCTAGAAGAGATTGTGAACAGTCCTATGGCCAGGCCTGGCTTGTCTCCACGAGATGAGCACATCTGGGGGTCACTCAGGAGGGCCTGGGCCCTGAGCCCGGCCCCTGCTGCTCGTGACCATCCTTCCTGAGGCCTGGGATTCCTCCCCGGCCCTACTGTGCGCCTCACGCGTCAGCCCCAGCGTCCACCACACAGTTATGGAGCACCCACTATGTGCTAGGCGCTGGCCTGGGTCCCACGGAGGTGGGGATGGCAGTCCCACTGCCCCTGGCTCCTCACTCTAAGTCTAGAGTTTCCCTTACCAGGCATGCAGGCCCCTCAGCTACCACCGGCGGCAGCACTCAGCCACAGCAGGCAAGTCTGAGGAGGGTCTGGGTGCTGGGAGTCTGGCTTGGCACCGTCACTTTCAGAATCTGGGACAGTCTCTCTATGGGAGACTTGGATTCCATGGCGGTTACATCTGGACACCCAGGAGATGAGTCTGGAGGCTGAGTCTAGGTACCCCAATTTGGTACCCTGTCACTGTCTCGGGGACTGGGGCAGCCTGAGGGGGAGAGGCCGAGGTGGAGGTTGGGGTGGGAGGCCGGCGGGGCAGGCAGAGTCCCTGGGGTGTGCTGGGATCGCTAACCCGGGTCTGTCTGCTTTGCAGCCCGCACTGCAGAGGTGGCTGGGACAGCAGGGGGTGGCCGCCTGCGCTGGGGAGCTCACTGCCAGCAGCCCCTGCCCAACAGAGTGCCTGTCACTGCACTGCTGCCCCCACGCCTTGACGGACCCTGGATCTCCACTGGGTAAGACCCCAGGGTGACCTTAGCCTCAGGGCCCTGAGCTGGGAGACTTCATCCTCTCTGAGCCTCAGTGTCTGTATCGGTGACATGGGCACAATTCATCCAATTGCCCGAGAGGCCTGCTTCCTGCCAGGCGCAGGGCTTTGCTTGCCTCTCCCCCTCCCACCACAGCCGGCCTGGGAGGCCAGCTCCGTGTCGGACGTCATGCCCCAGCCACAAGCAGCAACTGGATGAAACTCATTTGTTCAACACATCGATCACCTACTCTTCAAATACTGAGTACCTACTACGAACTAGTTAGTGCAGGGTGTTGCAGTGGGGATGAGCTCCAACCATGAGAACACAGAAATAAGTAACACAAACTAGAGATGGTGCTAAGCTTTGCAATGAAGGAAATAAGACCGAGGATGTGCTAGTGAGTGACCTGGGAGGGTTTTTTTTGGGGGGGCGGGAGTGATCAGGGAGGGCTTCTTGGAGGTGATGACATTCAGTTGAGAGCTGAGAGCAGAGGAGCTAGCCATCCAGAGAGCCAGGGGAAGGGTCAAACAGAAGGCGCAGCTGGTGCACAGGTCCTAAGGCAGGAAGCGGTGGGCCAGAGAGGGCCCAGGTGTCCCGCTTGCCCGTCTGATTCTCTTTCTAACCGCACAGTCTCGTCGGACGTTTCAGGCCCGGTTGCTGCTCTGGGGCAATGCACTTTGTGCTCTACCCTCATCCATGGGCACAAACTCTGCAGCAGCCAGCTGAGTTCTCCCTCCTGGGGCAGGCGTGGGAGAGGGAGGCAGGCAGTGGCCTCCTCCACAGTGGGCCCACAGCTTGCTCCCCCGCCACTGCCTTCAGGCCAGTCCCGCCTGGGGTCAGGGACTGGACGGACTCTCCGTGTCCTCCATGCGCCTTCTGAGGTCAGGCAGAAACCAGATGCCAAACATCTGCTAGCACTCTGGGTGGAGGGAGGGAACCTGAGCCCCTTTGGAACCATTCCCGGGCTCTCTCCCCACCCGACTCCACAGTCCAGGTGGGATCCAGGCACCGCTGGCCAGGGTCACTCTGAGACAGAACCGGGGCTCGGGAAGGGTGGGAACTGGCTGCAGGCTGCTCCTGCCCCAAGACAACAGCATCTGGAATAGTGCTTCTAGACACTTCGAGAACCTTCTTCCTAGAAAGTTCCCCGTTGTGCTTTCCAGACAGGCTTTTCTGCTTCCTGAGAGTAGTGCAGAGAAGGATTCAGAGTCTAGAAATGGCCGGTGCAACCTGCTGTGGCCCCTCAGGTGAAGGGCTCCGGCCCCGGCCCTGTCAGAGGCAGGCGTGAGGACAGGGCTGAGGCCACGCTTGGCGTGTGAGTCTCCCCTCTCCACTGTTAACCACCCCTTGTACCGGTATTTCCTTATGATTTTTCTTTAAACCAACTTGCTTTTGTTTACTTGAACACATCCATTTATTCTTACAGCTTTATTGAGGTCTAAGTGCTATACAGTAAACCGCTCACATTCACAGTGTACTATAATTATTTTTCAAGGAAGCGTAATATCTCCCTGGATATGGAGAGCAGAGCCACTTGCCATAAATGGGAGGTAACTGTAGAAAGAAAGTCAATGAAAACAAAACAACATAATTAAATTCTCACTAGATTCGTTGCCTGCCTAAGGCTCCGAGTCTGTTCTCTCTGGGAAAAAGGGAGGCTGGTGTTAAAGATGCATTAGCTCCAGTGGAGACTTTCTCCTTAACGTAATCAGAAAGATTGCAAGAATTAAGAAAGGAGGTCGTTCTCGTGCTGGGTGAGAGTGGGTTTCCTCTGCTCCAGCAGCCCTGGTATGAAACACCTGGAGAAGGTAACAGTACAGGTGGCACCTGGCCAGTAACACTGTGGAGGGGTCTTTCTCCCAGAATTTGTCCACCATGCACCCCGTCTGAGCCCTCAGTGGGTGAGTCCCAGAGGCTCGCCTGCCTCAAGCCCAGGTGTGACAGTGGCTCTCGGAGTCCATCAGCTTTTCTTAGTGCCCAAGCACACCCTCATTTTCATCACCAGCAGAATAGGGCCTGGGGACTGGGGCCAGCGCACCCCTGTTTCTGTAAATGAAGTTTTATTGGCACACAGCCACGTCCACCATTTTGCAGATGGCCTCTGGGTGCTTTAGCTCTACAACTACAACCTGTTGTTGCAACAGAGACCACCCGGCCCACAAAAGCAAAAATATTTACGATCTGACGCTTTCCAGACAGCCCGCTGGCCCCGAGTTTAGATCCACAAGCCTGTCACAGATGTGGGTGAACTTGGTCAGGGAAGTCAGCCTCGCAAAGGGGACACAGGACGTGAGTGCCCATCATCCATGGTCATTCACGGTCACTCAGCCAGGACCCAGGGAGGGTCCAGTGTCTTGGGCTCTGGTCCAGGTGCCAACAATCCAACAAGGAGAGAACGGGCAGGACCCTGCCTCTGGAGCTCAGGGCACAGGGCCCCCGAGTGGGGCAAGGGAGCCGCTTTCCTAAGCACCTCCCAGGCCCTGCCGCTGTGCTGGGCGCATCCTGGAAACCCTGACTGCGGGCCTGACATCTCCGTGTCCCAGAGGCAAGAGCTGGGAACTTCCTCCAGGCCCGTATTCCTGGGGAGGGACAGAAACGGGGCGGAACCCAGGTCCTGTGGCTGCGAAGTGTGCGATTCCATGGACCACAGTGCCCTCCAGGGAGGGCGTCGGCTGAAGGAGGGAGCTAGAAGGCTTGTGAGGAGGCCACAGGGCATTGAGTGGAAGGCCCCCGGCCCCCAAAGTGGGGCTGAGATCCGTCGGGGAAACTGAGGACATAGGGGCCCAGCCCTGAGCTCGGGCTGCACTGGGGGCTGTAGGAGTGGGAGCCCAGCCCCCAGGAGCGGGGCTCACGCGCAGGCTGTCCCTGCCTGTGTCTCCCACCCGACAGCTGCGAGGTGCGCCCAGGCCCCGAGTTCCTCACCCGCTCCTACACCTTCTTCCCCAACCGCCTGTTCCGAGCCTTCCAGTTCTACTACGCGGACCCCCTCTGCCGGGAGCCCGCCCACTCCCTGCTCATCAAGGGCAAGGTCCGCCTGCGCCGGGCCTCCTGGGTCACCCGGGGTGCCACCGAGGCTGACTACCACCTGCACAAGGTGGGCGTCGTCTTCCACAGTCGCCGTGCCCTGGTCGATGTCGCCAGGCGCCTCAACCGGACCCAGGCCGGCCGGGCCTGCGTCCAGCGACTGCCCCCCGCCCGGGCCTGGCTGCCCGGGGCGCTGTATGAGCTGCTGAGCGCCCGGGCCGAGCGGGACTGCACAGCGGCCCTGGGCTTCACCATGCACGAGCTCAGCCTGGTCCGCGTGCAGCGCCACCTGCAGCCGCAGCCCCCGGCCAGGCCCCGGCTGGTGGAGGAGCTGTACCTGGGAGACATCCACACTGACCGGGCAGAGAGGCGGCACTACCGGCCCACCGGCTACCAGCGCCCGCTGCAGAGCGCCCTGGTGAGTGTGGGGCCCCAGGGGAGGTGTGTGTGTGTGTGTTTGTGTGGAGGGGGCGGGGGACACGACGACGAACTCTGAGCCCTGGCCCAGCCTAGGTGATCTGCTCCCTGCCTAGGGCCCTCTCGGCTCCCCTACTCTGGTCTGCTGGCCACAGGACACTGGCACATGCTGTTCCTTCAGCTTGAGCCATCTTTTCTCAGGTCTTTACAGGGCTGGCTTTTCCCAGAAGCAGCCGCTGTTCAGCCTTCTCAGGTCTAATCCTCCTGACATTCTCCTTGTGAGTCCCTCAGGGTCCCTTTCTGTCCCTGCTGGGCATGTGGACCTGAGCAGGTTGCCCCTCCCTCAGTCCTCAGCTCCAGTGCCCCCTCCCCCCCCAACCCACACTCAGCACACCCTGGGTTATATTGTTTGTTTTCTTGTTTACTCCCCTCTGTGTGCCCACACCTAGCCCAGGGGCTGGCACATGGTCGGGGCTGATAAATGTTGATGAGTGAGCCGGGGAGAGGGCAGCCTTCCTCCAGGGCCCTGCTGGGCGGCCACACAGCCCTAGGGAGGCCCCCCTCCAAAGCTCCATGTGGGGCGCACCCCTCATTGCTGACCTGGAGCCAGAGGCACTGGGCGTGCCCCTTCGTACTAATGGCAGGTAGTGCACTGCTGCTCAGATTCTGACTGTTCTCAAGATGCATCACCTGGGCATCCTGTCAGAACGCAGAGCTGGGTCCCACGGGTCTGTGGTGGGGCCTGGGATTGTGCATTCCTGACAAGGTCCCAAATGGTCCATGGAGGAAGCCGCAGCCTAAAGGGAGCTGTCCTCTGCTATGCATCCCCTGGACTCCAAAGTGAATTTCACTTAACCCAATTAACACAGATTTTAAATGAAGCCATCACAAACGTTCTGTCCCGATCTGGGGCAGATCTAGCAGCGCTTTCTTGCCCAATGAGCACACAGGCAGAAAGGAACGGGCTTCCTCTGTAGGCTGAGCTCGGGCACACAGCAGAGAGCCTGGCCAGCATGGGGTGGAGTCTCACACCCTCCCCTGCGTGTCTGGTGAAGAGTAAGGGCCCCGTCTCAGGAAAGTGTTCGTAAAAGTGTAAAATAAAAGACATCGGATTTAAACAGAAATGCTAATGTCTATTCAAGTAGTTATTCAAGTCTTAAAGCATGAATTTGTAACATAGGAATATTATGCATATGAATTGTTTATTGTCCCTGAATTTCAAAGTAGGGATGAGCATCAAGTTTCCGATATCGGCAACATTGTTAATATGAGATCGGCAACAAAGTCAAAGGTTCCCCTAGAGCTACAGGGGTACATTCACCATGAGAAGAAGCCTTAGGGGGTTACTAAAAAGGAAGTCAAGGTTAGGGCTCCAGGTTAAGAATGTCTGTACTTGGCACCCAAAGAATATTCTTCAAAAGTGAGAATGAAAGAATTGATGAGTTCAGGAGTCCCTATCAAGTGCTCTTTGAGCCCTTAGGCAACTGTCCCATCGTTCAGCATGTATGGAGTGCCTACTGTGTACTAGACACTCAAGGAACTAAACCAGCAACTTGTCACCCCGGGAGCAGCCGCTTGTCAAAGCACCCCAAAGCGGGGGAGTGAGGATGAGCCCACCCTCCTGGCAACATGGGACCTGGGGAGCAGAGAAGAAACACAACAAGAAGCTCTCATAATCACAGAATCAACCGGAGCTCCTTTTGGGACCTCGGAAGTATTCTCTTTGGGGCAGCCAATGTTCTAGCCTGGTCTGACATCGCTCCTGCTATGAGAGGAGAAGGCGCTGGCGGTGAGGTGAGGACCAGAGCCCACCATCTTGTTAGGAGGGAACACGGGCCCCATGGCACCCAGGATGACATGCTCATGTCTCCCCAGGCTCTGGGCCTCGGACTCCTGCCGCCTGACCCGCCAGGGGGGCCCATGTCACCTGCCATGAGATTGAGAAGCACATCACACAGGGCTGAGTGCACAGGCGAGCAGGGCCAGATGGACCGACATTCAATGAAAAGCCCTCTCTCCGGAAAGAAGAAAAAAGGAAGATAATTTCAAAGAAGGAAACACTGCATCGCAAACCCCCAAGTAACAAATTCATCATTACCTTATGCTCTCGGGGCCCAAGTCTTGCCCATGACCCAAACCAGATGGTACACATGAGCATGTTTTAGAAGTTCATTTAAAACAAATTTGATCCCCAAGTTCATTGCCTGGATAGAGAATACTAATCAATCCGCCAGCCAGCACTTGACCAAAATCATCTAAGCCTGGTATCACCTCTGGGGGTTAATTAGAAACTGTTTTGGGATGTTCGAGAAATAACTTGATGTAACAGCCTTAAACTAGGAAGAGTACGGCTCCCGCACAAGCGAGACCTCTGCTGGCTGGGGCTTGCTTATTAACACGAGCAACTCTGGACCTGGGCAGAACGACGCCTTCTTCTGATAGAGAAGGGGCCTTCTTTCATCCCCTTCAGAAGCCTCCCAGAAGGAAATACGTTTTCTCCCCGCTTCTCTCACCTCCAAAGCGCACTAGTTCTCAATTTGTTTCTGCTATGCAGAAGACCACTTGCCCCAAATTACCAACTAACATCCCCAGTGTCCCGTCCTCAGGAGACATCTCTGTTTTGGGGGGATGGGCAGCCCTGGGGTTATTTTGATGTAATGCATTACGTCCTTCATTACGCGTGACAGTGACAAAAGCCAGAATATGGGTTAAAATGCCTAAGTTAGAGGAGGTCCGTACCAGCCAGCATCCTGATGACCGGCACTCCAGCTAACTACCCAGCCTGCTCGCGTCTTCCCATCACAAACATTTCTGCTGCCATTTACTCGAAGGTACAAAGTGCCTTCGAGTCCTCTGGGTCGAAATACCCCAAACCAAAAATAATATACGTTCCTGTATTATGGAAATCAAGGCAAGTTCAGGTTCATCATAAAAATAAATAATAAACACTTATAATGTGGCAATCTGAAAAAGAAAAAAAAAATTTCTCAGGGTGGCCGGATGGCTCAGTTGGTGAGCGTGTGTGCTCTGAACAACAAGGTTGCCAGTTCGATTCCTGCATGGGATGGTGGGCTGCGCCCCCCGCAACTAGATTGAAAACGGCGACTGGTCTTGGAGCTGAGGTGCGCCCTCCACAACAAGACTGAAGGACAACAACTTGACTTGGAGCTGATGGGTCCTGGAAAAACACACTGTTTCCCTTCCCCAACAAAATCTTTAAAAAAAAAAAAATTCTCCATCATCCGATGTGGCTAAACCAGGACTCCCAAACACCACTCTTTGGCATGGGAGTCATCCAGAAGCAATCTGGAAATCTTTTGTTTTTTTGTGAGAAAAAACATAGGCGCTGATTTCCCGGCTGAGTCCTCAAGATGCCCCTTCCCGTGGCCTGCCCTGCGTGCACCCCCCAGCCCTCCCCACCCCCAAGCTTCCTTCTGGAACGGCAAAAGCGGGAGGCTGCTAGTTCCCACGTCAGCCTTGCTCTGACAAGTGTCTGTTCCAAGGACATTCACCTTTCAGAATGATGCTCTGGACTAAATTCTGGGCAGCAGCTCCCTTTAAAAAAAACCAAAACCAAGATAGGTCTGTATCTGGTTCCTTTTTGGCCTCTACTGAGCTTTCTCACTCCGGAGCGCAGACTGACGACTCCCACACGATTTGGTTTAGCAGCTGTTTCCTGTTGACACGTTTTACTGTAAACCCAGTTCATGAGACTTTTATCAGGCAGGGACAACTATTGGGTTGTCGGATAAGTCATGACGTATGTTTTCTATGTTTTTCGTCGCAAAAATGCGTCATGACTTTTCCGACAACCCGATATAAAGAAGACCAAAGAGAAAGGAAACCAATTCAGAGCCCCGGCCATTGAGGGCTGTGTCTGCACATGACAACTCGGGGTGGCCGGCTCCCCCTCTGACAAATAACACTGGAGTGGACATCTTTGTGCCGGATCTCTTAGCAACACTGCAGCCATCTCCTGAGCACGGACTCTAGGCAGTGGGGTCCAAGGGCGAGATATTTTCACGGCTCTTCATCCTTGTTGTCACATTCACTTCCCAAGGGAGTGGAAGGGATGATGCTCACCTTTCAAGGTGAAATTTCTGAAGATAAAATGCTTCCCTCTCCACCCCGTAGTGGAGACCGCAGACCTCAGCTCTGAGCGGAGCGAGGCTTTCTTCACAGAATGGGGGAGGGGGTTGCACGGGCAGGGGTCCAGCTGGGCTCTGCCTCTCCCAGGCCAGGGAACCCTGGCAGGCCCGCTGGCCCGCTCGGTTTCAGCTCCTTCAGCTCTTAGATGTAACAGTTGCCGGAGAAGTGCTTCCTGGCCCTTAGGAAGCGCCCGAAAGAGTGAGGGGGTGGAGAGGGTTACAATGGGCAAGGAAATGATAATAAACTTGAATGGCCAACTTTCAGGACCAAGCAGGCCGGGTGTGGGAAAGACAGCTCTTTCAAATCCCAGAACGGACGGCGCCTCCATTCATTTCTCACTCATTCATTCGTCCATTCATTCCTTCATCATTTAGCAGACGCGTTCCCGCTGTGAAGCAGGCGCTGTGCCAGGCCCGGGGGCTAGAGCAGCTACGGAGACGGTCCGGCTTTCTGGAGCTTATGGTCTAATGAAGGGGACGGGTGGGCAGAAGGGGAAACAGAAAACGTGTCTGAGCGCTAGAAAGAGTCTGAGGGCTGCCGTATGTGGGGTGGTCAGGAAGTGTCACCCATCGGGCGACGTTCCAGGGGGAGTTCCAGGGAGAAGGGACAGCTGCTGCGGAGGCCCAGAGGGGAGAGGAGCTTGCGGAGCCCAAGGAGAGCAAGGCAGCCGTGGGGGCCGGAGGCGGGGAGCAAGGCGAGTGCCAGGCGGCCCACGGGCAGAGCCCCACGACACCCCCTTCCAGGCTGCACCCTGACGTTGCCGCCCCTCTGTTTGTCTCCTGCCAGCACCATGCTCGCCCCTGCCCAGCCTGTGGCCTCATCGTCCGCTCCGACGAGCACCACCCGCCTGTGCTGCCCAGCCAGGCGGCCCTGCCCATGCACCTGGGCGGCCGCTGGGTCAGCCCTGGGTGCGAGGTGCGCCCCGCCGTGCTCTTCCTCACAAGGCTGTTCACCTTCCACGCGCACAGCCGCTCCTGGGAGGGCTACTACCACCACTTCTCAGACCCCGCCTGCCGGCAGCCCACCTTCACCATCTACGCAGCCGGCCACTACACCAGGGGCACGCCGTCCACCAAGGTCCTCGGCGGCACCGAGCTGGTGTTCCAGGTGACGAGGGCCCGCGTGACGCCCATGGACCAGGGCACCACGGCCATGCTCAACTTCTCCGAGCCGAGCAGCTGCGGCGGTCCGGGGGCCTGGTCCGTGGGAACCGAGCGGGATGTCACGGCCACCAACGGGTGCCTGCCACTGGGTATCAGGCTCCCCCACGTGGAATATGAGCTTTTCAAGATGGAGCAAGACCCCCTCGGGCAAAGCCTGCTTTTCATCGGACAAAGGCCCACTGACGGGTCAAGTCCGGACACCCCGGAGAAGCGTCCCACGTCCTACCAAGCGCCCCTGGTGCTTTGTGACAGGGTGACCCGGGACTTCTCCGGGCCTCCACAGCACAGGCCTCTGCTGCAGAAGCCCCTGAGTGGTGGGGGGCGCTGTCCTCGAGGGGCCCCTCTCCCCTTTCTGCTCCTAGTTCTCGGGCTGGCCTTCCTTGAGCGACTATGAAATTGGCCTTCCACGTCTAGACAGCTCCTCGGGACACGGTCTGACCCCAGGGATGCCCTCCCAGCACAGACTCCCCCACTTGCCCAGGAGGATGGCCAGCTCTTTCCCTCTCCTCTGTCATGGACAGCGGCCCCGCCACTGGCAGCTCAGCCTGAGTCCTGGCAGCTCAACACTCACTCGGTCTACACCACGGCCGGCAACTGAGTCCTGACCACAAGACTGGACGTCATCGCGGCAACGTCAGCTGCTTTGAGTTGCACACACTCGCTCCTAGTTTTCATGGGCAGTTGGGGGACCGGCACTGGGGCGTCCTGCTCACCGGCACCCCTTCCCTCCCTGCACCCTTGGGGTTTTGTGTGATGGGGCCAAGGTTCTGCCTGGGGACGCTGCCGCCCGTCTGCGCGTCTGCGGGCTGTTTAAAGATCATTAATTCGAATTTAGCAGCTCGTACACTCAACCCAGAGCCATGAATTACAGATGCTGCTCCAGGCTTTCAGTCCTCAGCTCTCTGGCAGAGGGCTTGTCTCCTCAGGGGCGGGTTGGCTTTCTTGAGCTCTGACTGCCGGCATCTGCCTATGCTTCTGCGAGTCAGGCCTCAAGCTGTCCACACTGCATGCACGAATCCAGCCCTCGCGGGCCCGCGCACTGACGCAGTGGCTCTGTCTGAGCCGAGATGCGTGGCATCCCTCGCCCCCACCAAATACCACACACGCTGGGCTGGCTGCTGGGGGCAGATCTTCGGAGGAAAGCGGTATTTCCAGCCTTTGGAAAGTAATTAATACTAATGATAGCAGTAACACCAACGTGCTGAGTAATTAGCCCTGCACAGGCATCCTGTTTTCAAGATTCCCTGTGTTTGACTGACAAGGAGGGAGACAAACCTCCAAAAGTGTCTTTGGGACCACCCTAGGGAGGGGTCGGGGTCACCGGGCTCCATGGCAACACCTGGAGGAGGAGGCCGCCTTCCTGCCACGATGTCCTCCTGGGCTCAGAGGAGGCTGTCGCCAGGGTGGGGCTGTGCCTCTCCAGGGTCCCTGCCTGTGTTCCCAGGGCCTCATCTGTGCATTGTGAAATTACCTGGCGTCCTGGTGGGCTCGAGGGTTTCCGGCACTCTGTGGTACAAAGCCCCTCCTTTCTCCGCCTGAGTCCTATCTCTGGCTCTCATCACAGATCTTGAACAACAATTGTCTGTGAGGCTAATGACGCTTTCAGAAGGAAGCCCTTGTTCTCCGTCAGATTGTGTGGGGTTCAATCAGCCCGCTGAAATTGCTCTAACTTATCCACTCATTCTTCTTAAAAAAAAAAAAACACCAAAAATCCCAGCAACCCACCAAGTTAATATTTTCTATAGGTCTTAGAGAGCTACGTGTGTTCCTGGCATATTTACCAAAGTACAAGAAATAATTATTTACGGTCTCAGACTGAATCCGGGCCGGGGTTGGGGGGGGTCTCTGGTGGGGATGACGGTGGGTGGCAATAATGTGTCCAGGGCTGAGCAAGTCTTAGATCTGAGGCTTGAGACAACCATGCCCTCAGTTATCATCAAATTTGAATCTTTTAATAAAATTAAACAGCCTGAAAAATGTTCTTGTTGGTTATTAAAGTCATCTGAGGGGATTATGGTTCTAAAGAAAGAAGTGAAGTGTCTTCCGGAGAACGTGTGAAAAAGAATAAAACCCGTGCAGGTAATCACCGACTCTCTCTGTAATCCACCTTCGGTTCATGCAATGGTCCTGCCCTGCTCAGAACTCTGCAGGGGCCTCCAGGGCACTCGGAATAAAACCCCAGCTCCTTGTTCACCTGTCTACAAGGTCTGGCCAAACCTCCCCAGGCCCCGGCTGCACTGGCCTGCCTTCTCTCTCTTGATCACAGCACGCTGGTCCTGCCTCAGGGCCTTTGCACGGCCCTCGTCTCTACCTTGCCTCTTACTCACGTCTCTTCCCCCAGATCCTCAGAAGCTTGGCTCTTTTCATTCAAGTCTCAGACCACATGTCACCTCCTCAGGTGACACCCACCATCAAGCACACCAAAAGAACAGCTTCCTTCTATCTGCTCCATCACTCCGCTTTATGTTTTATGATGCTTCCTGATCACTGTCTGAAATGATTCCTCCACATTTATTCTGACACGAATGTAAAAGGGAAGGACTGAGTCAGTCACAGCCGTCTTTTCCAGCAGGCACACGGCAGAACCTCAGCAAAGGTGGCTGAGTGATCCCTGTTAATCCTTGCCCCAAAACCTGTAAAGAGGTCACTGCCATACCAGGTACAGCGTCCCTCGAGGTGGGGGCAACGGTGTGGGTGGGGGGTGTCGCTCCGCTTTGTGCACATGAGGGTTTTATGGCTCAGAGCAGGGAGGGGGCTCGCCCGGGGTCACCAGCAGTGGGACCTCAGGGACTGAGAGCTGAGCTTTATCTGGGGGCGGCTGTCCGGAGCTCAGGTCCCTGGCAGGGGCGGACTCCTAAACTGGACTTGGGCAAAGCAGTTCGGGGCAGCTCTGTGGGACGACGCAGGAGCCACCTCTAACTAGGAGGCTGTGTTGGGGAAGGGAAGGTTGCTGGCCCACCGACTGGACCGAGACCCCTCCCCTCCCGGGCTTCTTGGCTCTGAGGCACCTGGTGCCCATAGAAAATGTCACTGCTGGAGAAAGGACCTCGGGCCCCGCTTTCCAGAGTCTGGGCTGCAACGAGGAGGAGTCGGTGTGGGGGCCGCGGGGACAGGTGAGAGGCCCGCAGACCTGCCTCCTGGCCCCTTCCTCTGCTCCCTGTCGTCAGTCTGGCCCCTCCACACAAAAGCCGAGATAGCTTTAATCAAAAGAGGGGAAAGTAAAACCCACAGTTCTCGTTCAAAACAAAACAAAACAAAATTAATGTTCTCCATTGTATGTTCAGTCACGTTTAAAAGGGAAAAAAGCCGTGCAGTTTATAATTTCACAGCGCAAGCTCCCAGGAGAGTGAATGAGCTTTTTTTTTTAATAAAAAGTTTAAATTGTATACAGCTCTCAGAGGCCCATTAACTAACAGATGCTGGTTATCAAAAGAAGTTATTTCTTTGCTTTTTCTAAGCGAATGTGTTTAATCTCCTGGTGGTGCTGCTGGCCTGAGGAGCAGCCCACAGTGACAGTGACGCACTCGCCCAGGCCTCCTGGGGCCGGTGACTCAGGCTGGGGGGAGGCTGCAGGAAAAGGGGGGCAGCAGCTTCCGGACAAAGGGGGATCAAATTAGGGCTGTGGCATGGGCCACCTCCTGGCCATTAGTGAGGGGCCGTTCCCACTTCCAGGGGTGAAACTGGGCAGCAGCGTGCCCCCTCCAATCCCGCTTGCTGGCCTTAAGTGACTGAAAGCTGGTTCCCTCTCACACACACACAACCCCCATTAGGTGGACGTGAGGATGGGAGCAAATTACCTGCTGCTGTTCTGGAGGACGAACCCTCCTCCCACCTGCTTCCACCTCCATCCTCCACCTCAGCCAGGCAGCTTCCCAGCTATTCTGAAATCACCTTGAACCTGGCCCTTCTCAGGGTCTTTGCATGGACTGCCCACCCCACCCCCTCAGCCACTTCCCACCTCGGCACCTTTTTTATTTTCTACACAGCATTTGTCAGTGTCACAAAGTCCCTGTCTGACCGTTTCTGTACTTCTTGCTGGCCTCTCCCCCTCTAGGAACAGGAGTTCCTTCACAGCTGGCCCATGCCTGTGTTGTTCCCCGCCGTGCCCCCCAGTGTGGAAGGCACACAGTGGGAGCTCCGTAAAGACTAGTTAAATGAATAAACACTGAGTACTGGCTCTAGGATCTGAACTCAAGCATCAAGACGACAACCACGTGCTCTAAGTACTGGCTTAGAATGTTGATGTTATTATTATGTTTTACTAAGATGGGCAGAACAGACCCCAGAACTGTGAACTGGAGGACACCTGTGTTCTACTAGCCAGGCCAATTGTTCTAGAACAGAGGACCACGGGGCCTGACTCGGGCTTCCGTGAGAGTCCATCTCAGGCTTCTCATACCTACGAGGTCAGGGAGACTGGGCGACCCTCTGTCCAGATAGGCACCTAAGGCTTTCCATCCTGAGCTGTGGAGCCCCCGGCTGCTTCCTCACCAGTAAAATGAGCTGAAACCTGGTGATTCCTGGGGCCATCCAGCCCCAACACCTGGAAAGAGCATAACGGGGAAACAGTTCCAGAAGGATCAGCGATGTATTCTAAGAGGAGCGACTCTAAACAAGGAAACTCTCAGTGAGAGCAGGTCTTTTTTCCAGGTATGTTACATTTCTTTCCCACGGGCCACTGATTACTAACCTCCTATTCTTATCGCTACACTTGGTATTTTTTAATCCCTCAGGAGAAAACAATCACAAAAGACTTAGGTGGTCATTACTTCTGTTAAAATCAACCGTGTGGGTTTAATAAGAGCTACATGCATTGATTGAGCACCCAATGTGTGCTAAGTTTTGAACTGGGTGCCCTGGAGGGAAGGCTTCCAGGCTTCTGGCTAACGTGGCCAGTGGAACGTGCACTTTTACAGCTACTTCCTTCTGAAGCCCCAATAAATCATGGGCAAAGAATAAAAAGGCACATAAAAATCACATGGATAAACACAAAAGGGGTAAGAAGCTGGACGTTTCACCAGGGAAATCTTGGACTTGGAAACTGTCCAGGGCCAGGCTCAAGCTAAGAACAGAGGCAGTAAACAAACTACACATTCCACAGTGAGGTTGCACAGCCTCTCTCTCCTTGGCCAAGATTCCTCTCCAGGGAAACCAGCCCAAGCTAAACCAACTACGGACACTGGCAGCTAGAACATCCCTGCGTAGGTGTCCGTTAGGTACTGGCCCAGTTAGCTTTCATAGAAACCCACCATTCAACACACCCCACCTACACAGGTGCAGCTTTCCATCCGTTTTTTTTAGTGCTTATTAACACATAAGGACATTCAAGGATCACCAGGCACTGGAGGAAAGCCTCCAATATGCTAGACACCAACCTAGTCCAAAGTGACAAGTAGGTAGGAGGTAACGCAGGGGACAGAACAACAACTATACCATCCTCAGTGAACACAGTGACCACCTTAGAAAGACCACGCCAAAAAAGAGAACTTACAGAACCACAACAAAAGAACTATAATTTCCTCAGTGAAAACTAGTACATCTAGCAAGAGCAGGTTGCTATAAACAAATAGTTAACTGGGAAAGAAAGACTTCTTGAAAATTTTAAATAATGATAGGAGAAAATTGAAAATTAAAGAACTTCCCCCAGAAATGAAAAAAAAGGACCAGGAATTAAAATGGCATTAGATTAAAGGGCGACTCTAGAAGCTGGTGATCCGCGAGCAGTGCTTTTGAAATCCTCAGAATGATTCCCAGCCTTGGATTTTATACCCAGCACAACTATCAATCCAGAGGCAGGGCAGAGTGGACCATTTTCAGATGTGTAAAGCTCTCCGGAAAATTGCCTCCCACGTACTCCTTGGTCAGGAGCCTGCTAAAGGATGTGTTCTACCAAAACGAGGTGGTAAAACAAGAGGAAGCCAGAGATCCAGAAACAGGGATCCAGCCCAGAGGAGACCAAAGGGAGTTCCCAAGGTGACAGTGAATGAAGGGTCCAGAGAGCAATCAGTGTCGAAAGTGGCAAGAGAATGCAGAGCCCCAGGAGTGGCCTTTCTCAGAAAACAACATAAAAGCCAGATTACCTGATGTGTGAGTGTGCTGAAGAGATTTACACCTCTGTCAGGGTCTGGGGCTGAATTTATGATAGATTCACAGGAAAGTAAGCAAACAAGACACTGAGATTTAGTAGCTCCCGTGGGGGGCAGGGGAGAAGCGTTATGTATAAAAAGGAGATGTCATCATAGGGCATACAAGGCACAGCTGTGAACGATATTCTAACTAGTCTTGATCAGGCAAAAGGCATACTGACGTAGCCAAAAGCCATGACATACCACGGTGACAGGGATGGAGGAGTGTGCTGTGGATAGGGGTGGAGATTACTAGAGCTAAATCCTGATCTTCCTGAGAAGGAAGTCAACAGACAGTATCTAAAAGTAAAAAATCAAGAGCAAGTAACATAGCCACATTATTCAGAAACACAGAGGTTGATTCCAGAAGAAACACAGTGCTAAAATGGCTACCTCTAGGAATCAGAAGACCAGGGTGATGGGGAACAGCTGGTTTTCACTGTGAACCATCAGAACTACAGCTGACCCTTGAACAACACGGGTTTGAACTGTACAGGTCCACTTATTTGCAACTTTTTTTCAATACTATAAATGTCTTTTCCTTATGACTTTTCTTAATTACATTTTCTTTTGTCTAGCTTACTTTACTGTTAAGAATATAGTACAGATGACATACAAAATACGTGTTAATCAACTGTTTATATTATCAGAACGGCTTCCAGTCAACAGCAGGCTATTAAGTTTTTGTTAAGTGAAATGACACGCAGATTTTCAACTGCACAGGGGTCGGTGTCCCTAACCCCCAAGCTGTTCAGGGGTCAGCTGTGTTTGGCTTTTTACACTGTTCACATGAAATGCTTTGGTGAAAAATAAAATTAAAAATAACACCATCAAATCCAACCACAAAACCAAGAACTTCTCCTCAAATTGCTTTCAATCCAGTCAAGGGCAGACTATCGGTAAGAAAGGTTTCAGGGCTGGGGCAGGGGCAGGGAGGCAGGGGTGAGTAGGGAGGGTGCCTGTGTCATACAGCAGGGAGTGCCAGCTAATGGGGCAAGACGGATAGCATTTGAGAGTCTGTGCAAACTGGGCTCTTTGTCAACGCCTGAGTCTGAGGGAAACACCAGAGAAAATGCCCAAGCTGCGACAAATCCTGGGGCCACAGCCGCGGGCCACCTTCGCTTGGAAGGTTTTATCATCACTAACGGGAAGATGCTGTTTTGGAGTCACATGTAGGACTAGCAAAGGGGGAACACAACGTGACCGTGGGCTTTGCCCTGACTTTAAAAAGCCTCCCGCCTTCTGTTTGCATTTTCCTAACATTTTTTAAGAAGCCTAACAGTCCAGTTTTCAAAAAGTCCCTAACACTAATTTTGTGATTCTCCCAATTTTTACTCTTCCTTTCCTTGTTTGAAGTGATTTTGGCAGTCAAACATTGCTAAGAAGACAGAAACAAAAGTTGGTACTTGAAAAAAAAAAAAAAAGGAAGTCTAGACTCGAAGCGCAATTTCTGAGGGTTGTTTTCAGTTTCTGATGGGGCATGTCACTCCCATTACAGGGCTCGGGCAAATCCTCAGGTAGCACGTTCATCTTCTAATGCACTAACAAAAGATAATGGCATGTGGGTATGGTTACTTCTTCAGCCCAGCTCCTGTCTAGAAAACTCTATTTCATAGCTCAGAGTTTAACCCTTTAAAGATCACCACCATTTTTAGGCCCTCTCAGAGAAGCACCCCATGGGCTGTGATGTTGAAATCTGCCACCTCATTTGTGTCCTCTGGGACATGGTCACAAGGTCAAAGTCACCAGAGTCAAAAGGACCCTTGGGAATGCGAGCGTGACATGATGTGTGTACACTGGGACAACAGTGAGGTTGCTGGCATGGGGCAAGCATCAGAACCCCACTGGCTGGTCACAGGGTTATTCCCCTGCCAATCCACCTCTGTACCCTCTGCTGCGGTTTTCCTATTAGTAAAATAAGACAGATCCCCATGTCCATGTCCCTACGTGCGTGGCCTTAGAATCTCTGGGCTTCTGCTGCTGTCATCAGCCCCCAGCGTGGTAAGCCTTGATTTCCTTTGACCTCACTTCGCTCCCCATCTTCCTGAGTGTTCGGTTGGCTTTACACATAATGCAAAGCTGCTCTACCTCGTGCAAAGACAGGCAGCTGGAAACTAAGAAACCGCATGCATGTACTTCTCAGGTGAGCGAAGACCCGAAAGGTAGACCATGCGACGTGCTGGAAGGAAGCAGGCTGGGACCGCGAGCTAGAGCGCCTCCTCGGAAGGTGACACGCAAGTCGTCCGCCGCATTAGACGCAGGCGCCCCTTGGCTCCCCCATGCCTCTCCTAGGAGCTGTCCTGTGCTTGTTCACAGGGCTGTTTGCTGCAGTTGTGTTTGTGGCAACAAGGCTAGAAACGACTTGAAGGCACCTCAGTAGAGGGCTGGTTCGGGAAATTACGGGCACGTCCCCCATTAAGAAGTTTTGTGGACATGAAATGATCTCCAAGATACATCACAATGTCCAAATGCAACACACATAACAGGGAGGGTACGTGTGTGCTGCTGCTTGTAAGAAAACACAGGGCTGAACACACGCAGGCTCATGTGCACACAGCATCTGGAGGAAGAGTCAGACAAGAAATAGGGAACTCAGGCCTATCTGGAGAAGGGAAGTGGGTTTGGTAGAAAGCTGACTTTAGGCCGTCTACACTTGGTCTTGTATGAAGCCTTACCGCTAGCATGTAGTACTTTGCCAAGAGAAACTAACATTTTTTTCATTGATGTTTTATAGCAAGGTAACGTTGTAATATGGAGAACTGTCAACCATTGCCGGACGAGAGAAATTCATGCCTTGCAGACTTAGAAGCCACTGACACCAGTGAGTAATCTATACATCAACGATGCATTTCTCCCCCAACAGGAGAACAAGGAACGCAGGCCTGGCCCCATGTGGAAGCTCCCTGGGCAAAAGTTTCCCATCAGTCAAATGAGGAAGTTGGCCTAGTCATCCCTTAAGTCTGTTTTCTGGCACAAAATGTCTGTGATTTTTCATTTAAAGCAATTGTATCTTCCTAAGAAGCACGTCTAAATGCTCTTAAACCATCCATTCAAAATGATTTTACACCGAAGCATCCTTTAAATACATTCAGAGAACAGAATTGATTGAACAAAATACGGAGACCGCCAGTACCAGAGCTGATGCCTCGGCAGGGCAGGTTTCATCAGCCCACACGGAACATGGGAGAACATGCTGTGACCAGCGCTTTCGATCTGGATTCTGCAGAAAGAACATCTCCTTCCCTCCGGGAAATGTAGAGTCAGCCATAAAACCACGAACTGATTCCATATCCGATAACCAGGATTCAGGGTGGCAAGGAGGCCTTTCCTGCACCAACTTTTAGATGAATTCCATGTCAAAACAGGAAATGCGGCTTAAAATACATCAAAGAAAAATGATGCTGACTAAAGCGCTCTAAGATATCTCTTAAACACTCAATTCCCCAAATGTTAAGGTACATCGAAGTCAGAATAAAAACACACTGCAGAGATCTTCTTCAAGACAGCACGATGGATGTATAGCAGGGTAGGAACAGCATTCGTTACTAAAACGACTTCTTTACTCCAAGAGGAGAGAGGGGGAGGTAAAGAGAACATTTAAATAGATCATTTTGAGTTTCTTACAGGAAGTTCCAAATGGCAGCAGCTTATAAATTGTCTTTAACAAGGAAACGCTAGCAACAGATATGAGAGCCAAATGTATTTTGCGTTTTCCTCTCTATGCATAAGCTTGAGTCACCTTGTTGCTTACAAATGAAAACCACAGAAACACAATCACTCCCGTGGATTCATCTCTCAGCATCTCATACTGTATCTAACACAGAAAGAGTGAGCTGGCAAATGGCGGCTAAATGAGTGAATGAATGAAAAGCAAGAAGCTGTGCTGTACACTTGGTTTCAGAATCACAGGCAATCAATTCTGACCTCTGAATCCAAGGAGAAGAGTCACTGGAAGAAAAACATTTTCAGATGAATGCTGCCTGCCCTAGGAGGCTAACAGTTTAGTTTACGTCTAAAATCCAAAAGACGGAACACAGGCAAGCAGTTCATGAAAAGGACCAGGCCTCTTGGTATTACAAGTCAACGTGAGAAATAGGCACGCTAATTTATCATCTGCTTCAATCACAGAAAGCGATGCGTCCTGTTAGCACAAAGCCTTAATGAAAGGGTATTACGATACCTGAGTTGTCTCCCCGAACTGGTGTGCTGAAGGGAAAAACAAACAAAAAAGGAACTTGTTTTGTTTCAGCCAGACCCGGTCTTGGGTACCAGGGAAACAAAGTTCTGAGTCGGGGGCGTGCTCCGGCCGCTGATCAGAATGCGAGTGGGGGTCCGCAGGACAGCAAGCGAGCATCAGGGCTGCACCCACACCCATTAGCCACATGATTAAATATACATCAAGCCTGTGGTATAATAAAGTAATTGTAATAGGGCATTGTCACAGGATCAATGTTTCCTGGTTTAAATACAAACATTAGCATTTATCTAGCAGCAGAAAACTATTATCCCATGGTACTGTTTTATTCAACTGACATCTTTTAATCAAAGCAATCCATATCGTGGCAGCGTTCCAAGGTATCATAATTGCAAATATTTATGGCAAGTTAGATAATAGCTGTGTTTCTGTTGTTCGCTTTTTCTTCCTTTTCCACAGGTCTGATGCCGACATTTTCTAATGAATTAACTCTGTGAAGAACAAAATCTGAAGCAATTATAGTAAGTGAAACAACCTCTCACCTGCCTCCCAGTTTCACTTTTAATTATGATACACAACTGCTCACGCGCCTGCGTGTCTTCTGCATTTCTCACACCCCCTCTAATGAAAACAAATGAAAACGAAGCCTTCTGTGCTAGTGGCGTCGAGCTAAGAATGCCCCTTGGTGGGGAGGTCTGAGTCCCCTGGGCACGGGGGTGGGTGGCCTCGTGCACCCCAGCGAACGTTCTCGGAGGCTGGGTCTCGTGTGTTGCGTGCAGCTGATGGGATCTGGATGCAGTGAGAGGGTTTGTGAGTCGTGCTGGAGCCCCCTTTTCAGAGCCTCCCGAGTCTGCCCCCGTAGACGCTCCCGACCCGAGTCTGCTGCTACTCTCTCCCTTCAATCATTTCCTGGAGAAATGCAACCTAATTGGGGAGAAAGGTCTGAGGCCAGCAGAGCGGTTGTTTTTAAACCTTGGCAGGCCACTGCTGTGAAGCCCGTTCTAACGACGCACCCTTGGCTCACATTTAATTTACAAGTTCCGTGAGGCCTCCATGGCGAGCCTTCTCATCCCACCTCGCCGAGACAGACTGGTAATCTGCCGCCTAAAGCCCCCGGACTCTCCCCAGGTGCGGCAGAGACCTGCAGGCAGTGGGAAAAGGGAACACGCACGATTCTTCCCTGGCGGAAGTGTGTTGTTCCAAAAAGAAAAAGCATCTGAGGGAGCGTCCTGATTCTAGCCACATTATCTTTAAAATAACAGCAAAGGTACGCAGGCAGCAAACACACACAGGTGTACGCTGATCAGAGCGGCTGAGATCAGTAGTTCACTGTCACCTTTGAGTGGTTTTTGCAGCTGGAACAGGGGCACAGTTTGTGACTCCGGCCCTGGCGGCAGCCTTCACAGGGACAGGTTTCATTCCAAATGAGAGGTTCTGAAAAGTTGCCCAATTTAACCTCCAGGAGGCTTCATTTCCTCCTGTGCAAAACACACCCCTCTTTCCTCTGCCGCAGTCATGATTAAGTTCATGAGTGAATGCAACGGAAATGCACAGGGGACAGCAGCAACAGCAACTTTCTCTAAAAGCCTCCTATCAGAGCAGCCCTGTCTGAGGAAGGCTTTTTTAAAAGGCCCCTCCCAAATGCAACCTGGCCAGGAAAACTGCAGGACCCCACTTCATGTGGGGGCCCCCGTGCGCCTGATCAGATCTGCATGCCGTGAACCACAGTGACCCAGATCATCAGGGGACTTTCTAAGTCCAGCTCCATTTCTGCTGAGCTTTGAAAGCGCCCACTTTCAGCCACAGCAAACACGACCCAGGCTTACTTGAGATGGGACCTCTCAGAGGTCACTTTCGATTCATTCCACAGCTTTACTTGGTTTTCTTCTCCTCCTCTAGCCAGGTGGGTTCAACAGGGAGGGGCAGGGGAGGCTGCTCTGGGACCCCGCACCCCAGCACACGCCTTTCCGCCAGCAGGGGCAGCAGCCTCTTCACCTGAGAGGGTCTCGGACGTTAATGTGATTCATGCTATTCCAGCGTTCAAGGTGACTTGGCAGCCCCAAGTCCCATCTCTCTTTTTTCTAAACCAAGAATTCCACAAACCAACCAAAACCAAAAACTTGTAAATGGGCCAGTTCTTTAGATAAGGAACTGAAAACGACAAATGGCATTGTATCTTGGCATGGATTCTGAGTTTACAAGTATAAAGATTTGTGTGTGCAAAAAATATAGGCAAACGGGAAGCTACTTACACATGGTACATACAACACACACACACACACACACACACACACACACACACACACACACGGCTTGTTTCCAAATTAATTTGAAAGGCTATTTAGCTCAGAGCGATCACGACATTGAGTTCTATCTGACTCAGCACAGCCTCCAAGTGCAGCACCGCTATCTTTCAATAGCAGTTCTCTTCCTGGGATTTGTTTGAAAGCGTTTAGGTTTCCACGAAATCGCTGGAGGTTCTTCGGTTTTCCCCCTTCTGTGTTATGTACGCATAAGCCGTCTCTCTAGGCATGCATACACTGTCCAGTGGTAAAAATCAATTTTGATTGTATCAGTATTTATTACTGCTGGTGCCAGCAGTTTAGGAAACTAGAGAGGGAAAACATGCAAACTAGGAGGAGGGAAAAAAAATTAAAGCCGGGTCCTCACACCTACAAATATAGCCTGCTGTCATTAAGACGTATCTTGTATCATGCTGAGGAAGCTTACATTATCAATTTAAAAATTCAATCAATAAAAATGTACGGGACTCATTGCTTACATCTCTTGGTATCTGCGAGCTCAGTGGCGGGTATTTCTAAAACAAGGGCCCCACTCTCAGAGGTGCGGGCATGAGGGTAGCACAGCCGCAGCTGCCCAGGCTCACTTCCGGTCTGGCGCCCTAAGCAGCTTGTCTCATCCGTCCTGTGCCCGGTTATTCATTACCTGACTCTCCCTCTCAGGACAGAACAGCCACGTGACAGGGCTGCACAACCTCCTGTCTTACTCTCCTTTTTTCCTCTTCAGTCCTTCCAAACCCCCGCCCCCCCAAACGTGCATGATTCTCCAGGTTCAAGAGCTTGGCTCTTCAAGTGGCCCCTGAACCTCAGCAGCCCTTGCGCCACACACTCTGCACGGCCCAGGATGGCTCAGAGTGGTTCGTCTTCCCGCCATCACCCCTCTTCCTGGGGAGTTCCCTTCTTACACTCAGTCCCACAAATAAACATGCTCACCAAGTCCTAACCTCTAAGAGGGACAGATTGTACAGGATGTGTGGGGAGAAAGAGACAGCTTAGGATTTAGATTTTTTATTTTGAGTTACACACAAAATGCCCACATCCTCTGAGAAAGTGCACATAGCAGAGGTTCCCCAAGCACTCTTCTGACGGACTGTCACCGCGGGGCAGGCACCAGCACCCTGCACCCTGCAGACTCAGGCTTATACCACCGGCTGGTAGGCGGCTTTCTGGGGACACACAGCCACGTCCTGTCAGCTTGCGGCCCGCCTAATCACGGTCCTCTCAAGGCCAAGGTATAGGGAGCTGCATAAAGATTCACTGACTGCAGTTCCTGCGCTGGGAGAATGGTAGCCCATGACAGAAATCTGATGGCAGAAGACACGTGCCTCACAGCTCAGTGTCTCACTCCCTTTCTTAAGTACCTGGATCTACCTGGAAAAAATACTGGAGACAAATTTACAACTGGGCAGCCTCCCCGTCTGCACGCTCTGAGCAACCTGAGCAGTAGTAGGTGTGTGGTGAGAACTCAGTCTGTTCGATATTTATGCCAAGTAACCAGACGCAGACATCTCCCAAAGACAGGAAGTCCCTCATCCCACCTGGAGGTGGAAGTCTCCAGGTCCTGCCACATCGCCAGAGCCAGCAGCTCAGGCCAGGCTGCCAGTCAGGCTCCGGGCAACATGAGGGTGTACGGCTTCTAAGCATGGCCGTCCGTGTGGTAAATCTGTCTCTTGCCCCACGCACACTGCAGCCGTGCTCAGCATGCCTCACTAGTCCTTTCTGCACGGATCCCGGACCCAGGCGGAAGCTTTCCTGTCATGGGAGGGCAACGGTGACCAGCGGCTTAAGATGTTCAGCAGCTTTACTTACTCTCAGTTGGAAGCCGCCCCCCACCCCCAAATGTATGTGTTATTTAAATAAACATATATATTTTCTCACTGATAGGGCACATTTTAAAATCAACCTTCCAATGACAAAATAATAATGACAATGATAAAAATAACAATTCCCCCATTTAGCAAATGTGACAAAATGACAAAAGACCTCTTAATTTGGGGGCTTTATTTTAATCTTTTCCTTTTTAAGATGCTACAATAGTCAAACATAATTGGATTGGCCTTTTACATCATAAAATTAATTCACAGTCAAACTCTCAATTACGAGTGGACGGATTATCTGAGGAGTCTCTCGATGCCCTCCCCACCCCCACCCGGCTGGTTCCCCCTCGACCACTCTGCCACCTGACTCACTCGCCCTGACCCCAAGCTAGGGCCACATCGGAAAGGTCAGGACCAGACTCGGGCCGTATGTGCTGGAAGTTGGGGGGCGGGCAGTGAAGAAACAACACAAAGGGTAATGCAGAGTTGACTGTCGCTACTAAAAATGTCCCTCCCTATGGTAGCTGTTATTTATTTACACAGAAAATGCTTCCTGGCAGCTGTTCTCCAACATTCCAATAAACCACACCTCCATCTGTATGCAGAGCCCAGAGCCTCCGGACAGAGGAGCCCGCGGCCCCCCAGCAGCAATGCCAGCCTCACCCACCGGCCTCAGGTAGCACAGGGGATTTTTAGGCCACAGCATTAATTATAATCTCGTGACAGTAAGAAAACATGAGATGAAATACATTAAATAAGTTAAATATGCATTAAACATCTCTGAATAACAGTTCAGCCTCACTACATGAGCCAATAGTAATTTAGCTTGGTCCCTTAAAGAGAACAAAGCATGACTTTTATTTCCAAAGTGTCGGGCCAGTCAGTCAATATCGCCTCCCACTCTTGACAAGCACATCAGATGCTGCCACAGCCCAGTTCTTTCCTGCTCCGGACTCCGTCCATCAGTGCCTGGGAACTGATGGCCTGGGCAGAGCGTGGAGAGCAGCCTGGGAGTGAGTGGGCCGCGTGGGGTTACTACGTGGAGGTGCCGGCACTCCCCGGCACGCTGGGCTCCCGCTCCAAGGGCAGCGCCAACAGGCAAGGAAGTGTCGTGTGTTAGGAGAGGTGATCCAGCAACATGTACCGAGACTACGAATGTTTACAATGACATTTACAACATGCCATTATCACTTAATCATGGTTCCCCTTGTCATTAATAGAGATCATTCTTCTCCCCCAATCATTTACTACTCATTTGTAACTTTCTAAGAGATCGTTATATTAGGTTATATTCGTGTGTGCGCACGCACTCGCACGCGCAGGGAGGGTAATTTAAAGGCAAGACCTGTGAGATGTCATCATACATTAATTTCTTTGTGTACACGGTTATGATAAATTTAAATCCCACGACATGGCGGGCGTCACCCGGCCGACCGGCCACCGTCTGCGCGGCCTCTACAAGGCGATCTTCCCTATGACCACCCCGACGATGAAGAACAGGACCACCAGCGCCAGGAGCCGGCTGCTCAGGCCCTCCTCCTTGCCGGCCACGGCCAGCGCAGGGCCAGGGCTGTTGCTCTGCGCCGTCTTCCTCATCCGAAGTCCATCTTCTTCCTGCGGGAACAAATGCACGTTTCAGAGCCGATCCCAGGCACCACAGCAGTGTCACTTACAGCTCAGCAGGGGGGCTTCACCCCTGACTTCAGATCCCGTGATATGGTCCCAGCTCCTCATGTGGAAGCCCATTAATGAGGGTACTGGTTTGGAGCCACTAAGAAATGCTGCCAGAAGCGCCTCTTCTCTCCATCCACTCTCCGCGAAGCTGCTCGTCGCCTTTCCGCACCACAATCCTAAGCAGGGCGTTCCTTGGTTCTCATGGCTCAGAAAAGGCTCCTGGAGGGTCCAGCCTGGGCCCGCCCACCTTGCTGGCCAAGCCTCCCAGCTGCTCCTCTTCTCCGCCATCCAACCCGACCCCTGTCCTTCCTCCCTCCACTGAACAGGCTTCCCAAATCGAGTCATCCATCTCTGAAGTGACAGGCATCTCCCAAGGCAGGAATATAAAAATCACAAGAAACTGCAAAGCGGGGGCCTGGAAGCTTTCGAATGTAGAGCGCTGTACATAGGTGGTGTTCGATGAGCTACCTGTAGACTACTGGGTAATGTTCAAGGAACATGATATTTGGAATATTAAAATATGACTTGACTTGATACATGCATCTCAAAGATTTTCTACTTATTGCATGGATTTCCCACCAAAGAAGCGATGTTTCTTTTTCATATGTGAATGACATATATGTTTTGCCCCCAACGACACAGATGTGTAAGGAACGGGAAGTTTTTCTTCCTTCACTGGCCCCGAGGCCAGTCTCCATTCCTAAGCAGGGCCCGCAGCAAGGCCTTTCTGCTCTGGCCCGGATGCACGGAGCAGCTGGGTCCCCGGCCGACACCCATGCCTTCACCCCTAAACCCCACACCCCCGCTGCACTTTCTTTTCTTTTCCTTCATCTCCTGCACACCCACCAAGTGCCTAGCAGGTCCTGGAGACCACAGGCAGCCAGCCCACCGAGCTGGCGCTCCACGGCCCTTGTGACCACCTCTGTGGGACCTCCCGTCACACCGGCTGTCGGTCTATGTCAGTGTTTGCGTCTGTCTCCCTGGTACCGGGAGCTCCTCGTGGGCAGGGCTGCTCGTGTCTGTGCCCACAGTGCTGGGTACATGGTAGGGCCATGAGTAATTTGTTGGCCAAATAAAAGAATGAAACAACGTAAAACAAGAAATCAGTGTTTGGCAGGATAAAGAATCTTCTAGTGTCAAGATTGGTCTGATAACATTTTAAAGCTATTCTGCTCATGGGGCATGGCCAATATCGCTGCACAGTGATAAATGACTAGTGTTATTCGATTAACTTAAAAAAAATGGGCACAGCAAAATACAGCATTTATTTTATTGGGTTTATATAAAAGATATTTCTACCTATTTATCACTTTAAACGGCACAGAACTCGATTTCTGAAGAGAAATACACTCAAGAAGAAGCTTTAGGCGTATCTCTGATTTTTAGCCCCAAAGTAATAAGTGTCAGCTTCATAATTTACACTAAAAGAAGTTACTGAATGAGGCAAATCAGAACTACTGTACTGAAAGGAGGTGCCACTCCCAGTCACTGTCAGTTCTCCTATGCCGACCACACTGTCAGAACAAAGAGACGCGCAAGTCACCGGAAATGAATCTGTTGCGTGTACCTGGCGCTACGGTAGTTAAGGAGTGAAAACCTATTACATGGTTGGGTGGCACCATCAAGATGAAGAGAACACATCAGCCTCAAAGTTTCAGCTGCAACAAAAGTTCCTAAGATCAGATGATCAGAAATGTCTCTTCAATGCCGTGTCTGAAAGCTGGAAGGGGCCGTAGAGGTGCTCTGCTAATGGAGGTACAGGAGATGCTGTGGCTAACACAGATTCAGAGCTAGGTCAAGTCTGAGTAGTCGTTTCCATGACACCACAGGCCTCCAAGGCCAAAAGAGGTGCGCCCTGCCTCCCTTCATCCCCCAGTGCAAACTGACCCTCCAACACCAACAGCCGCCTCGTCCACAAGCTGGACACAGGCTTCTTCTGTAATCTGCACCTTTCTATTCTGACAACTTCCCATCTCCAACCTCATTACCATGTTCACAGTCTGATGAGAGCGTTTTGCCCAGACCTACTTAGAATTTCCAAAAATCAGAATTATATCTGTTAAAATAGAGTCCAGGTCGGCATTTGTCTTCTTAAAAAAAAAGATTCTCATCCAGTGGGAATAAAAAATGTGAATTCCAGATAACCACTGCTGCTTTACTTTTAGTCTCAAAACTTATTTTCAATTTACACTAATGGAGGATGAGTTGGTTTTTTTTTTCTCCCCACAAAGGGGCTGCTCCAGGGATACAGAGTCTTGATTGGGGTGGTGGTGGGGGGGGGAGGAACGGTGTTGGGTGTTTCAAGGGCCCTTTTGAGAACCTGATGACAACTGGAATTTCTCCCTGGGAGAAAAATGTGCAAATACAAAACAACTCTACAAATTCAGGGGTTCATCCATTTCCCCGGGCAAGATCCCAGTAAAAAAAGCCCTATTTTCTGTAGATTATCAGGAAATAAAACGCTCTTACCTTGAACTGCTTGTTCTCCTCCCGTAGCCTCTGGAGCTCACCCTGCAGCCTCTTACATTCTTCCATCACCTTCTTCACTTCAGTGTCATCCAAAGAAGAGCTCAGAGATTTAGACACCGTTGGTGTTTCTGTCTTTGATGCAGTTGTGGATATAATTTTATTTATTTCTACATCATGCTGTTCAGAAATAAATGAAAGCCCAAGTGTCACCAAGTATGTAATAAAGGACTTTTTAAATGCAAAGTAAAGTAGTTCTCAGCAAACACCACACATGGTAGCGTTTCATCCACACTGTAATATGTCACATTTATTTTAAAAATGGATCACTTTATCTAGTATCTTAATAATCTAAAGCAACTGGGCCCCAGAAATTATGGATAAGGGCAAATAATGAAGTTTGGCTGAGACTGATACTTCAAAGAAAAAGGGCTGTGCATATTGTGCTATCAAATTCCTGCCGTGCAAAAATTAGCATACTGCAATTGTGCAAGCTCGGGAATTATTAACCACAAATTCTGTCACCACCAAGATGTGAACATCCCCAGGACTGGCTAGGCGGGGGTGGGGAGCCAGGGAGGACTCAGAGGGCGATTTATTTCACCAACTTAGAATTTGGAAGCTGGGATGAAGGTGAGACAAACTCAGTGTCTGCAAAATTTCAGGCCGGGGAAGCCCC
>NW_017731382.1:3954842-3982180 GCF_001890085.2 Hipposideros armiger
GTGTGGAGATGCTCGGGTGTGCTGGGGAATAAATTAACGGGGGACCATTGCCCTGGAGTGCCAGCGACAAACAGAACTACCCACCTATGTAGCTCTAGCCTTTACCTTCCGGATGAGTGAGGACTGAGAGGAGGGTCGAGTTCACAAAGCGCCTATGTCAGAGCTAGGGCCAGAATACAGGGCTCACACCTTTCCAAACTGACCTTCCCAGGACACAGTGTATGACTGAGAGGAGCAGCGCAACAGCAGCGCTCCATTACTGAGCGGAAGAACGCTAGGCAGTGCTGACCCAGTCAGCGGCACTGCTAGAGACCCTCATGGGTCATCCCACCAGAACGTCTCGGGGCACGGCCACTCCCCAGCTCCAGCTGTCAACAGCCAGGTTAGTTAATACTCTGCCTGGATAGCAAACTGCGTCTTTAATACAATCTAAGTGTCTCTCACTAGGTTGAAAGGAAGTCTGTATTAGCACTCCAGACACAGTCTTCTGTCTTCAACTGGTCAAAAGAGAGGCCATGACAGGCTTAGCCCCGGTTTTACACAACGAGAAAAGGGACGGGCAGCTTGGGGGGAATCGCTCCTTTCCCTTGGCCCTCAGACAGCACAGGAGGCGTTTCCCAATGGTGGTATCTCCACCACCACCCCCCACTTTCCCCCCACCCCCTGGCACATCTGGCCGTGTCTGGAGGCATTTCTGTTTTTCACTGCCAGGGGGTGTGTGCAGGCCAGGCATCCTGCAAGGCCCAGGACAGGCCCCATGGCAGAGTATCCGGCCCAAACGTTAAGGTGCTGAGGGTGAAAAATCCTCCTCTAAAAGCAGGTTTGACAGAAGGAGGTGGTGGGATTTGGGGGTAGACAGGTGGTGCCGGGGGAAAGAGTGGGCTGGAAACCTCCAGGAAGCACTTGGTGACACAGAGCCTGAGCGCTTACACCTGTCTATCAAGCACCATGGTCAACGGCAAATTATTCCCCGGTTTAGTCTCACCCCGTTTAACAGCAACCTATAACTTTGCCAAGTCACAGACGCTCTTTGGGGTTTATGATATTTCCACAGCCAACAGGGTGCACTTTGCAGGGGGCGAAATTGTTGCATGAGTTGTTTTCCGCACGTCTTTCAAAGGCTGGCTTCACGAGGGCACCCTGACTTGTTGACTTCGGCTTATTTTTTTCTTCATACATCAGAAGGAAAATAATTTGCCAACTTAAATCTTGGTTTTGCAGGAGATGGTATGCAAATAAGTATCAGCTTGCAACATTCAATTATTGTTAACTAGAAACATACTTACTGGTTTATCATTTTCTGCTGGCAATTCAAACACACATCTAAGTTTTGAATCCATAAGGTCTTCCGGTTTTGCCTCCTTCCACTAAAACAATTTAAATTTAACAATCAGGATATTATAAAGCTGCTGGAAGAATAATTTTCTTCCTATAACTGACAATTTCAGAAAAATACGCTTAATGAGAAAGGCCTGATGTATATCAAATAAACTTAAGTCTGCTTAGATTTCAATATTTCCAATATGTCAAGATTAAATACACTCGCTTTGCTGACTAGTTCTCCCACTTTGTGGATCCCGCCCTGCTGCGGGCTCCTTCACGTCAACCCGCGCTGCCCCTGATGCTGATCTATGGGAGCCCCTGAACAGGGAGGCCCGCTGCCGAGCAGAGGGGAACTTTCGGAACTACCTCCGGTGGCCACAGGTAGCCTTGGCTCTCGTTTAGAAACTAAACCTACTGGAGGGCACGTTCTTCTCTGAGGGTGAGCACACTCTCTCCGGAGCGGTTTGGGAACCAGGCTGCCAACTATTAATACTAGCGCAGCGCGGTAACGGTGGTCACCCCATCCCTCCAGTCCGCTGATGCGGACATCTTCCTAAGTCCTTAATCTGGCAGGATGCACTCCAGTTTACGCCTCCTCCTTTGGGCAGTGGAGGATGGGAATTCAGGGTGTTCTGAGAACTGCAGACCAGCACAGGAGGAAGGTTACAATACAGAAAAGGAACGGACTCCCCCACTTTTGCCCCAGAACCATGCAGGAGGCAGCTAGAGCAACACACGTACAAAGAGCCAAAAAAGGGGAACAAATACATCAAACAGTAGGGGACTGACTCCCAGATAAAGCATGGCAGATCCAGCCAAGAGAACAGCGTGTCATTCAAATCATACTGAAGAGTACTGGGTTACATGGGGAAGATTGTGAAGACGCTACAAACAATATTGTTAAGTCCGTTCCTCTGCATGCACTCGTGTGTGTGTGTGTGTGTGTGTGTGTGTATGTAAGAGTGTGTGTTACGTGCACACCTGCGTGCATGTGTCAGAAGGGCATCAGGCAAGGCTCACCACTGATGCTCAAGCCACAGCATGACAGATTGCTGGTGGGCAGGGTATGCCCATGATCTCCAAGCCCCCAACTTCCTCAGTGCCACCGATTACCTCTTAACCACAAAGGGCAAATGTGCTTTGACACTGGAGAGTTGGCAGTCACCATCTTAACCAAGTAATCAAACTTAGTGTTACCAACAGAGGTCCAGCCAGCATTAAATGTCTTCCAATATGATGCATACATGACATCACTGTGGAATATTCTTGCCAAAAAACATTTAACCTGAGTTTAACCATGAGGAAATAATAGGACAAATCCAGAATGGGGAGGCATTCTACAAGTCAGCTGACCTGGATTCTAAAAAATTCAGTCCTGAACAAGAAAAAAGGTTGAGGCTACTCTACCAGAATAGGAACTAAAGGTCATTTTTGGAACAATGCTGTTTATGGCTTTCTCTATTAGACAATATTAGTAAATCAATGGTAATTTCCTCAGCTACGTAAGAGACTGTCCTTGTTCGGAAGCATTTAGGGGTGGAATGTCATGAAGTCTACGTCTCAAATCAAGTAATTCAGTCAAAAACAAAGTTTGTGACATAGATGGAGTAAATGTGGCAAAATGGTAAATGGTACATTTAAGTAAAGGTTATGCGAGTGGTCACTGTACTACCATTTTTTCAACTTTCTGTATATCAAAATAAAAAGAAAAATATTTTAAAATAAAGAAAAAGCACAAGGCTCTTCTCATTCATTAACAGTGGTTAGGTCAAGTATAAACAAATTATGGGTCACTTTTAATTTTTGCTCATTTTTGTATTTACAAAAATCCTACAATGTGCATTTCATATAAAAATGATCATACAAGGAAGCGGGATCCACCGTTTGCTGTGCAGAGTGTCTGGCCTGTCATCAGCACAGGTAGAGCCACTGCCAGACACTGGGCCAGCTGCTCTACACCCTGAATCCCAGCACAGCCACAAGTGGGAGCTAGGCTGTCATTCCTATGGTACAGGTGCCCAAACCCTCCAGAGTTAATGAAAACTGCGCAAGACCAGGTGTTAGGAGGAGGCCGGCCTCAGTTAGCGCCCCGGACACCCAGGCCCCTGCTCCCTGTAAGCCATGCAGTGAAGCCAAGCAGGACATTTTCTTGGGTGTTCCACATTTAGTATTTGCCATACGTTTCCTTTTCATACAAATTCACGTGAAATGACACATCATGTTCCAGGAAATAAAAAGAGAAAGTAGTGGATGCCTCAATAATTGTTCTTGGGAAAAGGAAGATGGCTTATTATCACCGATCTCTCTCAAACCCCCCAATAACTGGCAAACCCTTCATTTCCTGCCCAAAAGTTCAACACCCATGAAAATGGTCAGTTATGCTTTTCCAAGACTAAAAGGGAAGGCTGTGTGGTGACTCTGGGACAAAAAGTGGGCTGGCCATGTGGGAAACAGCCCTCTCCATCAAACTCGGGGAAGAGCTGCAGTGCAGCGTGAGTCAGGCCGACTCACACTCGCAGGCAGTCCTCGGATGACCTCAGGCTGGAGTGGGGAGAACCCTGAGGCATTCCTGCCCTTCTTTCCCCAACTGGGGGGACTGGGCGCCTGTCCTGGCCAGGGCTGTGACTGGGCTACGGAGCCACACACAGGTTCACACTCAGCACCAGAATGGCCCTGATACATTCACATATGGAACAAGCTTATTTTGGAATCTCCATGATCATCTTTTGCCAGAAAAATCAATAATGTAGAATAATTTATTTATTTTATGAAAATGAAGTCACCTTAATTTTTACCAAAATTAGAGAGTTAAACATGTATTTAAGCAGGAAAAAAAATGAAGAAATCTAAAGAAAAAAAACCATGCTTATCAGAACCAAGAAAAAAACAACACAAAAAACTCTTAAGGAGTGCAGGACATTTAGCATTCAACTCTCACACGCCTCTGGGTTCTGGGGAATAGAAGGACATGGTAAGAAACATGCCCCGTGATGAACAGGGGCATGGGATGGGGGCTACAGGGAGAGAATCCTCAAACCATTCGGACAATCCATCAGAACAAGCAACTGCTGAAGCAAATTAAGATAGAAGTCAGAAAAGAACAGTATTCTGGAAAGTTACATAAAATGTTAAAATCAAAGTTTTAGAAACCCATAAAGGTAGTCAAAGCACAAACCTCCTTGAAAACACCATTCCCCTTTCAAAACAGTTCTGACACATTTTGAAATGCATGCACCCACAATTCTGTACCTAATCATTTTTCTTAATTACTAAAAAAAATAAGAAGCATTCAGTACTTACTACTGCTTCCATATCAGAAGTGTCAGTTGGAGCAAACATAGACTGAACCATAAACTTGTGTTTACTTTTCTCATTGGGATCATAATCGAAAGGCTGTAACATCACTGAGAAAGAAAATATTTCATTAGGAGGGTCAGAGCTTGGTTACCAGCAGCCATTTATTCATACTTGTATTTTGGTTGTAAAGCAGTTTACCAGGATTCTCTCATCTAGGCCTCATGACACCCCACGGGGAACTGAGCAGGGCAAGGTCACCAGCATCTTCTCCACTTTTCAGGATGCAGACCTGAGGGGCTTGCCCAAGGTCAAACAGCAGGGGGTGGCAGAGCTGGGGGCCCGGGTCTGAGCCCCAGTCCTCTGGTCACTGCCGCACCTGACACAGAAGTCTCTCACCAGCCTTACAGAACAGGTAAACAAGAAGAACACCATATGCCTGTTTTGCTCCAGAAAACATCCGAACGATCTCTTAGGAACTAAAAAAGAATAATCCGGGGCGTGTAAGGAACTGTTTTTGCTTCTTTCTCTCTGTCCCATTTCCCCTGTCAAGGTAATCAAGGTAATGCTCAAAATATAATTTTGCCATTGAAATGTTACCAAATTTTCACAACCGGCACACTCACAGCATGGAGAAAATGCCACCAGCTCTCACACTCACTCACACACACACACACACACACACACACACACACACACACCTTTCTCCGGAAGAACCTAGAGGAGCCTCACCTAAAGGCCCCCTTGGGTGCGCTGAGTGAGAGGCCTTCCTGTTCTGAGGGGCTTCTCAGGACCCACCCCTGTTAAATGACGGCCGCTTTGAAATCTGGTATTTGCTACAGGCTTTAGCTCCACCGGCCATTGAGCTAAGTTCCCTGAAACCTAACATGTCTGCGTGCCGGCAAAGCCTACTGTGGTCCTGACCGTGATAAGAGCAACGTGGCCTGCGCGTTTCCCATGTGCCAGGGACCAGGCTGTGTGCATCTCATTTAATCCTTAAGAGGTAGCGACTGTGGCGGGTGTGAGTCTGATGCCACTTTCAG
The DNA here is from genome assembly GCF_001890085.2 of Hipposideros armiger. NCBI lineage: Eukaryota > Metazoa > Chordata > Mammalia > Chiroptera > Hipposideridae > Hipposideros > Hipposideros armiger. Next base: position 3,960,503 of record NW_017731382.1, read on the forward strand.
ATGAGAACACTGAAGCCCAGAAAGGTTAACTTGCTGGAGGTCCCACCATGGAGGAGGAGGAGCAAGCGCTGAAATGCAGGTGGTCTGACAGCAGAGCCAGGCTCACAGCCCTGGGAGGACGGACTCCGGGTCCTCTGACAGTGTCAGTCTGTCCTCCACCTGCAGGGCTCCCATAACCTTCCTCTGGGCGCTCATCAGTGTTCTCTTGCCTCTGAACCCCATTTTCAGGCTTCCCAGGTCCCTCCTCTGAAGCCTCACAACTAACTCCCCCCACAGCAGGTGAAGGGCATGTATCCTAAGCCATGGATTACAAAGGAAGACTGGAGCTCAACAAAGTGAAGTGACTTGCCCAAGGTCACAATGTCAGGAAGAGCCTTTCTCTTCCAAGTGCAGCCTGGCGCCCTTCTGCCACACCCGTCACTCCAACATGAGATGGGTTCACATCCTTCATCCCAGGCCACCCGTCACATCTCTTCTAGAACCACACATGATGGAGAGGAAAAATACAAATATCCCCATCCATCTTGGGGGTGCAGGGCTCCTTTCGATCTTGGGGACAGAGGAAGTCTATTAAAATCTAACAGCGCCTCAGATTTCAATGCCCCAGTGTTTGCAGTCGCCAGGCAGCTCGGCTGCCCACATCACCCATCTGAGTGCTCTGAGCGACAGGGGACCCTGCTGGGGGGCTTCTTCAGGATATAAATTCATCAATGTGCAAACCTTTCAAGACTCGGGGCTTGTATACACATGACACCGAGTCTAGCTACCAAAAAAGATGATTAAAATAAGGCTGTTCGGTCTAAGTACCCAAATTCCAAAGTGTGACCATAGCAGAGAGAGGACAAGTTCATGTACAACGCAGGGCCATCCACTTGGTTTAGTCTTGCAGGTGCAAAGGCATGGTTCTCCCCTGAAAGAGCAGTCCATGCCTGCCAGCAGCTCTGGGCCTGGATGCAGACAGCTCTTCCTCTGGCACCACTGAGCTGGCAAGGGCTCTCCCGCAGCCAGACCTGGGCATCACTACGTACCTGGACTTGACACGTAACCTCAGCAGCAGCTCAAAACCACGAACTCCTCTTCTGAAAGCTAATTCCCACAGTGTCCCCTCAATCCCCAGACTGCAATAAGGAAGATAACACATGATAAACTAAGCGGCCAATAGCCTTCCCAGAGGGCACAGCTTGAGAAGCAAAACCCGCCTCATCCTTGAGACTTTTCCCACCTGTGAAAGGCCCTTAGGCCTTCACTCTGGAGAGCTGAGGCAGAACCAGGGTTATCTGTGAAGAGCCCTGATGCCCAGAAAATGAGAACAAGAAGAAGATCCTGCTAATTTCCAGAGAAGCTGGCTCTTTAGCCCAAACTACACTGGGTCACACATAGAGAGCTGGTGGGTGCAGAGAACGTAGGCTCTCCCCATACAAACAGCCCGGGACGCTCTGCTGTCCCCTTCCCACCCTTCCCCCCTTCCTCAAGGCAGTGCAAGTGAGAAAGAGAAGCAAGAGACCACTGCCTGGCGAGCGGAAAACAACCCTCAGCAGCACCTACTGTGTACGAGGCACCCCAGAAGGCACATTTCATTAGTTCTCCCATGCAGTCCTCACACCAACCCATCAAAGAAGCCCGTCTTCGTTTTCCAGGTGAGAAGACCAGGGCTTAGAAAGGCTAAGTGGCCTCAGTCAGGTCCCATGGCCAGCACATTAAGTGATGGAGCCAGTCCATACTCCATACTGGCTTTGCCTCCAGACTCAGAAGTCCACACCACAGGATCGCAAAGCGTGAGCCACGAACCCCGAGGGACCCCCATCAGGTGATCCACTAAGTCAAAACTGTGGTGGAGACAAAACGAAGACTTTACATGCCTTTTCTACTGTGTTGACATTCAGCGGTGTTGATGTTGGTACAGAGCTATGGTGAGTAAAACTGCTCCCAGCCAGCATGGACCAGGCAGTGGCACCACAGTACTTGTGTCTTTGACACACACTCCACTTTTTAAAAAGGCTGGTTTCACTTAAGAATATCCTTGATGAAGCAATAAAATTAATTATTTTACTGAATTTCAACATGTGAAAACCCTCCGCATGGTGAAGTGGGGCGTGCACGCAAAAAGCACTTCTACTGTCTTGGGAAAGCGCCTGTGCGATCATTTGCCCTGTGAGCTGAGCTTGACATTCCTCATGGAACACCACTGACTTGCAAGAAACACCAAGAGAAAAACTGTGGTTGTTCAGACCCAGGTACGTGGCAGCTGTTTTCTTGAAAATGAATGAAGTAAGTGTATCAATTCAAGAAACACAACTTGATCCTTGGCCGATGATAAAATCCAGGCTTTCAAGCAAAAATTAGAAGAATCTTGGAAAACATATCTGCACCAAGAGCTTCACAGTTTCCCAAACACTTAAAGGCTTTTCCAATGAGAGCAGTGGAAATAGTAACAAATGTGAATTTTTGATATTGTGTAATAAAATGTCAACATTTGGAAGACCTGTATAACGCAGCTAACGAAATAGTACAAAATCCATTCAAAGTGCAAGAGACACTAATGCATTTTCGTGAAACACAGTTCAAACAGTTCACCGTCGTGGTTCCAGATTCCACATCACACTCAACTTTCAGCAAGTGCCACTTGTCGAGCTTTGGTGTGATGTCAAAGAATAAAGTCCACAACTGTCTGAAAAGGCTATTAAAAATATTCTTCCCTTCTCCAAATATTAATACATATCTGTGGTAAAAGTGGTTTTCCTTTATACAGAGTCTCCCAAACGGCGCCTTATAGCGACTCAGTGCAGACAGGAGGATCCAGCCTGCCTTCCAGCAAGCCAGGCGTTACAGACATTTGTAAAACATGTCAAATAACGCATCTCATTACATTTTTTTGAAAAGTTACTTTTTATTAAAAATGTTCCTGCTAGCATGTAATTGATTTATTAATGTGATTATAAAATGAATTAACACTTTGTGAATTGCTCCGTTTAATTTGCAATATGATAAAATATTGACACAACCCACAAACAAGAGTTCTCTGGGTCTTCCATTCTCAGAGTGTAAGGGGCCCTGAAACCAAGAGGCCTGGGTGTATTCCGCTCCACCAAGCGGCCTGGCATGCCCACGTGGGAGGAAGAAGATGTGGCAAATAATACAAGTGAAGGCACTGGTAGCTTTGTGTAGTGCCCCACTTGGGAGAAAGCTGCCATTTAAGAGAGAAAGCCATTTCACACAAACCACGCCTCGGGTTCCGGTGTGCATCAGGGCCTCCCGTGGAATGGGGAGCACACAGCATGCATGCATGCTCCTTACAGCAAGGGGGCCGGGGCTCCCTGCACTGTAACTGCTTGTTCCGCCTCTGCGGAGGGCGTGGTTGGAGGCCCATGATGGCCCTGGGCCTTACAGATGTCCTCAGCACAACTCCAGGCCCAGGCCACCCTGCCTGCCAGTCACCACAGCACGGATGTGGAGAACTGAGAAAAGGTGTCCCTTACGTTTAGACCTTCGCGTCAGACAGGTACATCAGCGGTACATCAGCGCACAAAGAAGCGGGTGACGGTGGAAACCAGTCACCTTAAGGGAGCACTGGAGACAGCCCAGGGGGCAGGTCAAATATCCTACTGCAAAGGTGCACACTCGTGAAGCCTCAATTCGGCGCCCAACGCACAGGTGAGGCTAGAGGGAGCCGAACACAGAACTGTGAGTGGAAGTCATGGCCTGCAGGTGGGCTTCCAGGAACCCTCCCCATAACTCTCCTTCCACCTGGAGCAGCAGGTGGGAAAGAAGGTGCTTGGCCACTCGCAGCTCTCCCTTCCTTCTGGGCGCCCAAACCGGCAAGCAGGAGTGCGGAGGGCAAGTGGCCGCTCAGACTTGGAAGCTCCCCAGAGCCTCACGGTGCCTCCTGTTTAACAGACCCCCGACTCATGTCGCAAAGTTTGTATTTCTCAGCTACAATCATTTCATGTCCAATTCAATTTGCTCTACCCTATTAGCTGGAACTTTATGAGAGCATGACATAATAAATGTTGTTAATCGTTTGTTCTTTCAGCTCCACACATGCAAATTGTGACAAAAATTATGTACTTTTTCCGTGACAGGCTATAAAAGAGCTTCCCCATTAACTTAATTTATTTCACTTGAATACCAGAGACACTGATGATAAAACTCTCTTAAATGAACCATCTATCCTACTTTTAAAATGTATCTGCTGATACTACATTAAAAAGAAGCCTGTAACCAGGAGACGGCCTGGAGACCCGGCCACCACTCAGCAACCTAACTCAACGCTTTGTGATACGATGTCTGCTGAGTACAGATTGCAGCAGTGGGATCCTGGTAAGAAAGTGCCTCTGGGCTCATAAAACACCGGATCAATAAACAGACTTTCTTCAAGAGAAGAAATGCAGACTATATGCTACACACACACTCCCCAACCCCCCAGCAATGGCGACTTGATTAAATGCAACATAAACGCTTCCTATGAGAACCCAAGCAAGTCACAGATCATTTTCATTGCATCATAATGGTAACAGAGCTAATGAATAAAAGTCTAACAAGCACCACGGCGCACGCTTTATTACTTTTTTTAATCCCAGAATCTCATCTTCTAAACGTTTCTCTCCTCGCTTTCCATGACCACAACCTCCACTCAGGCCTCCAGTGACACCCAGATTCTCCAACGAGGAGAACTTGCCAGTTTCTCCCACAAACAAGTTACTCTGAGGAGCCCTTATAACCCTACAAATTTAATCTCCCCCCAAACACCCTAGTCACCATCATGATACTCCTCAATCAAAAACCTCCTGCCAAAACAACCAGCCTCCCAGTTCTCTCTTCACAGTCTGGCTCTCCTCAGGCGTCCTGCTGTGAGCCCGTCCAACAGGTGTGAACACTGCTCGCTACACCTCCACACCCAGGGTGTTCTCTTGTCACTGCCGAAGCCTCCCCTTATCATGCTGACCCCACCTGGCATGTCCCTTTCGGTCCCCCTGCCCTACTCATATCTCAATATACCCAGCACTCTAACTCGGTAAGGAGGGGCCTCAAGCTTCAGCAGGCATCAGAATCCCGTGGCAGCACCCCACCCCAGAGTCTGAGGTTCCACAGGTCTGGGCTGGGGTTGAGCACATGGATTTCTAACATGTCCCCGGCAGATGCTGCTGCCGTTGGCCCAGGCACCACACCTGGCGACTGCAGCTCGTACTGGAACACCATTTCACACCCTAGCTCTTACCGCGGGCCCTAGTCTACCAGGGACTGCTGTTTGATACCAAGACTCCTAAGCTCCTTCCTACACGTTGCCTTTTCTACGCAATCGGACCAAGACCAGGACTTCGGTTTTGACGGCTCGCATTCTGGGCACTAGCCCGCAGTTTTTCACTGGCTGCTGGATGTGCGCCTTCTTCTCTTCCAACATTCAAAAGCACTCCTGAAAGTGCTCCCTTTAGAAAAAGCTCCTTGGATACACAGGGAGAGGAAAGCCTCTTTAATCCTAAACCAGCCAGGTTTTCCTCTCCTGCTTCACAGAGCCTCTCGCTGTCCCGCCCGTGGCGTAAGCCAGGGTTTGCACCTTCTCATCACCACTGACCTCGTTCTCTTTCCTTCCATCAGCCTGTACATCAAAGCGCTGTTCTCCACAGAACCACACTTACGGTGGGATAATGGAGCCAGGCTCCACTTTTTTAAACTAATCAAAGACAAAGCAGAGCTCATGATCAGCTTAAGATAACCAGTGTTACCAGAACGAGGTAATATAATTCTCACCTGCAGCAAAGCAGCTCCACATTTTGGTTAGCCTGTGTGCCCTCGCTGTGAGTAAATTTACTATCTCCTTTGGGATCCCAAACTGTTGACAGCACCACTTCCCTGGACCCCTGCCTACTCAGGGACTCCCAGGTGGGACTCTGAGCCTAGTAGGTAGGTAATGAATTCTATCGAGCTACAAATAAGTTAACACTGAATTGTCTTTGTGCTCTCTACAGGGTTTTCCAGTTCAATACAGCCCCTCTTAGATAGCAAGCTCCTCAGAGTCTAATTACTTTATTTGTACAGAAACTGGTATACAAACATACCCCAGTGTCACTGGAACATGAGGTGTGCCATATACAGACACTGGCCAAAGAAGAAGGCTCTTTTTTATAAACATCTTTTAAAATCGACATCTTTTTCCAAAACTCCAACGTTATGTCCTGTCTCCCATCACACTTCCTGATGGAATACAACACCGCCTTTCCCTGATCACTCTCGTGTTGTATGAACACCCATTCCATCCTATCTTAGGGAGACCTACGAGAGCCAGGTCTCCCAGGAATATGGAGCGTGGTCTCCCTGAGGCTTCAGTCACCCCGGGCCCCTCCTGCTACCTCTGAACCTCCCTGCTTCTCTCTGTGGTTTTCCAGTCCCGTCCTGCACTGTGGCTGCCTCTCACAGCACTTTCCCTTCATTCTGGCCTGTGGCTGGTTACCAGTGAGTCTAAAGTAAGAGTACACGGCAGAGCCACGGCTGGGGCTCAAGTGTGTAAGTGTGAAAAGATGATTACGCCGGACGCCCCGCAGCTCTGCTCGGCTTCTGCTCCTGAGTCACACTGTAGACTGGAAGCTACCTTTAGCGACGTGAGGGGCGCTGAATGTCCTCGATTAATCTTGGTGATCTTTGAAAATGTAAAGAATAAATCATACTCATAAAAAGTAAAACAGAATTCTTCTTAAACTTAAATAATACAATAAACTTTTAAGAAATCTTTAAAAGCACAATTAAGCTGAATTTTTGTTGGTAATTTCCTTTTTTAAAAAAAAAAACAGAATCTCATGTGCTGAAAAAGATTAAAGACATCTTTTAAGTATGAATGTGAGTTGTTCTTATTTGAGAGTAATAAACCTGGTCATGAAAACCATTTATAAAAAGGTTTTGCTTATCACGACTTCAATTCCAAAGTAAATGATCAAACAAAGAATGCTGCTGTGAAGATGTCCAAACTCCCCACGTGCCAGCACTTGACAGACAGACGGATGCCTGCCATCTTTCTCGGAGGGCGGTGCACTTACACTCCTATGCTAATCACCTAAAAGCGGCAGCCCAGGCCTGGCTGGTCCAGGGCAGGCAAGCAGCTCCATTAAATGGAGTCAGCAAAACCTTTAAAGGATTAATTATCAATGGCAATACCACCCAATTACATTAATTGACCGATGCTTCCATCCAACAAGAGTTGCTGATATTCATTGTCTGTCCTCAGGATTTTACTGGAAGAAATTTATGCTTTAAATGTGATTGAAATAAGTGCTGAAAAGGGCTGTACGTCAGGAATGAATGCTGCTCCTTAATTCTTTGAATTTTAATTTAAAATACAGGCTCAGACACCAGAAGACTGGCGTGTGTGTTTCTAACCCTTCTCCAGCTCCCCGGGTACACTCAGTAAATATACTGATACTTCAGCGATGCTGTCCAATGCCCCTAACACACAGATGCTTTGCATTTCTAATTTGCTTGGTACACAGGCAACCAATGTGCATAATTGAACTGCAAATGGAAGCGTGCTTGCTACTTTAGTGAAATTAGAATTCAGTGAAGGTTATAAAAATATTAAACTTAATATCATATTACAGGAAGCGTAAGTATTTTTGATGGGCCCATAATTTTACCACTTCACCTGCTGTATCCGCTGGCAAACATGGTTTGGAATATTAATGGAAAACTCCCTCATTATTAAACTGCAGTATTAAAAAAACCCACAACCACTAACAGCTAACCACAGCCATTTTCAGAAATTATCTACCTTAAAAATATTTTCCCACCAGACAGTTCAGAAAACAGATTTAATTTTGTAAAGCTAGAACAAATGGGGAGACCCCCCACTGCTTCAAACAATTCATTAATTCAAAAAGTTCTATTTTCCTTGCATTTAAAATCTCGGGGGGAGAAAAATCCAATCTCCTCTTCTCCAATCTCCATTTAAGTGTGCCTATTTTGCTGAGGTCCAGATTTGAATAATTCAAAACCATTTCTAGTAGATGGTGTGTATCAGGAAGCAAGGGGCCAAAACCATGGCATTCTGGACCAATTAATGCAAAGAGAAAGCGTCCCGCATCCCTCACGGGCTGCACTGCCTGATCCACAGGCCCGGGTCCAGAGGGGAATTCCGAGAGAATGGGATGAGATGAGCATCTATGTGAAGGCCAAGGACAAGAACTCGTCACTGACCCGAGTGATGGAGCACAAAACACCCCTTTCGGAAGTCACCACATTTTCACTTACTGACACAAAAAGTTTAGGTTATGCCAGTTTCCAACTGTTATTTTTACCACCTAAGTTTATACAATGGAGCTGTTGGGTTTTTTTAAGGACCCAATAAGTGATCTGCCATCTTCTAAAGAAAATAACATGAAAGGTCAGAGTCTAAACTTTTGACAAATCATGTAAGGTCCCCTAAACATGAGGTTAATCTAAAAGCTGAGAAGAGCGTCACAGGGTGTGTCTGAAAGACATCTGACAGCTAGAAAGTCTTGCTCCCACAGCACAACCCGGGTTGTGTGCCTTCAAAACCTCAGTCCCTGCGGACAGCTCCATGGGTGGCTATCACCCTCCCCACCCCTTCTCTCCCTGCTCACTCCCCTCTCTCAAAGAATGATTTATAACCTTCCCTAGTAGCTCGCACATCCCAGGGGTTTTCAGAAACGGGTGAGAAGCAATGTCCTCGTGATGTCCTTCTCAGGTATGCTGTGACATTCTGTGCTAGGCAGGGCAATGCTGGTAGAGTCTTAAGTAGATTCAATGGTCACATTTTTACAGATTACATCTCAAAATTTACTAGCGGCTTTTCACTATAAAACAAATGCATGTTATAGAAAAAAGAAAAATCACAAATTTCTTCTTAAAATTAGAAAAAGTCCATAAATTAACCAACTATATGAAAGTAGTTTCTTTCTAAAAAGGCAATTCAAATACACACAATCCACCTTCAACAAAAACTAACCAGTTTATGCCCAAGCTAGCGGAAGAATGCAATCCCTGCCTTGTAACAAGTTTTCAGTGAATGCAGCATTGGTAAACGCTTGGTGAGGTCGATGCAATTCTCTCCATTTTACAAACGAGAAAGCTAGAACCTAGGGAGGTTAGTGGGTTGGCCAAAGATCAGCCAGCAAGTTAAACCGCAGGGCTGGGCATCCTGTTCAGGTTCCCAGGCCCCAAACCCAGGGGTCTTTGAACACAGTGGGTGAGACCACGCGTGGCCATGTGCACACCTGGGGGGCAGGAAGGCTGCCTTTGGACAACCCGCAGTGCCAGTTCGCTGGCATCCTCCTTGTCCTGAGGGTATTTTCTCTCCCAAAGGACCCTGGGGACACTACATGCTCACTGAGATGTCATCAGGTAGCTAGCTGCACTTTAAGAGGACCCTTGGAAAAAGCAGTGCTTTTTACCCCAGATATGAATGTCTACCACATGATCCGGGGCCCCTCAGCACATAAACCTGCCACAATGGGTGCCCGCCTCCTTTGCCAACTGGGGAGGCCGTCCTGGAAAGGCTTCCCCCAGGTCCGTCTCAAGCGCTGAGATAAAGACACACCAAATGAAAACAAAGGTGCCTTGCTTATGTTCAAACATGATCTTCTCTCATCTACGGGGGCCGTCTGAAGACACAGGGACATTTCATTACCCAGCTGCTCTTCCCCCAAGCACATCACATACCAAGAGCCATGGTACTCCATGGTCTGCATCCGTCTGTACGTGGGACAGCCCCTAATGCTGCCGAGGCACTACAGGGCCACTGGATGGAGCGCGAAGACCCCTGGCTCCAGCACCAGCTCTGCCACTGATCGCCCAGGGGACTCTGAAGACCAGGCCCACTCTCTGTACCTCACCTTCTTACCTGGAAAAGGAGGCCACAATCACAACACCATGGCCTTCCTTAAGTGGTAATCATAAATCCAAACAAACTTTAAAAGACGTTTCCATGATGGACAGGGATGAACCTTTCTAAAATGGATACACACCCACCCACACACACCCCTGATATCAGAAAGCACATCTACACTGTACGACTGCCTGTTGAGACTATTTTATTCAGAAAACCACGTGGCTGCTCCCATACTTCCTGTGAAAATTGGTAATTCTCATTTACTGACAACCTTGCCCAAATTTGATATGGGCAAGCAAATCGAGAGGAAAAAAAGTCAATAGAAGGGAATACAAGATTTCAGCTGCCCTTGATTTCAACAGAAAAACAGAAACCCATGTGTTTTTAAACCCTACGGACCCAAGGGGTACAGAAACGCCGACACCCTGGGCCCTCGCGCTCTCCAGGGGCTCCAGTTCAGAGCTGGCAGGGTCGTCCACATCTTGGCTCTGTCACTTGCAGGCTATGTGAACCCACAGCCACTGGTCTCCTCCTTAGTACAGCGGAGGTGACGATACACTCCTCACAGGGCCGCTCACAGAAATTACACGAGGTAACACGTGTGCAGGCCCAGCACCCAGGCAACCCTCAGGAAATGCTGGTTCCTACCCTCCTCAGTTCTCTTGGATAAGAAGCCAATTCAGGAACCCAGACTGGGTCTTACAGCCTCAGAGAGACGTGCACAGGCGGATAGCCGGTGTAGGCGCGCCATGATGAGAGAGACCAACGGATGTAGGGAATAAGAGTTTGCAGAAATGATCAGATAATGAAACACCTTATATCTTTCCAAAGAAGTGAATCATTTTCTTTTAGGTGTCAAGTGAATGGCCAGATGTATCGCAATCAAAATCTGTCATGGAAAAAGCCAGCCAGGTACCCATTTCAAATGAGTAGCGGCTTCTAATGACGCAGAGCCCTCTGTGACCCTCTCCTGATACCTAAAGGATAAACACACTCGCCCCCAGAGCTCCTCCACAAACACAAAGGCATTCTTGAATCCAGAAGTTCTAATGAGCTAAAAGCTTATAACATTTCTAAAATACATTTAAATTCAAACCCATCACTTATATCGCCTTAATTCTGAAATCCGATTTTCAGTTTGGGTACTTTACCAGCATCTTTTCAAAAGCTGGACTCTGGACAACATACGCACTCTCAAGCAGACGGGGAAAGCCCATCAGACAGGTGCAAAGCTTAAGCCCTGGAAACAGTGCGGTTTCCTCAGCCTTCCTCTCCCTTAGCTTTTCACACTCAGTAAAGTCAGTTACCAATCACTGGAAATGACATGAGCTTAATGTCAGAAATCATTTAGGTTAAATAAGAAAATAACTCAATTTAGCTTTCTACCACAAAGTAAAATGAAGTTGTTCAGCCCTTTTTTATTTATTACCAAAGGGCAGATTTAATTTCAAGAGAGTGAAAACCAAACTCATTCTCAAGTACAGTCTGAAGTTACCACTTTAATTTTGCTCTGAACATTGAGGCACAAAGGCTGTAAGCATGCAACCAAAGCATGAATTCTAGAAAAACAACAGGTGAGTGGGGCCCCCTGAGCTTGGAGGGCTGGGGGGAGAAGTCTACGCTGCAAGCATAAGCTTTAAGAATCCCACTGGCTCCGGGCCTTTCTAGCCCCCGTCTCAGCCACCACTATTGGGACTTACCAGACACATTGATCGCAGCCCCTGCATCGATGATCCCGCTGTTGGGCCTCACGCAGTATCTACGTGGCGCCGTGGTCTTCACTTTAAAACACACGTTCCGGTCTGTCGGGTTGCCAAGCTTTAGGTTGGTGGTGACAACGTCAGTGAAGGGACCTGTGGGATGAGACGAGACTGACTGGGGATGGAGCTTGTGAGGAACGTCTGGAAGAGTGATGTGTGGGCTGGGGTCGGGACGGAGATGGAATACGGTTAAGGGAAGATTCAAGATCCACAACTAAAGAGAGACGAGCTGACGTTAACGCACTGACAGCAACGGCTCAATGTCCTCACGGTCTCACCATGCCACCAAGCACCCAGGAAGAGTTCTCACACAGTGTCTCACTGAAACCTCCCAATTTTGTGATTATCTCTGTTTTACAGAGAAGACATGTTGCTTGTCTACGTTTTCATCCTAGTTAATGGTAGTTAGGTTCTGGAACCACGCAGCCTGAATCGAAGGCAGTTCTTAACCTATACTGAACAGCGACTTCCACAGTAACAAGAGGAAATCTAGCCGGGAGGATGTGAAGGACGAGACCTGGAGCCAAAATGATTATCAATGGCAGAGTGTGCCAAGCGTGGCTGATGTAAGAAGTGAGAATGGTCTAGAAACACAGAAAGCTGCTGCCGCCAGGAAAGGTCGCATCATCCCAGGCTACAGCAAGTTCACAGTCCTGCTGGGCAGCCCACACCTGAAACGTCGCAGTCAGTTTAACTACCCAGCCTACTGCGAAAGTTGAAACAAAGCTCAGAGCCCTGAGGGCATATTTGATTATTATTATTTATTCATTTTCTACTTTATTAGATTTTTTAATTAAAAAAGTAAAACATGCCTCTTAAAATAAGCCAAACAATAAAAGATGTATAAAGAGGAAGTTAATAAGCTTTCCCTTGTCCCCTGAGGGACAATATGGGACATCTTTCCACATCAGCTGTGCTTATACACACAGTACATACACAACATGTGTGGGGAGGGGACAACAACACTGGGGTCACACTGTTCTATTACTCTGAAACTCGCTTTTCCATTACCAATCTACCAAGGACACCTGACTACTGGGTTTACTAAAGAGTCAGGTGGGAGGGTTGAACTATCAAGACCTCTTAGGTCTTTTTCAAATTTACATCTTTTCACCAAGTAAATCAATACCTTTGTGTTTCCTCCAGGCAAGCTCTTTACTCCTATCTTTACATTTACAAGGAAGTAGGAGACGGGGTGGGGGAGGTGTGTGTGCGTCTGCGCACACACGTTCACATACTAAGACATACATAATGTTCCTTCATCAGTTCCCTAAGAAGACCCAGCCAACAAAGACATTCAAAGCTATGACCTGAAAACTTTTCAATGAGACTCTAAGCTCCTGAGGACAAGGATGACACCTTCCTGGTTTCTGTATGTCCAGCACTGTGCCTGGCATCTAGTAAAGGGGGGCGGGGGCGGGGAGGAGGGATGGGGGAGGAGGAGGGATGGGAGGAGGAGGGGAGGAGGGAGAGAGTCATTCACCAAGAAGGAAACTACCTCACAGATTACCACCAGCAAAATGAAAATCTCAGGCTGCTTTCTGTCCTCTAGAGGTGCTCTGGGTACGAAAAATCAATCTGATATGGGTTTAACTTAAATATAAATTAAGAAATCAATAATGGTGGAAAGGAAAAAGGAAAAGAAAGTCAATTCCAAAAATCAAATAAACTACAGCCAGTTCTACTATAAAGCTTATTTTGAAACTGTGAATTTGTTCCAATGTGATTGATGTGCATATTAGGAGGACAATCTGAGCATAAAACGAATTTCACATTTGCTTATGCATGATTTTGTCTGCAAGAAACGCTTGATGAACACAGAAAACTGCATCTTGCTGAAGCGTGCTGCATAGAAATACACAAATACACACCTAGGACACACTCAACCCCCTGCCAGCCACCTCAGTCCACCTTGGGGGTTGGTTAGGAGTCGTGCTCATCTCACCTGCTCTCACAACCTTCCCGCGGACCTCTGGTAACCCTCCTTCCCTCCCTTCAGGATAACTCACCAACTGCAACTCTCCAGACTCCCACTTCCACAGGCAAACGTCAGGTCTTTTCCAAGCTAAATAACTGTAGCATTTATGTATGTCCTACCCAATTAATGTGCGTAAAACTGCTCCTGTTTTATTAGTTTCCTATCTTTGTGTGTGTGTGTTGTGTGTCCAACAAAGTTTTTGAGTGTTGTGCACCTAACTTCGTTTCCCCTCATAAGTCCTGTGGTTTTTATTGTGCTAGTTTGTGTAGTGTGGTGATTTTCAGGAATGCATATGTCGCATCAACACAAAACCAACTCTATTACTGGATCACCCATCTGTGGTTTGGGGGTTACTTATATCAAAACTATTCTCATTTCATGACACTTTCAAGAATGAAAAGCCAAAGGTAATTCTCCGTCTGTTTACCTTGCCAGTGAGTCCTGCCTTTGGCCCTCTGGGAGTCAGGCTGGAAGCCACAGCGGGTAGCACCGTGCAGGGCAGCGGTGGGCAGCCGTGGGCAAGGCGGTCCTTGGTAGTGCACATCACCTACTGACTCCAGCGCAAACAACCCTCTCTATGCTCGAAGGCATCTCCTTATTGAGAACTACAAGCTTACACAAGAGGGCAGGGGTGGCCTAAGAGGATTCTCAGCCACCATGAGGGGAAGCCAGATGCTGACAAGGCTCCATCTTAGTATCAGGTATTTGGCATTAAGGCAGAAACAGGACACTGGGTGCTGAGGCAGTGTTTGGGGGATTAGGGAAGCAGCAGCTCTCTGTGACTATATCCCTTTCCACTCTCCGAAGCAGGCAGTCTGATGCCTAATGAAGATGGAGCAAGTCTGATCTCTCCCATTAAGTCTCACTGCTGGCTTAGGGGACCGATCACTTCAGCCATGGTAAAAAGAACAACTAAACACAACTCCAGTATTCTGGGGAAAACCAACACACGCACACGCGCGCGGCGCACAAACCAACATGGATACAGTCACCACCTCGTGACATTCCCGGCCCTCACATGAAAATCGCCAATCACAAGAACTCCACAGAAGCATACGCGGTGTGATTAAAAAAAAATACGGGGAATGTTTAAATAAAAAAATGTATTACAGTAAATGACACATTGCCATTAATCCCCCTCAAAACACTCCCCCTCGCTTGGAACACACTCATCCCATCGTTCTTGCCACTTTCTGAAGCAGTTCTGGAAGTTCTCTTTCGTCAGTGTCTTTGGGGGAGTGGGGGGAAAGGGGAGGGGGAGAGATTTTTCTAAGGTGGTTTGAAGTATACTACTAATAGCAGAAAATAGGAATGCCGGCAAGATCACTGTGATGAAATTAAAAATACCTACTTTACTTGATTCCAATTCAATTTTAGTGTCTTTCTCCCCACCCTACCTCCTGTAGTTGGGGGGAGCCTAAATTTTCCAAGTTCAGTTAAGTTCTTATTTAACATGTGAATGGGTCCTGTGACTTAAAGCAAAATAACATACACTGCAACCAATTTTGCCACAGGCTAATTGATATAAACAAAAAGGTTCTGTTCCTATGTCATCTCATCAACATCACAGCAAAGCTACTTGAACAAAAAGACATTAACTGAGGACCTTTTGTTTGCCCCTTGCACTAACCTTTTCTTGTAGGTACTCTATAAAAAAAACAAACTAAATTTACTATAAACACTAAGCGGTGTTTGGCAATTCCCCTAGTTAATCTATTACATAACAATCTAAACAGTGTTTCAACCTATATGAATCACATCAAAGGTAGTCTATATCATTCAAAGACAATATTTGTAGTAATAAGCAGGACAAAATAAATATCCCACTTTTCTCCTCAACAGGATTTCTTGGGCTTACACAGGTTTTAATTTGTAAACATCTGGAGGGAAATATACTGAACATATATGCTAGTGAATGATATCAGTGGTGAAACAGCAAAATCTCATAAGTAAAAATCCAGACATTTGGTACAAACAGGCCAACCATCCTCTCCCCACCTGCAGTAATTTACTCCAAGAATTTTATTGAAAATAAATTCTATTCGATTTGAGTAATTAAAGGAAATAAACCATGTTAGTGGTCTCCTTTTCCCCTGTATTAATGAATTAGAATACACAAAAACCTCAATAAAAATGATATAAGGGCTTATGAGCATCATTCAGATTTTTACTAGTCACTTTCATTTCATAAAACTGCCATTTCCATTAAAGCATTATGTAAAAAATGGGATTTTACTATACCAACATGCATATTTATCACCAATGAATTTAAACATTGCTTATAAAGTACAGAGTCCATTTTACAAGTGAAATCTCCTTCAAAAGTGAGACTTTTTTTTCTTTGAAGAGATGAAAAAAACGATTTGGTATGTCTACAACCACAGCACATACTCTTAATCATTTCTCTTTCTAATCTTCTACTCATTTCAAAAGTTTATACAAAACTAGGAACAAAGCACTGAAAATGTGAACTGGGTGGTCAAAAAAATGAAGCAACATGACTTTGGAAAAAATTAGGAATATTCTTTAAATTTTTAATTTTTCGTCTTTTAAACAATTTGAATAATGTCCTTTACTCCCTTTATTATGTACACTCACCTGTGAAAATTCTTGTGAATTTGACAGATGCTCGAGAATAGCATTAACTAACTTGAATATGAATTCCTTGACTGCTGTAAAGGTATCTAGATAAAGCTAAGCACAGTATGAACTACAGCAGGTCCTCATATAACATTGTTTCATTATAACTTTGATGAGACGCCCTAAAAACTTAACTCTTGTTTATATCAATTAGCTTAAGGTAAAATTGGTTTCATTATACATCTTTTCGCTTAAAGTCCCAGGACCTATCCACTTACAGTATTTTCTACACCCACTTTGGCTTATTGTCATTTTAAAATGTGTATTTCAAGAAGTAAGAAGGTCTAAGGGCCGGCTGAGTGGCTCAGTTGGTTAAGAGCTCACTCAAGAGTGTGAGCTCTGAGCAACAGCGGTTTGATGCCCGGCCCGTGCTGAGCTGCCAACAGGTGGCAGGATGGCTCAGCTAAAAATAAAAAAAAATAAAATAAATAAAAAAGAAGTAGTAATAAGGTCTAGAATTGACCTTAGAAAGCAAACAATACAATTCCAGCAAAAAATATGCATAGCATTAAAAGTGAGAGGAGGGGGGTGGCCTGTTAGCTCAGTTGGTTGAGAGCGCAGGCTCATAACACCAAGGCTGTCGGCTCGATCCCCACATGGGCCACGGGGCTGCGCCCTCCACAACTAGATTGAAGACAGCTACTTGACTTGGAGCTGATGGGTCCTGGAAAAACACACTGTTCCCCAATAAAATGTAATTTAAAAAAAGTGAAAGGAGGAACGGTTGATTTTTCAGTCTTTCTTACAAAAATGGAGCCTTAGAATTACAAAGTGCTAGTTTAAAGGTCATGAAAATAAGGTTGAAATCCTGCAAAGTTCTCAACAGTAAGAGTTCAGGTTCTAGGTATTGAAAATTTCATCAAAAATGGCTGGATGAACTTACTGAACAGGAAACACGCATGACAGCATTTTGTGGAAAAAGTACTCCATCAAATCCTTAAACATTTTACCAATCTATACATGGTCTAAGCACTTCTCTGTAATCATTAAGAGACCCATGCAGAAAAAGACTATAACAAAGCTCTTGAGTTACGATCTCAACAATTGTAGGAGGTAATGGTGAACACTCCAAGTGAACTCAAAACTCAACCTTGGCCTTACTTATCTGTGCGACCTCAAGCGTATCAATATCACCCCATCTGTAAATATCAGAACAGACTTTTTTAAGGGGTAAATATATCCTTTTATTTTTACTCAATAATTCAATTCAACTAAAAAATAAAGGCATATATGTATAATACAAAACCATAAAACTCCCAGAAGATAACATAGAAGAAAATCTAGATAACCTTGGGTTTGGCGATGACTTTTCAGACACAACACCAAAGGCACAATCCATGAAAGAAATAATTGATAAGCTGGACTTCATTAAAATTAAAAACATCTGCTCTGCAAGGGATACTGTCAAGAGAAAGAAAACAAGCACGCCACAGACTGGGAGAAGTATTTGCAAAAGACACAATTGAAAAAAAAACACCTATTTGATAAAGGACTGTCATCTAAAATATACAAAGAACTCTTAAAACTCAACAATAAGAAAACAACCTGATTAAAAAATGAGCAAAAGGTCTGAACAAATACCTCACCAAAGATACACAGATGGAAAGTAAACATACAGATGGAAAAAATACACAAATTAAAGATGTTGGCTCAATGAGTTCTGACAATTAAGTTCTTGAACTTGTTGCAACAATGTTGCTAACCTTTTCTGATATCAGAGAGACTATTCATTATGAATTTGTACCAACTGGACAATTAACCAAGTTTACTATTTGGAAGGGCTGAAAAGGCTGCATGAAAAGGTTAGAAAACTTGAGCTTTTCACCAACAATTCATGGCTCTTGCATCACGACAATGCACCAGCTCACATGGCACTGTCTGTGAGGGAGTTTTTAGCCAGTAAACAAATAACTGTACTGGAACACGCTCTCTATTCACCTGATCTGGGCCCCAATGACTTCTTTCTTTACCCAAAAATAAAGGAAATATTGAAAGGAAGACATCTGGATGACATCCAGGACATCAAGGGTAATAGGACGACAGCTCTGATGGCCATTCCAGAAAAAGAGTTCCAAATTGCTTTGAAGGGTGGACTAGGCGCTGGTGTCGGTGCATAGCTCCCCAAGGTGAGTACTTTGAAGGTGACCATGGTGATATTCAGCAATGAGGTAGGTAGCACTTTTTCTAGGATGAATTCACAAACTTAACTGCCACACCTTGTATGTCATCAGGAAATTGCAAATTAAAACAATGAAACAATGAGATACCAATACATGCTTATTAAAACAGCCAAAATCTAAAACACTGAACATTAGACGCTGACAAGGACACGGAGCTGGTGGGAATGCAAAATGGTATGGACACTTAGGAAATTAATTTGGCTGTTTCTTAAAAAAATAAACATTCTCTTACCATACAATCCAGCAATTGCACTCTGTGGTATTTTAGCCAAAGGAGCTGAAAACTCATGTCCACACAAAACCTGCACACAGATGTTTATAGCAGCTTTATTTGTATTGCCAAAACTTGGAAGCAAACAAGAGGTCCTTCAGTAAGTGAGTGGCTAAACTGTGGTCTATCCAGACAATGGACTATCATTCAGCACTAAAATATGCTATCATGCCATCAAAATTCTGACATGGAGGAATCTTAAATGCATATTACTAAGTTAAAGAAGCCCATCTGAAAAGGCTGCATCCTGTATGATTCCAGTTATGTAACATTCTGGAAAAGGCAAAGATCAGTGGTTGTCAGGGGCCGGGAAGGGGGTAGGGAGGGGTAAAGATGGGCAGTGAAACTACTCCGTGTGACGCTATAATGGTGGATACGCGCCATTATACATTTGTCAAAACCCATGAAATGTACACCACGGAGATCGAACCCTCATGTAGACTAGGAATTTTGGGTTAGAATGACGTGTCAGTGTAGCCTGATCAATTGTAACAACTGCATCGGTCTGGTGTTGACTGGGGACCACTGAGGACTGTGGAGGAGGCTGTGTGTGCACACGGGGGGGCAGAAGTATATGGGAACACTCTGTGCTTTCTGCTTGATTTTCCTATGTACCTAAAACTGCCCTAAAAATAAAGCCTTTTTTTTTTTTTTAAGAGGAAGAAAAAAAGTATCTGGTCATTATATTAACTCACCTTTGGTAGCACTCCCCCCAACATTTCCAATATTAACTACTATTGAGATTTTGAAATATATGTATTTTATATGTATATAAATGAATAAATAAAAAATATATAAAATGAATAAAGATGCTTTGTTTTGCAACAAGATTGCTTTTCTACATTTTTCTGGAGTTCAGGAAATTCTGGTGTTAGAAATACATATCCTTTCTTTGTAATATGTCTCCTGATGTAACTACAATACTTTGAAACTCAAACTATATGTGCTACCAAATAAGTTATATACCAATTTGATATATAATCTATCAGGTCTCAGCTTTCCAGATATAAACTTAAAGTTATTAGCTCCACAACAGTTTTTTTTCACTCTGCATAAAAAAGAGCTGTATTTTATACTCTTGCAAACACAATTTAGGTACAATATCTCTCCTTTCTTCAACACTTCCAAAAAACAAGTTACCATATTTCACTTCAACTCTGAAAAGATTACCTTCTGGGAAGGTAATAATCTGTCTCCAAAAGCCTAGGACTGATGATGGATTTTGTTAAGACAATAAAATTATGCTTCAGGTTTCAATACAATAGATTCTGTGCCTGGGAAAAGTATATTAAAATGGGGGAAATGGACAGTATAAAGTAAAATCTGTTGGATATCTTATAGATGTCTTTAAAATTTACCCTTTGGCAAGCTGTTTTCATTAAAAGTGTCCTACTGCTTCCTGCCCTCCCTACCCATCTGCAATGCACCAACCCTCACGTTCCCTATTTCCTCTCTTGTTTATGTAAGTCTTCCCCTGCAGAATGGAAACTCCATGAACACAGAGGCTCTTCTGTCCCTCTTATTCCCTGCTGATGACCAGCACCCAGAACACTTGCAAACGTCCAGCAGATGCTCAGTAAATTTGCTGCATGGATGAATGAAGGAACGGCCTCTGCCATGCTGCTATCTCTCTAAGCAATGGTTTCCTTCTTCCTGCGTGCACCCTCTTGCATGCACCACAGGGCTCTGGGAGAAGGATCAGACTACTGGTGCTCCCTCTCCAGCGCTATCACCCTTTTCATCCTCAGCCCAGGATTTACCATCGACTGGTATTTCATTTGTTCCTTTCCTGACCGTTTCCCATTGAGAGTAAACCTCCACATAAGAGGAGATTGTCCCTGTCCCATTCATTCATCACTGGATGCCCTGAGCCTAGGACGGTGCAACACACAAAGTAAAAGGACTCGATAAATGTGTGCAGCGTGAATGAACACCCAACTTCCTGAGAAGCAACTGAAGCCTGGTCCGGGCACGTTTCCTATAAACAGATGCCTACTTGCATCTAAAGTCATGATAAATTTGTGCTGTTCATATATAGGTTGAAGGTATTAAAAATGTTCACCCGTGTCAATAATGCTTTTATCATTATTATTCTATGATAATTTTGTTTAAAGTTGCCCTCTCTAAAAAATGAAAAAAATATATATCATAGTAACATATTCAAAGACAGTGAGCTCTTAAAAAACCATGAATTGAAGAGTAAGGACACTGGGAGGAGTTTTTAAAAAAATCTATTTTCTTGATGGAATTGTTAGCTCACACATTAAATCGATGCTTGAGAAACAAAATAAAGCTTTTTGCAACCAATGTGTTTTTAATGGCAGGCATTGGATTCCAATATTTCAGCAGAAAGCCTAATTGTGTAGCTTATTTTGAAATAACCACACAGAAGGAGCCCTACACGTAGACACATAACTTTCCTGAAGAAATCTTAGACGGCAACGTGTTCTAAATTAATAAAGTAACCGCCCTGATATCCTTGGGAAACACCAGCCACTGAGAAATATCACACCCATTATTACAGCAGGAGAAATACTAATGATGCCGTCGCAGGTGCACTAGAAGCGAGCTGGACTGAAACAGACTATACCAACCTTTCTGGCTGCTTATTCAACTCCCTAGTTTCCTGGATCCTTTGGAGCGGAAAGAAATAAAACTCAGTGGGCCACCAACTCCATGGGTGGAAAACTAGACCGCCAGGCATTCTATTGTAGTGTAAGATCCCAGCAGATAAAAGCACTACAGAAGGCCTAAGATCAAACTCAGGAAAGCTACCTGAAAAAGACATAAAACTAGACAGTGAAGAACAGCCAAGGAAACTGACAGATCCTTGTAGCTTATGTTAACAGATAAGCAGTTATTATTCAGAATGTATAAAAAGCTCTTAATAATAAATGTGCTCAGGGCCGGCCGAATGGCGTGTTGGTTAAGAACTGGCTTGGGATGCCAGAGGGCCCTGGTTCGGATCCCACATATGAGGGCCAGTGACACTGCCCTCTACAGCTAAGATGCTGAAC
>NW_017731382.1:3983115-4122166 GCF_001890085.2 Hipposideros armiger
AGTTGACATACAATATTATACAACATCAGCTTCAGGTGTACAGTACAGTTATCAAGCCTCTACCCCATCCATGATGCGGTCTCCCTAGCAAGACATGTGACCATCTGACACCCTACAAAATATTTACAACATTATTAATTATATTCCTCAAACTGTCTTTCCTGTCCCTGTGGCAATATTGTAGTTACGTATTTATGCTGTCTAACCCCTTCCCTTCTCCCTCATCCCCACCCCCTCCCAACTAGCAGCCATCAGTTGTTGCTCTATATCTCTGAGACCATTTCTGTTTACTTTGCTTGTTCATTCAGTTTTTTTAGATTCCACATATAAGTGAGATCATATGGTATTTGTCTTTCTCCGCCTGACTTAGTTCACTTAACATAATGTTCTCTAGGTCCATCCATATCGTCCCAAATGGTACAATTTCATTCTTCTTTATAGCAGAGTAATACTCCATTGTTTAAATGTACCACAGTTTCTTAATCCAGTCATCTACCGATAGGCATTTCAACTGTTTCCAAGTCTTGGCTATTGTGAATAGTGCTGCAATAAACATAGGGGTGCATATATTTTTTTCAAGACCAATGTTCTTTTGAGAGAATTTTCTTCTTGCCCAGAAGGCCTTGTATGGATAAAAATGTGAAATCCTGAATTGTGGAGTTGCTGAAAACCAATATACCTACATTGAGTATAGAGTATCAATGGTCTCATTAATTCAAGACAAAGACCCAAACCTAAAATTTTGACAAAATCTATTACAAGAACTTTGAAGACTAGAAGCTTTTACCAACCTAGAGATAAATACTCTGGCTACTTTCTTTAATACAACACATTTTTTTTTCTAAATAGAAAAATGGCTGAAGGTATTACATAGGGGCTGGAGCTTCACACATCCTGTCTGTACCTGGAACTAAGACAGATTAAAGTATACAGTTGAAGATTACTTTAAGGTAAAAACACACCTGACTGATATGAATTTTATGTATCAGTTCTAAAAGGGCCTTAGACTATGTAATAAACTGAATTTTTTCAACACACAATCGTTACCCCACTGACTAACAAGCATCTAGTAATTTTTTTCTATTTAGAAGACCAAAATTTGTGATTACAGTGATCATGAAGATAACCAAAAAAGACAAGCAATGTTCTATTAATACTCCAAATAATTCTACCGAAATAGGAGAGCAAAACACGACTCTTTTTTTTTTCACGCAAAGCAGGAGTCAAGCCAGACAGTATGCCCAAGTACGGGCTATGAGTGATGCGAGAGCAAGGGGTCCCAATTTCTCAAGGTTGTAGCTGTGGTTTTAACTTGACTGAATTTTAAAGAACAGCCAAGTACATCAAGTCTGTATCAGTAAAAACTTCCTGAAATTGCTCAGTCCTCAGTGGAGATGACAGGCAGCCTGTGAAAGCCTCCTCACCAAAATCAACGCATCCCAATTCACAGCAGACACACAGAGTGAAGCAAAACCCATTTCGCATTCTGCACCTCTATGGTCCAACTTGAATTTTCAATTTGTGAACAATGAGAAACAGCAGAATGTGGTTTATCAGTTAGTATGTAATCTGTTCTGGTTTCCTTTTCAATAGAGAACCTAAGTGGCTATCCTGGTGAAAAGAGATTATCAACCAGGTCAGCAGCTTCTTAAACAAATTAAACGGAAGGCCAGGGGAAAAGACTGTGAGACTTGGATGAAAAATATCTTCTATTTTCCCTATTCTCTGCATTTAGAAATCACACTCATTCTTCAAAGTTTTGCTCAAGTACCTTCTCTTTTGAAAAGGATTACCTAATCTCTAAGTCAGAAAAAATGCTCCCTTCCTCAACTGTGTACTAGCAATAAGCTGACTGCCAAGTTCATATCTGCAGCCTGACCCTGTCCCCATCTCCACTGGCAGGTATACTAAGCAGCTCAAGTTTATCCTGTCCACAAAGCACTGAGTCCCCACTGCCCTCCCCAAGCCCACTGCTCCGCATTCCCGTCTCAGGAAAAGACACCACCATTCATTCACCAGATGCTTGAGCCAAAAGCAGTACCCTCGGTTTCCTCGCCCCCAGCCCATCAGCAAGTTCTACCAGCTTTACCTCCAAAACAGACTTGGAATCTGAGCACTTCTTACCTACCACATTCTCTCCACCGCCACCACCCCGGTCCAAGCCAGTCTCATACTCGGCCTGGATCGTTGGGAGTGGCCTTGCGGCTTCCACACACACTTCCCAGGGCCTACTCTCCCCACCCAGCCAGGGTCTTTCAAAACCAGGCTCCTGCTCACATTCCTCGCTGGCTTCCCATCTCACAGCCGAGTCCAAAGCTCTCCCATGGCCTGCCTACCAGGGACACTCCTTCCTCTCTGAGCCACTCCATCAGGCCACTGCAGGCACAGTGACCTGGAACACATCCAGCTCGTCACCACCTTGGGGCCTCGCACTTCCTTTTCCCTCTGCCTGGAATGCTGTCCCCCCAATGTGTGCATGGCTCACACACTTGTTTTATATAGGTCTCAGTTCAAATAGCTCAGTCTCAGGGACACGGCCTTCCCCAATCACCTGCTTTAAAACACAACCCACTCCCAAACCCCTTTATCCAGAATCCCCCACCCCTATTAGCACCTGCCAATTATCCAGCACCGGGTTATATATATTCCCTGTTTTATTTGGTGCCCATCTTCCCCACTAGATGAGCTCCATAAGGCAAAGGTTTTGTCAGTTTGTTCCATCTGGGTCTCTCAAGTATCCAGAACAATACTTAGCACATTGTAGGCATTCAGTAGGTAACTGATGAATGAATGTTCCCGGTACTGTGCTGGGCCCTCAAGCTAAAGAGATGGCACTGCTGCTCCTGCCCAGAGCCCTAGGAAGACAGAGTAAATACACTCGGAGGGCCATTCCTGGACTCATCCAGATCTAATCAATAGGATCTCTGGGATTGAGGTTCTGGAATAGCTTGAAAAAAAAGAATGACCAATTGACAGTGACATTAGTTAACATTTAACAATGCCAGTCCTATTCTAAGCACTTTGCATGTGCTAACTCATTTAATTCTCCTAACATACCCCATGGGGGGAGAATCTGGGGCAAAGGGAAGTTAAATACTTGACCCAAGGTCGTGTGACTTTTAGGTGGCAGATCCAGGATTCACATCCAAGCTGTTTGGCCCCAGAGTTCACACTCTTAACTGCTAGGTTGATACCACCTCTTACTGCCCTAAATACTGTATAATGTTCATCTATGGGATTTTGTGCAAACACAGGAGGGTGCAGAGGTGGAGAGCTGAACACTGAGGGAAGGTACATATATTCCCTCTGAGCTATAGGAAAAGCCCTGGTGTGGTCGGTGGTCCAAGTGCACAGCCGATACCACAGGGTTAGAGTACAAGGGGTACAGGGAAGGGAACGGAGCTGAGAAACGGGGGGCAGGGATAGGGGAATCGTTGTCTGCTTATGCTTTTTAAAAGCTTACCGTTTAAGTAAAAATAAATTGTAAAAACTGACTAGTACACAAGTCTGGCAATGAGCTATGCATGAGGAAATGGAAGGAGGAGCATTAAAAATGCTTCCGGGGGGCCGGCCGAGTGGCACGTTGGTTACGAGCTGGCTTGGGACGCCAGCTCTGAGCAGCAGGGCCCCGGTTCGGATCCCACATGAGGGCCAGTGACACTGCGCCCTCTACAGCTAAGATGGTGAACAACAGCTCGACCTGGAGCTGAGCTGCTGTGAGTCACCAGCGACGGCGTAGGCTGCAGTGGGCTCCTGTAAAGCTACCGTGAGCGGCCGGCGGCTGGCAGCCAGCGTGAGCTGCCAAGAGCTGCCGTGAGTGGCCGTCCAGGGGCCGGCGACCGACTGCCTCACCCGGGAAGAGCACAATGATAATACCAACATGGGCCAGTGAAGCAACATCCTCCACAACTAGACCGAAGAACAAAAGGACAGCAACTTGTCTGTTCCTCTTCCCCGATTCCCCAATAAAACCTTAAAAACAAAATGCTTCTGGGTAGGGTATAAGGAAGGACAATGCGTTTCCCTTTGCTGACCACGGGCTCTGAAAAGGGCTCACTAGCAGCACACTCAGTATAAACCGATGTCAAATGTGAGTACTCAGGGTGTGTAGGTAAGTGTGTGTGTGTATCTGTTTGTTATTCTAAACAGCTTGTAAAGATTGTAGTTGTTTAAAATAGAAAATATAAGCTGAGATTGTTTTTTAAAAGAAGTACGGCTCGATTTTCAAAGGCTTTGATGCTGGCATAAGAATTTTGACAAATAACCTACCTGTAAGATCTAGCAAGCCAATGAATGTTTTAAAATAAATGACAATCAAATTTCAATTTTAGAAAAATACCTCTGAAAATTGTATACAGGATATTTTGAAGGGTAAGAGAAGTAGGGAAAAAAGTAAGAGACAGAAAGTTGGGACATGGTTAATAACCCTGAAGGTTATTTAAGGAGAGAGGCTATAATCGGGTATAGCAGCGGGGATAAAAAGCAAGAGGGTACAGGAGATGCTGCTGATTCAAATGGACTGACTAGCTATGAGAGGCGGAAGAAGGGGGAGTGAAAGATGAGTAGGATTTCTGGCTTATCCAACTGGGTGCAAGGGCCATTCCCAAGATGTGGAAGTCATTCAACAGGAACGAGAAACTAAGTCCTGACTGCGGGATGGACTACGCTGAGGCTGAGGAAGTTTCGTGGCACCCAGGTAGGCAGGGATGTCCAGGAAGCGGACAGCCTAGAGATCAAGGGATCTGCTTGGAGACAGAGGCTTTCTGTGTAGGAGAGAGAGCTGAAGGCATTATTAATAAGATACCACACAGAAAGTTAAACGGGGTAGACTCAGGACAGAAGCCTGGGAAATGGCAACATCCAGCAAAAGAGATGATCAAGAAGCGAGCAGTTCACCAGGAAAGTCAAGAAAAATGTTTGCCGAGTTTAGAAATCTGGTGAACTGAGAAGGGTTCCAGTGGAAGGATAAAGTCTCAGAATTGAACGGGAAGTGCGATGTAAATCAGTAACTGGACATTCACTTAAGGAGGGGTGGGAGGGGAGCAGGGGGGACGGTGCTGGAGGGATGTGATTTCTTTTCAGGAAGGGAAAACATAAACATGTTTACAGGTCCCGGGAAGGAATGAAGTGGAAGAGAAATGTGAGCGGCTGGCTAATGGAGCAAGAGCCCTTAAGTGATGGAAAAGGAATGGGTCAAGAACAGCAGGCGAGGCGGTCGTCCCGACTCTAACACAGGAGAGGAGGGCTCGAAACATGTTTGCAAAAGAGAGATAAAGGGACCAGCACTTGGTAGAAAAATCTTTAAATATTTTCTGAGTGAACCACAGGCCTCCTTGACAGGTTGCACCATTCCTCACCACAAAGAGCTCTCCTCTGCCTTCTCGGCATGCTTAGACCCAGACGCCATTCACTCCCTGAGAACCTGCCGCGTGCCATGCACTGTGCCAGGCACTGGAACCCAGGGATAAAAGACACCACCCAAAAAAGGCGAAGGGCTTGTTGGTTAACGGGGAAGGCGGTCAAGGAACCAAACACACTCACTGTGCTGAGTGTGGGGGCTCGAGGGAAAGTGACCTCAAAGAAGCGAAGGTCAGTGGGAGGGAGCAGTTACACTGACAGCAGAATGAACTCTGTCTGAGTGGCGGGAACAACAGATGCAAGAGTCCCAGGGCCAGGGAGACCAAAAGGCTGGAGCACACGAGGAAAGATGCTGCTGGAGTGAGCACGGGCAACAGGCACAGCGATTTTCCAGGTCGTTAAAGAATTTAAACTTGTTTTTTTGGCATTGGGGAGGCATTTAATGATTTTAAGCAAGCAAGAGATAAGCTCAGATTTGCATACTTGAACGTGCCTTGAGTATGGAGAGGAGAGGACTCAGACAGGAAGATCAGTTAAGGGGCTATCCCAGTCATCCAGCAGGGGGAATGAAGCAGCCTCGGGGGATAAGAAAGGGAGGGGTTTGCGTCCTGGGCTCTGCAGTCATGTGCGTCCCATTCATTCTAGGAGATGCCAGCAGCAAGAGGAGGGTGGAGGAAAAGGGAAAAGGGAGTGGTACGGAGTAGAGTTCGGGGCATGCTGCATTTGAGGGACCTGTGGCCCCACGTATGGGCTTGGGGCAGGCCTGGGACCACCTGTAAGTGATTTAGAAGCCAAGGGTGCTGGCAGAAGAGCTCCCCAAAGGGAAAAAAGGGAGACAGGGAGGGAGGGAAGGAAACTAAGAAAGAGGAAGGAAAGGAGCAGGAAGAAGGGGAGAAGGAGAACCTGTAACCCTCGGTACTACCAAGAGGACTCCATAAAGAGTGGGCAAAAGTGGCCAATGCGTGAGAGAAAGCCAAAAGCGAGTGACTGGGGAAGTGTCGAGAAGAAAGACGGCAACAGGTGCCCAGTGCTCCAGAGCACACGCAAGTGAAGAAAACGGCAACAACGGATGTAGTAACGGAGGGATAATTAGGCTCCTGGGCAATGACTTTCGGAGTGGGTGGGTGGTGAGGAAGTGGAGATTAAGACTACTGCTTCCAGAAACCTGCTAGGATAAGAAGGAAGGAAGGTGAAGGGAGTAGAGCACAGAGCATAGCAAACACAACTGAGAAAGCAGTTATTCTGTTTCAAAGGTGGAACAGACAACACTCACACGCTAACTGAAAGTGACTACTTTCCAAGCACTGTGCTCATGTCAGGTATGTAAAGGGGGAGAAAAAAGGAAGAATCTTGCTTTGAGGGCAAAGGCAACAAAGGCATTCATTTAAAAAATAACAACAAAATTAAAAGACCCAAATGAGCTGAGCCAGTTGTCTCGGGACGTCTCCAGATGGCCCCTGGTGACCCTCCCACCCCTGCCATTCTCTGAGCGAGATGAGCGCTCAGCCAGGCACCCACAGTCAGCCGCGAGCCTCCTGTTCCTAAGTTACACGAGAAGTTTTCAATGAGTGCGTCCGCACATTCCCCAAGGAGTCATTCACGGCTTTCCTTCATCCAATTAGGAAAGCAGTGTCTGACTTTAAAAAGGTCAAAAAGCACGAATTTAGATTTTCAGAGCAGTCCATCAGGATACATTTATATGCCAAGAAATCAATTCAACCAACAGAATGAGAATTCAAATAAGCCTCCACAAGGACAAGCCTTTGGTTTTTCAGCAAATCCCTCTTTTTATTCTTGTGCATGCTTCTATTTCAAATGGTCAGACCAAACACTGAAAAGAGCCCAGTCCAGGCTTATATCCCTTTCTTTGGGGTGACTATGAAAAGAAAACGATAAGAATATATTCTATTAGTCGCTACTGGGAAAAACTAAAAAAACAAAATCGGTAAGAGCTTGTATTGTAGCAGGGAAGACGAAGCAATGAGGGACTGAGGCACTGAGAGGAAGGCACACACAGAACATGGCAGTGATGTGCAAACTGTACGCTGTGAGGTGGTGCAGGAACACTGGATGCGACTCTCTCCAAGCATACTCAGGGAGGGCTAGCAGTGACCTTTCAAACAGCAACAAGAGGGCCCGTTAATTAAATATCCGGGAGCCACTAGTGCAAAGCACTGTACTGTGGGCAACACAAGCCCCAGTTTCTGCCCTCAAGGGGCTTCCCATCTTTCTTCTTTGGCTAAAATAAACTTTAATCTAACCTTCTCAAAGCTAGAACTGGAAGGAACACCAAGGGGTGTGGAGTTCAAGCCTCCTCCTCCAACATAAGAGGAAATCAAAGCTGGGGAGGTCAGCTGAGGGCCTGGAAGCAACAGCAGGGGTAGGAACCTAAGCCTTCTTTTGTGATGCAAAGCACACAAGCTCCAGAGACTGAAAGACCTAGGTGCAAAGTACACATCTGGCCAAGTATCTGCCTGGGTTCTCTCATTTCTAAAACGGAGATGATGATAATAAAAAAGAGTTCTCGGGTAGTACCATTCCTTTCTTTCCTTCCCTTTTTCCTACTATATGCTACATGTTGAATGATGTGACTAAGAGGCTAAAATGGTACCCAACTAACCCATATCACTTGTGATGGCAGACATTAAGGAAATAAAGGACTTCAAGTAGGGAGTGGGTGGTAGGAGGGAAGGTGTAGTGTTAATATCAGCACGTAATTTTCAACATAAATAAATGACACAATCAGAAGTGATCAAGTTAGGACACAAGTTCTTGGGGGAAAACAACATTGGTAGAAAAAAAATTTTTAATCAGTCAGTCACTCTAACGTTCCAGAACGCAGTACTCCATTTCATCAGTGCCAAGGAAGCCACTACTAGATTACAATTCCAATTAAGCACCTTTCCTTCCTGTTTCTCTTTCCATCTTCTTTCTCTATTCCCATGATCCTATTTCCAGTCCTTTCACATTCCTAAGAACATAATAAATAAGAAACTCGAGGGCCTTCCTTGTCAGTCACACTCCCACTCACCTTTTAAGGGAAGACATATATAGCCAACATAATGATAAAGAACAGGGCTTTGCAGTCAGACAGGTCTAACTCCACCTCTAATTCAGATTCGTAACATGGGTATGAACCTGAGGATTATAACTGTACCCACTTCCTTCGCTTGTTGTAAGAATTAAATGAGCACTTACAGAAAAATGCCTAGCATACAGTATAAACTCACCAAGTCACACATCTCAAATGTCACCTTCCCCGTGAGATCCAAACCATGCAGCAGAATTAACACAGCTTTTTCTGAGCTCCCCACGGGCACGCACACACTGTCCGTTTCCAGTGTCCTCCCCCCACACCACCCAGAGGCTGGAGCCTGAAGGGCCAGGACTCGTCCCCAGGCCCCAGCCCGGTGCCTGGCCCATAGCGAGCTTTCCTCATGGGGTGGCCAAACCAACCCCGCATCACAGTCATGTTATGCTCCACCAGGCAGGATGGGGTCAGCTGTCCATACAGGAAACCTCAAAGGAGTCGTGGAAAAGGTCTAAATGCCAAATATTCCCACCTGGACAATCACCTATTATGCACACAGTCACTGTACCCACACATGTCCGTAAACCCTCTCCAGTCTGGTTCCTATGCTTGGCTGTCACCACTTGGGAGAACAATCGATGACTTCCCAAAGTGTAGCTCATAGAGAATAAAGCAGCACCTTTTATTTACCTTGAGTTGATCTTTTTTTTATTAGTTTCACGTGTGCAAAACAATGTACTAGACATTTACACCCCTCACAAAGTGATAACCCCTCCCCCAATCTACTACCCCTGTGACATTGTGTACAGCTGTTAACAGTTCCACTGACTCCACTCCTTGTGCTGTACAGCGTTTGAGAACTCTCCAGTTACCTATTAACTCGCCCGTACTCCTCTGCCTAAGGCAGTGGCTTGTCAGGAGCACTCCGGACTAAAGCCTTCACAGCCCCACTTATGAAGTTTAAGATGGCACCTGTAAAGGCCATTTATTTTAGACATTCCTATCTCAACAAGCACCCTTTCAAACTTCTCTAATCTCCACTTTATTATTACTATTTTTTTTAGCTGAGCCATCCCGCCACCTGTTGGCAGCTCAGCTCGGGCTGGGACTCGAACCGCTGTTGCTCAGAGGTCGTACTCTTGAGCGAATTCTTAACCACCTGAGCCACTCGGCCGGCCCCCTAATCCCCACTTTACAAATCGGCAAACCTGTGAAATCTCTACCACATATGCTGTGTTTCACTCTACCTTCCAAAGACTCAATGGCAGAACTGCAAAATTACTCGAAAAGTTAATGTTTTCTAAATAAACAGAATCATAAACACCATCAAAATCTGATATAAAAAATGAATATTCACAAGGTAAATCAAAAAGGAATTTGGAGTCGTCAATATGAACTTTTTAAAAAGTATGGTAAGAAATCCCTCCTAAAATATTCCACAAAGGATAACTCTTAATTAATGTCCTTAAAAAAATCATCCTGACAGCTACTAACACTTCCTTAATGATTATAAATTCTCTGTCTCCCTCCCCCAAGAATGGGCCCCTTTATGAGCTCCTTCTAAAGAGTTGGTAGTGTTACACTGGAAAGAATGGCTGTTGGTAATAGACAAACCTGGGTAACATCCTGGCACCACCATTTACCATTTGTGGCCTCATCCAGGGGCAAGCGAACTAACCACGGAGTAACTCACCTCCTAGGATTGTGACACAGATTAAATAATAAAATAAAGAACATGTAGCATCTATCACGGTCCCTAGACTTTGTGGACTATCTTCTGGAAATTAAGCATTTTTATCCCCTAGAAATGTTCATTCTTAATATCTTTTCTTTCGCATCATGTTGCAAAATAAATGTCAGCACCACTACGGCCACTGCTTTTAACTCCAGACCCAACCCACAGGGGGCATGGGAGAGTCCACGACCTCGCTCCTCACCAGTATGCCTTCTGCTCCCAGCCCCCTAGGTTCCGTTTTCTATTCCTCTCCATTCTCTGAGCACCCTCCAGTCTTCAAAGAAAACCCAAGGGACTTAGAGTCGCGAAGGTTCCAAGCCACACCACAAGCAATTCAAATCTAGGTAAATAGTACAGGGGCCCGTTCCAGGTTTCAAGTGCAATCCAAAGGCACCAACAACAGTCTTGATCTAGCTCTCTCCAAAATACTTCCAGACAGTCCCTGCTTTACAATGGTTAGACTTTGCGATGGTATGAAAGTGATACACATTCAGTAGAAACTGTACTTTGAATTTTGATCTTTTTCCAGGCTAGTGATATGCAATAAGATACTCTTATGATGCTGGGCAGCAGCAGCAAGATTATTTTGCCCAACCATGGGCCAAAGTCAAGTGTTCTGAGCACATTTAAGGTAGGCTGGGTAAGCTAGGTGATGATGTTCAGTAGGTGAGGTATACTGAGTGCATTTTTTTCAATTTAGGATTGTTTCAAATTACCACTGGTTTAATTGGGATGTAACTCCATCATAAGTTAAGGAGCCTGATGAAATGCCACTGTGCACTCATTCAAACAAGTTGCTGCCATCAGTAGGAATGTACGCCCACCAGCAATTCTTTAGGTGCCTACATGGGCGTGCACACACATACACAAACCAAAAGCCCTGACGGAACCCATTACTTGACCAGAAGAAGAGAAATACTAACCTGCTAGTCAAAAATTGACAATAACTCTTCTGAAAGGATGAAGGAAAACTCTAGGACGGTATTTCTATAGCTTTATGGTTTTGTGCAATTAATGTTAAAATGTTATTTTAAAAAGCACTTCAAGACTTTGCCCATGGGACTATGCCCTTTTCTTAATGATTTTTTTTCCATAAAAGGGGGAAGTACCCTAAAGCACATTAAGGCATTGTTTCTAGACATCAATAGCTTCTGTTAAAACAACACATTTAAAATTTTAAAAAATAGATATTCTAGAGATACTATTTTGCCACATTATTTTTAAAAATGATCTTAAAATGATTGTCAAGTGCAGTAACTCTGTTTCCATAACAAAGCTCTTTAAATAACTCTTGTTTTTATTAAAGCCAACGGCCAAGTTCTATTAAGCGAAAACTTCAAAGAAGGCCTATACTGACTCAGCCAAGGCCAAGCAACTCTGGCTATGCTATGCTGATGGCAGCCTGAAAGGGGCTAAAATGATAGAAAACGAGGAAGCAGGCCTGGAAATCATAATGCAACTTTGTTTTTAACACAATCCCCGGTTCAAAATAACTGTGCAGAAGGCTTTTATTTTATTAAACACAATCAATGGCAACCTTGTCTGGACTAATGGAACGCTGCACTTTTTGTGTTCGCCTTTCTTATCTTGCTGAAAGCTGTGCTCATTTTTCCAAATCATGGTCATCCTTTAAATGGCAAATTTTTCAAGTACAAATGGGGGATATGTATGTGGCAATCTTGGAGATAATTCCTTATGTAAAATTCAAGTTTCAGGGCCTAAAACTTGAGCCTAAGGGTAGCATTTGAGTGATAACCAAATAGCTTACTCCCTCGACTCCTCCCCTAATTTTCAACTACTTAGTGGTAATATTGTAGTCAAAGTTTTCAGTATTTTGCCTTCAGCATTGGAAGGAAAATATGCTATATAATTTTAATAAATAAAAGATAGTGTTAATAATGTTTAAGAGTTCATCTCTTTAATAGCATCAATTCGGACTAATTATTTTAGTAAATCCACACTTGGATGCAAAGCTCCCAGGTAATTATGAAGATAACTGTGATGCATGTTACAACCACACACACAGAGAAACTGTCACCATTTTCCAAACATAA
The DNA here is from genome assembly GCF_001890085.2 of Hipposideros armiger. Classification (NCBI taxonomy): domain Eukaryota; kingdom Metazoa; phylum Chordata; class Mammalia; order Chiroptera; family Hipposideridae; genus Hipposideros; species Hipposideros armiger. The sequence continues at coordinate 3,995,294 of NW_017731382.1, forward strand.
GCACACTGCCAAGAGCTATCCTTTTTTTTTCCCCCTAAGGAGTTAACTGTGGAAAAAGAAGTAAATAGTGAATAAAGGAACAGAAACTCAGAAGTAAATAGTACAATCTATGAAGATTTAGGTTTGACTAAAGTTTAGTAAGTTTAGTGCCACTTGCTGTTGATGAACAAGCTGGTTAATAATTAAATAAATGAAGATAATCGATTCCGGATGGATTTAAACCACCACCATAAAGAATCTTACGCATACTGCTGACATTTTGTTGTGCTGTAAAACAGTCTGCTCTACATGATCATGAAATGTTAAGGAAATCAGTGCTACACTAAAGCTAAAGAATTAACACTGGACTTAGCTTCTGAAAGATAATCACTGCGTTGAATGGACTATATCTACAGGATTTTATATTTTCTAGATTCCTAAACAATATGGAATTACACATTAATTTAAGGGGGTGAACTAATAATTCTGTATACAAAAGACAGTATCTCCAACCTATCTGCCACCTACAGTGTCCACACTCCTATTTTGTCTCCAAAGTGGTGATCACACCAATCCATTGGTGCTATTCCACCTAATATCCCTAAAGACCAACAGCACAACTATCTGAGATGTCTTGAAGGCCACTGGTTTGGTCTCAGAATAAAGCAAAGGTAAATGGGTCCACAGTGGGTTTAAACCTTAACTAATCAGTTCATAAAGATGGTTAACAGACCATTCTCACGCGACATTATCATGGGGGTGGGAAGGGAGGAGAGATGTGTTAGGATGTGAAGAAGGATTAAGAGTCTTGGACAATGACTAAGAAATAGATGACATACTATTTACTACGGATGGAATCTGATGGAAGGGGAGGGAGAAGAGAGGAAAAAAAGAAGAGATTATTACAAAATGCCCTGAAAGTGACTCATTCAGAAAGCTCTCTTGGGGCTGGGCAACAAGTAGGACCTCAGAGTGAGGAAATGGAAAGAAAAGGATTAGGTCTTGGAAGAAGTGAGATCAACAGAAAGAGCGACAATGCAAAGCACACATTTCACATGTTTATAAAAACTCTTAACTCTTTCAGAAAGGTCCTCCAAGTCCAAAAGAAGCTCTACTATTTCACCATGGCTAATGTCATAGTGTCACGCTTCTTTAAGGAGGCCAGCAGTCTTTCTCCTTCTGATACTTAACACAATTCAGTATGGAACTTTCTAGAAGACTGAATGAGGTCATATTAAGTCTATGTTCTTTTTTCTTCTGGAATATCCTTAACTTCAACATAATCGCACAAAATGCCCAAAATGTAAAAGAACCCAACATATACAATCCCATATCATCTTAGGCTGCACTTAAAAATGATTAATTTTTATTTTGGATGATAGGCATTTTAATTAATACCTTCTTATGCAAAGTTAGCTTACAAGTTTGATTCATCTAAGTGAACCACCAGAAGTCAGTCATCACCCTGAGTCACTTGGAAGAGACCAGTTAAACATGCTCATTCTCATCCTGAAATGAATGTCTACACAGCAAGCTAGGGTGCTGAGCTTCTATTCTAATTTCATTGTCTCAGCGCTCAGTTTAAAACAAACCAACAAACAAATCTCATGAAGTGGTTTACACATGTCTGTAATGTCTCTTCTGAAATCATGAGCCAACAGTCTTCAACAATTTGACACCGCGACTTCTCCTGGACCACTTCCCTAGCAAAAATATCCAGTGACTGGCTATCATTACTTTGGCCAACCCAGGGCCAGAAAGATCACTGTTTTCTGCCATAACTTTCAAGGAAAACAGCTGAAATGATGAAACCAGTTGTCTAAATACAACTACCAATCTCAGTATAATATTGTGCATTTTACAAAGCAGCTGAAAAACCATAACATCACTCCTTCTAAAAGATAAAACTTTCTACAGGGAGAAGGCAGATATGAGGGCCATCTCCATTACCAGGCAGTCGATCCTAAGCTTTGGGGAGTGAAATGGCCAGCCCAAGGTCAATACTGGGGGTTGCGGGGTTGAGGTTGAAGGAATCAATCAAAAAAGGTCTAGCTGAGAAGCAACACAGTATGACCTTGGACACTGGCTGCATCTGTGCACAGAAGGCCTTAGAAGATCTGACCCCTGTCTGCTAGCCAGCCTTATCTCCTACTTTGCCCTGTGACCCCAACAAATGCTCTTTACCCGTCATTCAGAACTACTAGTGGCTCCCTGAAGGAGCCCAGTCAGCTCAGCCTTTACATGCAATTCCTCTGCCTGCAATGCTCCCCACCCATTTCGTTAAGCCTGCTTCCATTCAACCTTTAAACTCAGTGCAAACGACACCTCTTTCCGGAGCTGACCTCCTTGCTGCTCTCGCAGCACTCTGGGTTGCCTTGTCATTGCGCTGTCCTCACTGGCTCTGTTGTCTGCGCCCTTCCCTAGACTTAAGTCCTGGGGCAGGGGGCTGAGGGAGAACGGGGGTATACATGTGACAGGGCCCATCTTCTCCTGGTACCTGACACGTGGACTGGGCCTCAGAAGACGTCTGTGGACTAAATAAACGAATGTGCCAGTTCCCAAGAGTAGCCACCCCAGGCTCCCCCCTGGTAGGGATGTCAGACAGCTCGGGCGGAAACCTCGCCCTGGCCCTCGCCCTTCACTTCAGCCGGTTCCTCTCCCAGCCTCTCGCCTCTAAGGCAGGGAGAGCATCACGTGGGCTCAAGCACTGTCCTTGTTAGGTTTGGACGATGTTTTTTTTGTTTGTTTTTATTTTCATTTTCATTGGAAAACCTTTGGTTCTTTACACATTTGGAGCCATTTCAAATCGTTAGCCTGGGAGGCAAAGTGGCGGCCCCAGCTCTGGAGTACTTCCCAGGGGTCAGACAGCGAGCGTGCTTGTTAAGAGCGTGAGCTCTGAAGTCTGGGTTCCGATGCGCCAGTCGCCACCCGGTAACTTTAGGCAAGGGACCCTGCACTACCCGCTGCCGGTACAGGAAGGCCAGCGTGCCTCTGGCCAGCACTCAGCCACAGACATCTACTGCGCACCCACTAAGGGCCGAGCGCTGGCGACAGCGCAGCGACCTGGCCGTCCAGCCCCAAGGGCACGCGCACGCCGGTCTGTCTGGTGTCTTCCACGGCACTTGCGGCTCCCTGGAATACCGGGCGCGGCCTCGCCCCCCCCCCCATGAGACAGGGAGCTCGGCGGCAGCGGGGGGCTTGTCTGGCTCGTTCACCCGCTGTCTCTCCAGTGCCAGCTCACGCCCGCCTCGCGGCTCCTCAATACACGGGACACGGAACGGGGACGTCAGATGACGTCCCCACGGGCCCGCGGCGCTTACACTTCGCTGAAGGTGGCGGGGGAAGTCCAGTGACACCTACAAAGGTTCCCATGAGGCAGGGCCCTGGCGTGCCCGGCATGCACGTGGCACACGAGGCTCCCCGTGGCTTCAGCTCCAGGCAGCTCCGCGCCCTGGCGGCTTCCCGCCGCTGCACGGACATGAGCGACCGGCCCGCGGGGCGTCAGGAGACGGACACGGGGCCACGTCCTGCCAGAATGCCTCCGGACGTTCGTCTCATTCATTTGTGCAACAGACATTTCTGAGGCTCCCAACATGTGCTGGCCACCCAGCAGCGAGAGACAAGAGCCTGTCCTCATGGGGCTTCCCTTCTAGTGCAGAAAACAGCCCCCACGGGGGCAAAACGGTCCTTTTAGGTAGTGGGAAGTGCCTCGCCGACCACGGGACAGGGATGTGCAGGTGGCCACGTGGGGTGGCTGGTCAGAGCAGGCCCCTCCGAGGAGGTGACATCTGCCCTCGGACCGGAAGAGGTCAACCTCGTAGAGAGAAGCAGAAGGACCTTTCAGGCAAAGGCGGCCGCCACTGCTTCCTCTCGAGAGCGGGATCCCACAAACTAGACAGTAACAGCGAAAACGGAACCAGTGCCGAGTGGCTCGAGGGCGAGGCGCGCACGGGGAGGCTCTGGGGAGGGAGAGCGGGCACTGCCTCCCGCACACGGACGCCTGGCCCCGGACAGGCAGGCAGCCAGCCCTCCACAGTTCTGGGGGCGCGGGCCCGGAGCGCCGTCGGGCGGGGGCGGGGGCCGCGGGACCGGCGGGGGCCGACGTCACCGCCGCGCCGGACAGGCCCTCCTGAGCGCGGGCGGGGACGCGGGGCGGCCGGGCCTGGCCCGCGGCCGAAGATGGCGGCCCTCCGGCTTACCTCGGAATTTGAGCTCGTGCTGCGGCTCGAGGCTCAGGACCTGCTCCACCTTCGCCATGTTCTTCAGCAGCGGGGCACCTCTGGCGGGGAGACCCCTGGGAGGTCACCTGAGGCGGGAGGCGTTAATGCTGCGCCCCCTTTAAATTTGGAAGGGGGGGGCCGGCCGGGGCGCGGGCGGGGGTCGTTGCGGGCGCGCGCGGGGGGGTTGGCCTACGCGGTACAGGCGCAGGGGCGGAGGGCGAGGGCGAGGCCGCGGTGCCCGGCGAGCGCACGGCACGCACGCACGCACGCAGCGACGCACGTACGCACGCACGCACGCAGCAGGCTGGATGGCTCGACCCTGCGCGCAATCTGGCGGCGGGAAGCTATGCGCCAGGAACCGCTCCCGGAGCAGCAGTACGCAGGCGCGGCGCTCGCCTCGGGGGCGGGGCTGCCAGGCGGCAGGGGGCGGGGCGTCGCGCAGGTCCGGCGGAGGGGCGGGTCCGGAGGAGGGGCAGGTCCGGGACGCCCAGAAATGACAGTCCCCATAGATTGTTTTTTCAGGGTCCATGGGGACCAGCAGTTATGTTAAGTAGTTTATTGAATAATTAATAAAAATAAACTTCCATTTTCCCTTGCTTTTGTGGTGCCAGGCACTTAGAGACTTTGAATAATAATGAAAGTACTATTTATTATCCTTATAAACATGTTTATGGGTGAATGATGTATGCTAGGCACTGTTATGTATGGTAAGCAATAAATATAAATAGCTACCAATTATTGCTTGCTTATTTTGTGCCAGTCTGCTAAACACTTTCAACAACAGCAGCAACGGACTAAAACAAAAGCTAGGCTACATTACATGTTTGCTATGTAACAAGCACTGTGCTGAATCCTTTACTAACAGAACAAATATTTAGAGATACAGTGATTAGAAAAGTAAACCTGGTTCCTACCCTCTCACTAGAGCCTACTGGAGATACAGCCTTTGCATAAATAGCCCACAAATAAGTTATGTGATTAAAAATTCCTGGGAGCCCAGATCTGCTTAGCCTCAAAAGTAAATGCTACATCATTACTGCCATTTAAATTGTATTTCACTATATAATGTTTACTACATAAAATATGTATTCTTAATCTCCTAATAGTTAATGTTGACCCTACATGGCAGGCATATGGGTGTTCTTTGTACTATTCTTCCCATTTTTCTGTATACTTGAAATTATTCATAATAAAAATGTGGTTGTTTTAAGATAATCTTTGTCTTTTAACTATGTCATTTGGTCCATTTACACTTATTACATTTGCTGATATATCTGGATGTATTTCTACCATCTCACTTCATGCTATTTGTAATGCTTGGTTTTGGGTTTTTTCTACTCCTTTCTTGCTTCTTTAGGGCTGATTTTTTTTTCCTCTTCCATTTTTCTTCCTCTTTATTCTATTTTTGTTGTTTTAATGATTACCCTGAAAATTTTGACATGAGTATTTATAAAGTCTAATTTTTAAAATATCCTTACTTTGCTCCCTTAAAATATAAGGACTTTGGGATACTTTAATCACCCATCCTCTCAATTATATGCTTTAATTGTAATGTATTTTAAGTTTAATTTTTTTCCATCCCATGAGTCATTACTAAATTGTTTTTAGACAGTTGACATTAGTTTAGACTCAAACACACAGTTACCAATTTCTTTCCTTCTTGCATCTCAGACTTACGGCTAGGATCACTTTGCTTGTGCCTGAAGTACATCTTTAAATTGTTTCAGTGAGGGTTTGTTGGAACAATTCGAGCAACAACAGTACATAGCATAGTATTGGATTATAACCCAAAGTAGAAAATAAATATCCATGAGTGTATACTGATATAAATAATTCTGAGCAAATGCTGTTTGAATGAGTACCAGCCTCATTATAAGAAAAACATCAGAAAAAAAAAATTAAAAAACTGAAGAACATCCTACAAAATACCTGAGCAGGACTCCTCCAACTGCCAAGGTCATAAAAAACAAGGAAAATCTGAGAAACAGTCACAGCGTGGTGCTGATAACACCAAGATTGCTACATGGGCCACTGTGAGCTGCACTCTCCTTAAAAAGAGTCAACTATGCCATTGTAGCATGAAAGCAATGTGTAACTAATGACCATGGCTGTTCCCCAATAAATAAATAAATAAATAAATAAATAAATAAATAAATAAATGTTTAAATGGTTTTATTTGATTTTCAACCTCCTCCATTGATGTCTCTGTAGTTCAAACTGTGTCGTTGCTCTCTGTCCCTCAAACCCTGTGATAACGAGGATGCACAATGCTGAGCCGCAGTGAGGAAATGGATGGCTTTGTTGAAATGGTGTCATCATCTCACCCCATTTCCTTCTTTGGAAATGCCACCATCCCTGGCTGTCCAAATCCTAGCCATCCTTCATGGCCTCAGTCACTCACTTGCTCATTCTCTCTTTCATCCATTGACTCATTCAAACAGCATTTGCTCAGAATCTGTGTGAGCCTCCTGCCATAGATGGATTTAGCCTGAGGACAAAGGACCTCACTGTCTAGTGAGCAGAGTTGAAAAAAATCACCAAAATAATTACAATCTGAGATAAATACTAAAATAGATGAGAAGAAACCTATGAAGAGACAACACACTTTACTCTGGGAAGCTGGAAGAAAGCATACAAGCTCAGAAGGTATTAGTGAGTAGTCTTGGACAAATAGTAAGATCTTGCCAGACAGAAAAGGAGAGCGAAGGGTTCTCTAAGTGGAGGAATAGCATATGCAAAGGTCCTGGGGCACATGGCCTGCCAAGGCCTGTTTGGGGAAAGACAAGAAGTAATAATCGTTTCTCAAGTTTCTTTCACTCTTGCTCTGTATCAGGCAGTGTATTAGCATATGTATCAGTTTCCCATGGTGCTGTAACAAATGGCCATAAAATTGTGGCTTCAAACAACACACATTTATTATCTTACAGTTCTGGAGGTTAGAAGTCCAACATTGGGTCTTATGAGGCTACAGTCCGTCTGCATTCTATCTATAGGCTCCTTGCCCTCCCCAGCTTCCAGAGGTTGGCCACATCCCTCGACTCCTGGCCCCTTCCTCCATCTTCAAAGCCAGCAGTATGGCATCTTCCATCTTCTCTCTCAGACCTCTACTTCTATCGTACTGAATGTGTACCCATGGGCCAGATATCACCCAAGTGCACGTCAACTTATTTAATCCTTTCACTGTCAAGACCGATCACTGATCCCCACTTTACAGGAGACCGAGGAACTGAGAAGTGCAGCCAGCAAGGGCCAGGTGACGAAGAATCTTCTGTTATGCCGTAGAGTCTGCATATTATCCTTGGCTATCCCAATGTTTTTATACAGAGGAATATCATGACCAACTGCATTGGTTTTTTTTTTTCTAATTCTTCTATTGTTTTGTTTGTTTTTAAATTAAAATTTCAAATGTTATTGGTTTTAAATAAACTCTTCATTTTGCAACAATCTGAGATGTATAGAGAAGTTGCAAAGATTGTATAGAGTTCCCATTACCCCCTCACACAGGTTCCCCAATGTCATCATTTTACTTCATTTTAAAACGACCGTGGTAGCTACATTCGTACATTATTTTTAACAAAACTCCAGACTGTTTTGGATGTCACCAGTTTTTCCAGTAATGTCCTTTTCCTGTTCCAGGATCCAATCCAAGACACCACATGGAGTTTACCAATTTATTTTTCACAGAGGTTCTTGGGAAGCAGACCAGAGGATGGGCCGGTAACAGCTGAGCCACCATGAACCGCATGCCCGTGCCAGCCAGGCACTCTTCTGAGAGCCTCGCGTGCGTGACTTGTACATTCTCACGACAACGAGGTGACAACAGATGAGGAAATGAGGCTCAAGGAAGTCGAGATACCTGCCCAGGAGAAGTGAGAAACTAGCGATGGAGGATGAGGACGTGGATAAAAGGGCCAGGGGAGGGGCACACTTTCTCAGAAGTGGGGGCAGTGGTGAGGGAGTGAGGGACACCCTGGAGAATCCTAGTGGCCCTGCCACAGGCCCTTTGCACTCGCTGGTCCCTCTCCTACTGTGACCTCCCCTTGGGTGCCCCTACACCATCACCATCATTGGACAACTTCTTGAACGCCCTGCTGTGTGTCAGGCACTGTGCTAGGTGCTGGGATGTGTGGAGCCCGCTTCTCGGTGATGGGGGGGCACACGAGGTACATCTACACAGGTGAAGACGAACCTCAAGAAGGGAGTTCTGTGAAAAGGTGACCACGGGTGGCTGTAAACCGGACTGGATGCTGTTTGGAGGGCTTCCCACATGCCATACTCCAACCCCACCTTCACGGCAGCCACAGTTTCCTTGCCAGCACTTTCGCCAATGTGGAATTGCTTATTGGTTTACTTATCTGTTGTCTGTCTCCCTAACAGGAAGCAGGCTTTGTGAGTGGTCCATTCCTGATTTAACACCTTCCCTCCAGCACCTAGCAAAGACTGAATGCACAATAATCAATAGAGAAGTGACTGAAGGAATGAATAAATGAATGAATGAATGAGTGGGTGAATGAATGAATGAATGACGATTCAGGGTCACCAGGCGCTATAGTCTCAGGACTACCTTGTATACAGAATTTGTTAAACCTCACGCAGACCCAGCAGCTCAGAACCAGCCTGGACGTGGGTTCTTAGTCCCCATCCCTGTGCCTGGCATGTAGAAGGGGTTCAATAAATGTTTGATGAATTAAGGAAATAATGTAATTAAGAATTTGAGGGGTAGGGTCGGGGGGAGAGAGCCTTTTCAATCGTTAGGACTTGTCCCCAAGCACCCAGAAGGCCACATTTGCATACAAATAATTGATATTCTAATTACAAATCATTGGCATTGATTTATTAAGCAGATTCCCAAAGGATCTCTAGAAGATAATTAGATTGCATGCTCCTTAGGGGTAAGGCAGGCAGATTTACGTCATCGTCCCCCCACTGCAGTGTGATGGGGCTACATGCTAAATGTTTGATGCGGCAGGTCTTACTGTGGGGAGAGTTTAGAGGGTTCCCACAGATCATCTCCAGTGTGTTGGGGGTGGAGGGACAAGGGAAACATCCTTCTATGTGTTTGTGTGTGTGCAAAATCTACACCCCTCTCTTCCCCAAGCCCTAGGGATGTCCCACTGTGCGGCCTTCATGAGGCCCGACTGGCTGAGTTCTGGGGACCAAGATACAAAAGACACCCAGTTCTCTCTGTCCCTGTCCAGCCAGGAGACACAGCAAAGCAAGACAGTCTCCAGTGGCCCCACCAGGAGTGGCTGGGGGCTGGGGGTGTTAGACGGCTCCCCATCACCTCTGTCAGCCTCTCCCCAAGCCACCGCAATTAAAGGACATAGTAAGTAAAATATAAAAAAAAAAAAAAGATTATGCAACCAGAAAGGGAAGGCATGAATAGGAAACTTTGCTGTTTTACTGACCTGATGAAAAAAAGAAAGAAAAAAGGAAGGGAAGGAGGGAGGAAGGGAAGGAGGGAGGGAGGGAAGGAAGGAAGGAAGGAAGGGGGGAGAGAAAGAAAGAAAGAAAACCACCGCGCTTGCCCTGGGAACGCAGTCCTCCCTCCGCCACTGTCTTCCTGGCCCATTGGCCATGGCCAGGTTCCTCTGAGAAGAGAAATTATGTCAGAAGAGAAGGAGGAACCCCTGAATGCCTGACCTGGGGAGCTCAGAGGCTGTGAAAGAGAGAAGGAGTGAAACAGAGAGAGAGAGAGAGAGAGAGAGAGAGAGAGAGAGAGAGAGAGAGAGAGATATGACAGGGTGGAGGTGGTTTAGTTGGTTTCTCCATTTTCCTGTGCCCCACTCCCAGGAATATTTAGGGCCACGGATTCTCAAATGATTGTCACGACTTTGCTTTTCTAACTGGTGAAAAACAAAAACAAGTGATTACACTGTGTAAAGCAAACGCAGAGTTCTCACGAAATCCAAATAGTTGCAGCAGGCCCCATCATTTCACGTTGGGAAAGGCCTGACCCTTTCTGGGGCAGCCTGGATCTCGCCTGCCACAGCAGCTGTGATTTACCAGACGTGTGGTATTGGCAAGTTACTAAGCCGCTGGCAACGCCCTGTAGCCCAAGCCCCAGGGCCACAGCTATAGTAGAAGGAGTTGGGGTTATTTCTCACGGCAGCAGGGAGGAGGGAGAGGGGAGGAGCCAAGTACACCTGGGGAAGTGATTGGAAGACGGTTAAGGAGGTGGGGCTTTGCTCTGGGTTAGACGCTGCCAGGCCTGAGATGATTCTAAGGTAGGGTGGGCAGACAGGGAGGACTGACGACAGCCCGCCCACAGCTGTACCTGGCAAAGCAGTACCTACCGTGGCTCAGAGTAGCTGGGAGAGGGGGTGTCTGGTCAATTCGGGGGATTTGGACCAGTTCTTGTTTGGCCTGGGCTCAGAATACCGGAAGGGACTTATTTTCGTCTTGACCCGCCAGAGTCACAGAGCGGCCCCCAGTACTGTTGGTGTCCTGTGTGTTCCACAGGGGAGAGACTGACAAGGCCAGCTGCGAGTGCCAGGCCAGCTCAGCCCCTGGCTGCCGGGGCTGCTTTCCTCCTTCTCGTTGCCTGCGCCTCAGTTTCCCCATCTGTAAGGTGGGAAATAAGGCAGGTTTATACCTCTTAGGTTAGGGGAGGAGTCAATGAATGAACGCAAGTGATGCTGATGGTGCTGCGTGCCTAGCACAGGGTAAACCCCCAATAAATAAAATATTAGCTAATATGAGGGCAGCATTTCTGAGCTCCCCAAGTCTCCTGTATTGCATCTGGGGGGGGGGAAGTGGCGGGGGTAGATGGAATGTGAGCTTGGGAGCTCTTATGTTTGTCTTCCAAGGAAATGAGTTCATTACATAGTGAAATGCCCCTCACCCCAAATACAACACATGCAGAAAACAAGGCATGAAAAACTGGTGCATCAGCCATCGCCCTTGATTTTTAAACGTTATTAAATAAAAACAAGTGATTCTTAATGTGTAGTAATTAGGAAGGGGGACATGGAGTTACTTCCTCCTATGGGAGGGTTATCACATAAGAACCTCTCCCCCTGTCTCTCTCTCTCAGATTAATCCCCTGCTGGGGTCCTAATTTATTTGTGTTGTGATAACGCATGATGTGTGACCGAGTCATCAACCCTGTCCTGGGTTTTCATCTATTTGTTCCTTCATGTCTGAGAGGTGGGGCTTTGCAGAGGCAGGAGTGTTTTCACATTCGACAACGCGAATAATAAATGATGATGTATCAGCCTCTGAAAGCTGGTGCCTGGGAGAGGAGGGGGTGACATTTGTGTCTTGGTGGCTGTCAGCTGCTGGGCCCGTCTGCATGGTGTTCAGGCACTCTGCCTCTTCAGCTGTCGTCTCCATCTTCGCTTTACCCCGGGCTCTCAGCCTCGAATTTCTCCTTTCTCACTCCCTCTCGTTCTGTGCTCTTCTCTGGTCGCTGGGGCTGTAAAGAATCTTCTGGCTTTTTCTCATTTTACTTTGCAATTTAAGTCATTTGTCTTGTCTTCATTTTGTGTTTGTGTGAGGACTCACAGGCGTGTGTGGGAGTATTATTTTTTTTTAAAACTACGGCATTATAGAAAATAAAACCTTTTATATTTGTATGCTGTAATATAGAAAGAATAAAGAAGCCCCTAATGGACCCATGGGGGAAAAAAGCGGCCCTCGCTGGGTAAGGTTTTGCCACAGACCGTTGGATGCTAGGGCTACTAATGGAATTTGATGTCTATTATTGGCGTGATTAACAATATTGATTAATAGAGCTTGACTACTTGTCATCATTGGCTATTGGTAGTAGCCCCATAAAACCTGCATCATCATGTAGCAAATAAAATCACCCCCCCTCCCCCCGTCACAGGGGAGGTAGCCAAAGTTTAAGCACAGTCACCAAGTCAGCAAAATACTCCATGTCTCTCGGCTGGCCTGGCAGCCCCCTTTGAAAAATGAGCCCCAAGTTGTTCATTTCCAAGACTACCCCAAGTAGACGCAACATTATTCCTTTTTTTGAAATGCTCTCTTGAAGATTTCTGGGTCACAGAAACCTGCATTTCATTTATGATCCTTTCCAAGTTGGTGAAATCCTTCTCCCCACCACACCCTCCACCCCAAGGCGGCTGAGCCGTTTTTTTGGAGGGGAGGGGGTAATTTGATACCCATAATAATCAGCTCCATTTGTGCACTGTAAGAGGCTTCAAAACTTGCTGTCCTTTCAGCACCAACAAGGTCGTCAACAGGCCATTTATAAAAACTGCGACTCGGCCACCCATGTTCCCATCTCCTGTTACATTCAGAAGGAGATTTGTTTTGAGAGAAGTAATTTAAAAGCTGGGAAAGAAACCCCACAGGCATCCTGCTTCTCTAACATGGGGTTATCGTATTGGAAATATGAAAGATAAAAATAAATTCAAGCATTCTTGGTGGGCCATTTTATGATCAGAGGGCTTGGGTATTAATAACTGACTGGTTGAGACCGTATGTCACCGAGTTGGTAAAGAGCCCCCATGTTACTGTGGCAGAGTCTGCTTGGTTTGTTTTGTTTTCATTAACACACACACACACACACACACACACACACACATTTATATGTTCTCATTTATATGCCAAGAAGACGAGCTGAACCTCACGGCACCTGCTTGAAATTCCAATGTTGATGATGGTATACCACGGGGTGGGCTCTGCGCCCTCATACTCTGCGTTAGCCTCACATTCACGTTCACAGCGACACTTTTCTTCGGAAAAAGCCCTTTCTCTGAAGAGTGGAGCCTTTGTGGCCTTTCTGTCACTATTCTCGGAGGACTTCATTTCACAGAAGCCTGAGCGTAGTACTCTGCACGGAGCGTGAACGGAGAGAATTCTGCTCCTCGTTTCCTGCCTCTTCAACAGTGAACTCTGCGGTGCTATCATCTGGAGGCAAATTTCCTAAAAGGTGGCCTCTGCATTCTTTCATTGTTTCCTGGGAGATGCTGCAAGGTTGTGCTGAAAAGAAAAAATCTAAGTGACCAGAGGTCTGAGTTAGAATCATAACGAGCAAAGGGATGCATTTGGACACGGTGTTGGCTTTAATGCTCCTGGAAGGTAAATTCTGGAAGGCTGATGATGCTGGACCTCCCATCCAACATTTTCAGTGGAGAATCATGGTTTTACTAGTAGTATTGTAAGCAAAACAACCGAAAAATGTAAAAGGCTTTGCATTTTATTTCATAATTTACCATCTTAATGGAAATCCCATTCTTAAGTCCTAATGGAAAAAAAATCTGCCATCAACACTAAGGTTGCTTAGAAGCCTGGGCCCATGGTTTAGTTCTTCTATGCTCTAATGCAAGCAGCCAGTCGCTGGTGGAGAAATAAAGCCACGTTTCGTGTGTGCATTTAACACATCCCTTTTTGTGCTCATTTGTTTCTTCCCTTTTGTAGAGTCATTCTCTTTTTCATGGCATCTATAAATGAGACTGGCTTCTGCAATAGTGCTATTTTGAGAGGCTATAAACTAATATTCTTTTTCATAGCATATTTATATATACTCCCTCACCCCTCTAAGAGGTTTTGAGAGGGCAACTTGAAAAGATATATATCAAATATCAAAATAAAATAAATGAGCACTGTCAAGTTCTACACACTTGCTCCAAAACTGGCTCTAAGCTTTTTAATGACCAAATTGAAGGAGTGTGTGTGTGTGTGTGTGTGTGTGTGCGCACGCACATGTGGTATGTGTGTGTGTGAGTGTTCAAAAGGAAAAATAAGACATATGCAACTTCAGTACATGTATTGAGCCAGTTTCCATTAAGGATCTGAAGATAGGATTAGGGTGTAGGAGTTCCTGATTCTTTTTTAGTAAGAAAAAAATCCGCACATATACAGGGTTAAAAAAGTGTAAATAGTACATATAAAACAGAAAGTGAAAAAAGTGATGGTTCTGTCATCCAAGTCCCTTTTCCTCAGAAGAGAACTACTGCTAACAGCTTGGAGTACAGGTTTCTAGATTTAAAAAGCATGGACACATAAATATGTGTATGTGCATAATTTTTTTTTTTTTTAGCTGAGCCATCCTGCCACCTGTTGGTAGCTCAGTGGCAGCTCGGCTTGGGCAGGGCATCGAACCGCTGTTGCTTGGAGCTCACATTCTTGATTGAGCTCTTAACCAACTGAGCCACTCGGCCGGCCCCATAATTTGTTTTTTATACATGGAGTCACACTCCATACACACTGAAGAGTTCCCTTCTCTTTTTATTCAGCTATATATTGATATTCAGCACACCTTTCCATGTACATGTGTATGTCCCTTTTCCAGGAGTTCTAAACAAGGCTTCGATGACTACTCTTGTCCAGGTAGGAGTCCTAGTAGCTCTGGGGGGATGTCTTTCCATGTGGACCACGGGGAGGGGTCCTCCCCAAAAGGCTGGATGTGCTCCACTTTCAGCAAAGAGCTTTTAGCAGGAGCTCCTCTCCCTTCACTCACTAACAGGCCAAAGATGAGTTCAGTGTCATTTGGATGTGCGTTAGTGAACTGTAGCCTCTCTTATTTGTTAATTTACTATCTGTATTTTCTCTTTCGGGAATTTCCTTTTCATGTAATGAGTCCTTTTATTTCCCTTTTTGAGGGTTGTGCTTTTCACTTTGTAGACGCTCTTGGTGGACTATAGATAGGAATCCATTCTATTATCTATGTAGCAAACATTCCCTCCACCCCACCCCCGTTTTTGGTTCTATTAGTACTATTTCAACTTTGTTTATAGCCTTTTCTGGCCTACCTGATCACGGAGCAGACGGAGGGCCAGGAGTGGACCCTGGGCTCATGGCCCTGCACCACCGCCATTGTCCATCTCCCACCCACGCAGCTCCAACTGTGGGTGTGTGTAATGTCTGTCACACCAGAGATGTGCTAAGAAATATGTTCCCTTTCAGGCCCAACTAAAAAGCCCTGCAAAACACACATCGACTAGGAAAACGCAAAACCCACTGGAAGGTACAACTGGACACCTGCCAGAGTGGCCAAAACGGAGTATAAATGTCAGCAAGGATGCTGAGCAACGTGAGTTCTTGCACACTGCAGGTGGCAGTGAACTTGAGATGCCACCTTAGAAACTACAAAAGCCAAAACCAACCAACCAACCCGCAGCTAGAGATCTCCCACGACCCAGTCCTTCCACTCCCGCCTGTACGTCCCACAGAAATCTCTATACGGGTGCCAAAGACGTGTGTGAGAAAATTCATTGTACCACATTCACAACAGCAAAAACTGGGAGACAGCCCGATGGCTATCAACTCAGAATGGATAAATAAGGGGTAGTTTCTTCACACAGTGGAACACTACGTGGCAGTGACAGTGAATGCGACTACTACACGCCATGGTGAATGAGACCCAACCTGGTTCTGTAGGGTGTGTATATCAAGTTCAAGAGCAGACTAAAATAGCCTGTGCTGTGATGTTAACAGGACAATGACAGGGGGTGGGGGTGGCGCACAGCCGGGGCTTCTGGGATGTGGGTGACGTTCTGTTTTTCCATCTGAGGGGAGGTTACATGGGTGTGTCTCCTGTGTGAACATTTATTGAAGTGTACACAAGATTCATGGCATTTTTCTGTACATGTTATACCTCAAAAAAACGCAAAAAAACAAATGAAATGCCACACTAATGACACACACTTATTTTAGCTGAATTGGGTAAGGATTACATGGCTTTTAAAAAGACAAATTAGGGCCGGCCGAGTGGCGCGATGGTTAAGAACTGGCTTGGGACGCCAGAGGGCCCCGGTTCGGATCCCACATATGAGGGCCAGTGACACTGCCCTCTACAGCTAAGATGCTGAACAACAGCTCAACCTGGAGCTGGGCTGCCGTGGGTCTCCGGCGATGGCGTGGGCTGCAGCCCCTGCTGCAGTGGGTAGTCATGGGCTACCGTATGTAGCCAGCAGCCAGCGTGAGCAGCCAGCAGCCACAGTGAGCGGCCGTCCAGAAGCCGGCGAATGATCTGCCTCGCCCAGGAAGAGCGCAATGATGGTGCCAACTTGGGCCAGTGAAGCAACGTCCTCCACAACTAGACTGAAGAACAAAAGGACAGCAGCTTGTCTGTTCCCCTTCCCCAATTCCCCAGCACTGTTCCCATCCCCCCAATATCCCAATAAAAATCTTAAAAAAACAACAACAAAACACAAATTACATTGAGTGCTTACTCTTTATCAATGCTGTGCTGAATGCCAGTTATATAGGTATGTTGCCAAATACACCGCCACACGTGGTAGGCTCTTAGTATCTTCCCACTTTACAGATGAAGGGAAGGAAACTCAGAGAGGTCAAGGACTTTGCCTAGAACCACACAGCCTAGAAAGGGGCAAAGCTGAGGCTCAGACCCAAGTCTGTCTCAAGCCCTCACTGGTTCCCTCATTTGAACGTGTTGTTCCTCTCAGCACAACCACGGGATATAGACAAATATGCTTCTATCTAACAGGGTTAACACAGAGAAAACGGGTGTGTGATGTGCCTCTGCAGGCAACGAATGGCACTGAGGAATTCCAGGGTTCAAGGCAACACTGGAATGGAAATGCTGACATCTTTGAGGAAAGCCCCCCAATAATGATGATGGCATAAAGCTTTCCTCCCACAAACCGAGGTGCTCCCTGTTCCTTAGCTAGAGGAAAGCACAACTCCCTCTGGTGCTCCTGGGCTTTGCAGGTCTGCCTCCAGCACTGTGCCCCATGGTACCCACGGGAGGACTCGGAGAAGGACAAGGGGTGTAGAAGGACAGGAAGTTGGGAGGCCGGACCAATGCAGACGTATGCCTGGCGGCTCACCAGATGCTAGAGCTATCGAGGTCCAGGCATTTCGGTTTTCAAAAGTCATTTACGAATGGTCTCATAATACCTGGTTACGAAAAATGTGTGATGAGTACTGTCACAAAGAGAAACCATCAGAAAGGCCAATACATATATTTATAAACATAGCATTTTATTAACAAAATGTTTACATCCTTCTTACAATACAACAAATTTTGTAGTGATTTAGCATGTGATACTCTATAAAAAGTTTATTATAGAATATTTAAGCTGAAACAATATAGTTTAAAAGTATGCCAAATCAAACACCACTTGCAAACGACTATCAGCGTAAGTGAAAAAAAAAAAAGAGAAAAATCTTACAACAAAAATCAAAGATCTAGTCTCCTTTTGTCAGCATCTACAAACAATACAGACATCATATGGTTTCTCTATAGACTCAGGTCCAGCCCAAGGTTAAGACTCCAAAAATAAAGTCTCCAAACCTCCACAGAAGCTTGGCAAACTGTCATTACAATATTTCATCACAGGTAGGTATGTCATGCAGCAAAGCCACGGCTATAAATCTGGGCTGTTTATAGTGCGACAAAGCGGCCTAAACTGGAAGCAACTGAATTTATTTTTTCATAATAGACGCTATTAGAAAAAGGCACAGGTATCTTACTCCTTGCATCAGGTCTTGAAAAGGCATGACATTCTTAGGAGAAATAAGAATTGCTGGTACAAAGGCTTAGCTTTTTTTTTTTTAAATATCTAGGCTCACCTGCATACTCCATAGCTGTTTCTCCCCAAGACTGTGGACTTGGATTATTACATACTTTAACAAATGCTCTGTTACAGACGAAGTCAAGTTTGGACACTTAAACTACCTCATCACCAACGGTAAAAAACCAGTCTGTCACTCAGTTGTGTTGCCATGGTGAGCTAGTGCCCCGCCCCCTCTCGGGAGATACTACAGCTCTTTACCTAAAATTAACCTTCGAGTTTTCTCACCTCCCTTTGTGGACATGGTCGGCAAAACCTACTTCTGTTACCACAAAGGCAGCACAAGAAATGTCACATGCACAAAGGAGGTGGCGGGTGCCCTGCGTCTTTAAAGGAGAGCCCACTGCAAAATGCGAATAAGAGAAATAAGGCAAGAAGTCTGCTTCGATATCAGAGAAGGCAAGACTTCAATGCTTAAGAAGGTCAGAGGCAGGATTGACAATTATGAGTGATTCATAAAGTAACATGAGTGAAAAAATGACTGAGCTGGATGAGAGTTAAAAAAGAAGAAATCTGGGCCGGCCGAGTGGTTCAGTTGGTTAAGAGTTGTCTTAAGAGTGCAAGCTCTGAGCAACAGGGCCGCTGGTTCGATTCCCATATGGGCCAGCGACACTGCGCCCGAGCTGAGCTGTCGCTGAGCTACCAACAGATGGCAAGATGGCTCAGCTGGTGTAACAACAAGATTGCCTGTTTGATGGTGGGCTATGCCCACCCGCAACTCAGATCGAACACAGCACCTTGAGCTTAGAGGCCACGAGCTGCCGACGGGCAGCCAGATAGCGACTGGCGCCCTCCACAACGAAGACTGAAGGACAACAACTTGGCTGTTCCCCTTCCCCAACCCCCCAATAAAATCATTAAAGAAAAAATCTTTTCCAGGGCAATACAGCTCTGTCAACACAACCAACAAATGGTTTTGAAAAATTGAGCCATGAATCAGTTGCTCTGATTAGCCAGCCGCCGATAGTTTTTCTGGCATTGACTTGACCAGTCACTCTGGCATCAGGTTCAGGATCCATATTAAGGAGGAGCTTTATCAATTATGTGATAACCTCACGTGCCAAGTAAGAGGAGGTACACAAATTCAAGCCCTGCTTTCAAAAGTTTCAGGTGGTAAGACTAATTATTCAAGGATAAATTTAAGGACAAAATTAATAATGAACAAATGAGATCAGGACTAGGTCCCACAGGGAAGTCACACACTGCCATGTGCTGACGACGTTTGCAAGTGGGAGGGTGCATGCGGCTCGTCCCCGCTGACCCGGCCCACTCCCCTGGGTGGTCAGGGGGCTCTGGACTTGCTTTGGGGAAGAGGGACGGCTCGGCTTTTCTACAGCATGATGTGATGCTGTGGGAGTTTCCTGGACAACTGCAGTGCTCAGTAAAGGTTACCAGCCCTATGTGCAAAATGCTATTTGAAAGATGATTTTCTCCAAAGTAGCGCTAACGTTAACCAGTTTGCTTCCAGGAACACTGAGAAGTTCCTGAATCAAGACGTGGCATCCACCCCAGCATGTCCCGTTTCTGTTGAATGATTAAGGAACGTTAAGGTCTACAGTTTAAAACTGCCAATTAAAGAAGGCGCTTTCAAAAAAATCACTATCTTAGGATTTCCCATTCATTGGCTGAATTCTTGGCACCTGAATTCTCATTCATGGAAAGCTCCCCCGAATTTTGTTTGTTTCAATTATGAAGCATTTTGATGGGGCACTGGGCACCAGACAGATCTGAAAATGGACTGGCAATAAATTAAAAAAAAAATTGTTAAATGTTAAGACTCCATGATTTTAATTATCTACTGATGACATGTCCTAATCTTACTATGTGAAATGTTCAATGTAATAAAAAGAAAAGATGGAAGGTTTAAGATGGTTCTTTTTAGTAAATTTCTGAAGACTTTTGTTTTGAAGCCCCAAATATTCTAAGGTATCTATAATTGATTATATTCTAAAAGGAAAGAACATAGATATTAGTTCTTTCTGATGGTACAGACCATCAAATAAAAGTTGATCTGAGCTACTGGAAGTCCACTTCTAGATTTTGGAAGTAAATCTTTTTTCTATATGCTAAGCGAATCCTGAAGGACAAACATAAATGTGGACATTTTTGGTTCTATTTATTCACTCTCTTCATTACATCTAATGAAACTTCACCACAACAGGTCTGTCACGTATCGTTCTCTTGGATCAAAAAGTGGATGCTCCTGAAAAACGAACACCCTTCTAGTGTTTTTTAGACTTTCATTTGCACCCAAAACAGGACAAATGCCCCAGAACTCCATTAACGTTTCTTGCAAATCGGATAATCAAATTGCCTGGATTTCTGTTACTGGAAGTCAAACCAAGTACCTCCGCCTTCAGGAGAAATTGGCAGAGTCCTATTTCTCTCAGTCCTAGGCGAAGTCCCACCCCCACCTCCCTTTTCTAAAACTATACAGTATGTTTATCTCCTGGCAACATCTGTGGCTTGGACTAATTTTTATCTCCTAAACACACACCTTGAATCACTGTTAACTGTTTGATGGACTAAGCTAACTGAAGGCTAGGTATACAGTAACAGCTTGACCCTTAAATACCTCCCATTTCTCCCTTTAAAAAACATTAACTGTGGAGAGGCAGCCTATCTCTTGAAGTGAACGGTAATCAGGAATCATGCTGCTGGTCCCCCCAAATTTAACTCACAAAGGTTTTTCACAGGTTCACAAGGTCTAGCTTATCACCGTCATTTAACTTTTATTAAAGGGTTGGGAGGAACATTTACAGCCTAGTGAGTTGAGAGAGGAGAGCCAGCCTGAGTTTGTGAGCTGTCTGTCACCCCCCCCCACGCCCCCCAATGTTCTAAAGCAGGTACCAAATACAGATCAGAGTTAAGAGACTCCCAATAATTTTCCCCCAGAAGGAACAGGTTCTCTCATCATTTACACAGGCAGGTTCTTGCAAAGACATCTGAGTGTGTAAGGACTCTGCCATATACATAACAGACTGTGCGCCTGCATCTTCCACACTGAGGGCCATGTATCATGTGCTCAGTGCATTCTGAAAGTGAAAAATGCTTGTGAGAATTAATATAATAACACCTTTTGCAACTCTCAGAATGTAAGATGCATATGACAATGAACAAATGCCTTTTCAAGCTCTGAGGCTGACATGCCAATTAGTGCAGTGTAATCTGAATCAAACTTGCCCATTTTAACACAATGCCCAAAAGCACAGGTATTCTGGTGTGACATCTCCAGTGAAGCCACGGAGCAGCCAGCTAGCTAAAGGACATTTTCATTACATTAGCTCCCAGAGTTTAATTCACAAGGTCTCCCAGACCTACTTTCCTTCTGGAGAATACAAAAGCAAAAGAGAAGTTTTGAAATTAAACGTGATTTTTCTTTCCCTTTTTATGTATTTAAAAATAATGAAAATTGATAACCTCAGGAAGGATACCAACCCACATGGAGGAGGAGACGAAGGCTCTAATACAAAAGGGCTCGATGGTTTCGGAGATGGGGAGGTATCCAGGCAGTACATGGACAACGGGAGGCAGGCACTTCAAACAGAATCAGAAATGGACAAACAGAAAGCGTGTTATTTTAAAGGAACAATCTCCCAGCTGCTACAGGAGAGCTCAGCCTGCCTGTGGCTGAGAAGCAGGTGATGGAAGGTTCGTTTGGAACCTGAAGGGCTGGCAATAGGGACTGCTCCCCAATCACTCCTTGAAGAGAAATTAAACTGAAGGACACTTAATCATTCTCTTACTTTGTTCTTTTAATCACCCAATGACAGTTAATTAGTTATCAGAGAATCAGAAAAACACTTGTGTGAAAGGAGATTTCTGGGGACCAGTGGTTACTAGGATCGGACACCTGTGAAGAGTTTATTTCAATTTCTCTGGGAGAGATCGATATATACTTGTGGCTAATTAATGCTTTTTCTTTTCATTCCCCAAAGTTTTAAAAAATGGCCCCGTGTGATAAGGGGACCAAAAAGAAGATTTTTATGGATGGGTTATATCTCAATTCCTTTGAAATTGAGCTTTTTCTCCTGAGAAATAAGACTGAGCGATATATGAAATATGTGTTAGATCATTGCTCGGTCAGGTTAATATCCAAAGCGTGTTCCAAGTAAAACCCTGCTCCTGACTTGAACATTCATCTTTGCACTTTATAAGCAAACCAAGTAAATGAAAACGTTTTTCCCATTTCATCGAGTATGGATCATGGATCTGAGATAGCAATTTGTTGGTGTTGAGGATTAAGCAGATATTGCATGAGAAGCAGTGCCACGTCAATTTCTGAGAGACTGATGAAAATGAGGGGAGAGGCCCCAGAAATGCACGAAGAATTGTGCCACGTCATTCATTCTGTTAATAAAACAGGTGGCTATAACTGAAGAGAATCACTCTCCACCTATAGGAAGGTGCATGAGAAATCCCGAAGGGAGACCACTGCCGAGGGCTGACGGGATGGGCGTTTGGGGCTAATGCAGTAAATGTCGCCACAGGGTTAGGGGCAGGGAAGCACTCTGCTTTCCCCCGCGCACCCAGACACCACGAAATCACCAACATGGATGGACAGCTTTGGCGGAAATATCGTGAAGGTCACAGATCTGCGTCAGCTTTTGGTAAAAGAAGAGAGGGCACGCATGCATCGCCTCTTCGGTAAATGAGTCAGGCAACTTTTGTTTTTATTTGGTTGTCGTGGAGATGGAGGCCCAGCTGTGGGGATGCTAGGGACATGCCAGGGCAGTGGCCAGAGGCCCCGATCCATCTGGATGTATAGGAAATAAAGTGAAACCACCGTCAGGCGTGGAGAGCCAGCCCGTGGAAGCACTTGATTTCTCTTAAAGCTTGCTAATTTCACACTGGGGAGGAAGCGAGATGCTAGGGGTTACAGAGTCCACACACATTTTACACAAAACAACGTCAGGATTTTCACTAACTATATTCCTCCTATATGATTTCAATAAGAAAATAAACAATTTCAAATGCTTAATATATTCACCAGGGAAAAGGGAATTGTTTTTTACTTAATCTGAGTTATAATTTTCCCATTAAAATCTACCCATATCAGGTGGGGTGCACAAAGAAATAACAATTATTTTTTAAAGTTTCGACTGTTCGGTTTAAGGATAGCTCTGAAAACACAATTTAGTTTGAAATTCAAGCTGTTTCATATCCTATTTAATCTTGTAAATTTCCTTCCCTTACAATACTCAGGTTGGAAGGGTGCCAAATTAGACCAGGAACAAATTTTCACCAACTTCATTTCAGTGCTTTATTTTTAGATTACATTAAAAACCTCATTAGGCTCCCTGAGGGACAGGAGTGTTAACCACTAACAGAGGCAGGGGAAAATAAAGGAAACGGAAAAATATGCTAAACTGTTCACAAGGAAAGCTCTCTTAAAACAGTTGGTCTGAAGTTGCTGGAAAAGCTGAAAGAAACTTACTACCAAGACCAGGTGAACAGCTTGAGCTCGGAGCTTCACTTTTACCCCAAGGCTAGGAAGGTACTCAGGCTTGTCAAAGTGGCATACCTCTGTTTTATGATTTCCAGCTGGGATTTGCGGGGGGGCGGGGTTTGGACGGAAGGGAAGGCAGCGACATCTTTCCAGACTGTAAGCGGAGTGTTCTGCGCTTTCCAACAGCCTCCATGTGCTTCAGAGTCTGCCGCGGACGGGCTACTAACTAGGCGGGCACACGCCAGACTGTGCAAGATGCAGTGGAGTGTTGGGTGAAACATAGAATTTATTCATGTATTTACATAATTTATAATTTTTAAGCAAGGCTCTCATAAATATAGACTACGACTTTACATATGCTAAGCAACAGATAACTGTGTTCCTGACCAAAATATTTGGGTTAAATAAAAAATTGACAGCATTTACACCACTTTCTTCACTTTCTTTTTCCTCCTTTTTAAACCATTGTTAGTCATTTTAAACATATGCAATTCAATTTATTCCAGGCAGCTTCTCTACCGCCACCATCCTGATCATGAGAGTTTATTAAAAAAGGTGCCAATAATGAGTTTGGTGACATGTACATGACAGGGTCAGAATGCAAACCTAGGGTTAGCCATGATCTGTTGTTACTGTTAATTTACTGTGTGTATCCTGGGCTAATGTATTCAACGAAAAGTGCTTTGGAGATGGAGGAGATGAAATCATTTCCATCAGTCCTATAAATAACCCATTTTAGCTTCAAATAATAATTGCCATCCCTTCACTTAACGATATCCTACCACATTTTAAATGACATAACTCCCTATAACAGTGGTAACGGGAAACCAAAGAAATTATAATCTCCACAAGGTCTTTTTTCCCCTCAAGAACCATGAAAGTGCTAATTTTCCCTTTACAAATGTTACATAAAATCTTGATTACAAAACTACTCAACAATTTAATCCTACCATCCATACAATTACATGTTCCTTTTCAGCGAGGTCAAAAGCCAACCGTGTAGTCCCTTTGTACACCAGAGAGTCTTTACATAACAGAAGTCCACAGACAAATATTGCTGCAGTCTTCAGAGAGGAAACTGAACTGGTCCAGTTCTGACTCTTTTTTGCACGCAGGAGACCCCAGGCCGGCTACGTGAAGCCTGGTGCGGGGCCCCCAGCCCTCCTGTTAGCGTGCAGGACCACCTACTTCAGCGTGGAGCCTGAGGCGGAGGTCCAGTCAGCAGCAGCTTCGCTTTGGCTCTGAAGGCTGTCTTCGGAGTTTGAAGCCCTTCCCGCCACACGGCGGGTTGGTGTCCGTGGATGGAATTCTTCGACCTAAACCAAGAGGGAAGGGGATGAGCTTTAACTTCGCAATTCTGCTCCTCCTCAGACACAACCATTCTGTAGATGCAATTTGACAGGTTTCATGAAAATAGAAACAGTTTAATTAACTTTAAAATTTGGAATGATTTTAGATTTACAGCAAAGTTGCCAAGACAAGATGGAGTTGCTGTATACCCCTCATCCGGTTTCCTCTAATGTTTATATCTCACGTTACCAGGGGCTTTTCTCAAAATGAAGAATTCAACATTGGTACATCGTTATTAACTCAACTCTCACTTTTTTTTAAGATGCCACCAGTTTTTCCATTAATGTGTTTCCATTCCAGGGCCCAAACAAGGATATCACATAGCATTTAGCACAATCTTTTTAATTAAAAAAAAAAATCCCATGTTAAAAACACCTTGTTTTGAGTAGGTAATAAATGCACAGAGGCCACCTTCCGGGGATAGGTGTGCACGGCCATGCATGGCACGCACACCTGTACCTGTCCCCTTCTGCAGCCCAGGCAGGAGCAAACAGTGTGCACAGTTCCCACCTCACTGCTCTCGCGTCTATGTCCTGGGGACTGTCCCACCACCGTGCTTGGAGAGCTGCTGCATTCTTTTTAAGAGCTCTGAGAGATTGCATTGTATGGATGTGCTGTAATTTATTTAACCATTCCCCGCCGATGGGTGTTTCGTTACTTTCCAATATTTTGATGCTATTAACAACGATGCAGAAAGTCTCTGTGAACCTGAGCATGTAGGGTAAATGAACGGGAATGGGAGAGCTGGGGCACGCTGTTCTGCTCCTGCCGATTCCCTGATGCACACACTGTATCCCCAGCGTCTACCTAGCACACGTGCAAGAAGGATGTGCAATTTAGATTTTAATAGCTGCTGCCAAGCTGCTCCCTGAAGAGGCCGTGCCACTTTATTCTGCCACCAACAATGTATGACGATGACCAGGTTTCACTGTGCTGCTCTGTGAAGCACAGTGCAACTCATCCAGCACCACCCTACCTGGTAACTTCAGGGTTGCTTCTTATACAGGGCTTTCCTGACCCCTGACCCTTTCTAACTCTCCGTCTCATACACTGAAATCAATCAGGATGTCAGAAGCACGCTGATATATATCTGTTTACGGAACTATCTCCCTCCAATTTGACCCTCAGCTCTTCAAGGGGAGAGCTGTCTCTCTCTTTGTTTCCAGGACCATCTAGCACAGTACCTGGCACTGAGGAATTTTGAAAACGTGGAAAGAACTGGCACGCGTCATTTTTGGCAAGAACAAGGCTGAGATGGGATCTGCCAGCTCTCAGGTCCTTGGACGTCAAGCCGGGAGCTTCCCGCATGGAGCAGCTGCAGACCTGCGTGGGTAGGACACGACACGGTGTCCGCAGGACTAGAGAGTGGCCCCCGTCATGTCCTACCACGGCTTTTCAAATCCTCCACATGCTGCTGTGAGTGAACGGCCAATTCATTTAAAAGCTTTAAAGCTTCTTGTCATTACATATTTCTCAACAAATGGATACTGGAAATACAGCTGGGACAACAGAGCCATCTCTGAAACATTTGCAAAAAAAAGCAGAGAACATCTTTATGTCCTGGAAACAGGCAACGATTTCTTTAACTGGAGCCAAAAAACGCCCACCATAAAGGAAACTAAGGACAAACGGGATGCTACTTAGACTAAAAACTCCAGTTCATTAAAGGAGTTGATTCAAAAAGAGAAGTCCAGCCGCACAGATCTTCCCAGCGCACACAGCCAACAACTGACTCACATGTAAAGTAAACTATGAATGTTAAAAAAAGGCAGGTAACCCGATGGGAAAACAGGTCAAACTTCCCAGGAGAGGTTACCATGATGGCACGTAAATTGTAAACAGACTCCTGGAAATGTGTTCAACTCTATTAACTGCCATGGACTCGCAGGTCACTACCCCCCACCAGAGATGGAGGGAGACCAGAGTCACCACACCACTGGTACGAGCAGCAACCGGCACCACCACGGTGAAGACCATTCGGCAGTGAACTTGCACTGAGCATTTGCACAGCCAGTACCTGGCATTCCTCTCCTGGGGGTCAGCATGCCTAACAAAACGTGCGTGTCATGTACACACTGGACATGAGGCAGTGTCCAGACATACTAGCTGTTCAGCAGCTCTAAGCTGGGACTACCACCCAAATACCTATCAACAGGATGGAAACTACACTACTGTAGATCTTCTCTGCTGCTCCTGGCTCTGACAGTGACACACATGCTCACACACACACACACACACACGCGCGCGCACACACACGCATGCTACAGTGATGAGGATAAATTGTGCAATGATACAAATGAATCTAAAAGTGTGCTGTGTGTAGAGATAAAAGCAAGCCTGACACAAGAGTAAAGACAGTGTGTTGTTAGAAATCTGAAGTATGAAAACAGGCAAAACAAATCTGAGGAGCTGGCAGTCAAGATGGCGGTGCCTTCCCTTGCGGGGTAGGCGGGAGGCGTCTGGGGGGACCCTGGATCTTGACCTGAGTGCGGATTACAGGAGCATACTTAGTGTGAAAATTCCTTGAGCTTTCTACTTCTGACAGGAACATTTAGACTTCAATAAAAAGTGAGCATGCAGGCGCTCTGCTAACGCAGTTTTACAACAGCCAGTAAACGATCAAGTCAATTTACATCTCTCTAAATTTTTTCTAATCTTTGTGAACACGTATTTTTTATCTTTCAGTTAAAATGAGTATGTGCATGCTATTTTTGATATACGAATTCTCATTGTTGGTCTAGTTCACTACCTTCCTGTTTTGAACACTGCTGGAGTAAAGAACACTCACAAATGGTAATGATTTTAGTACACTCGTGACACCACACGCTTATAGACAGTTTAGTTTGAGCTGTGAAGGATTTGTGAACGGCCTCATGGTGCCGTTCAGGAGTGCATCTGGGTAGCTCCCAGTTACAGTCTCGAAGGCAGGGAAGGGCAGGCTGCACCTTGGAAACGAAGGGGCGGGGCTGGAGGCTGCGGGGCAGCAGCCCACTGACCACACCTGGCCAGGGCAGATGGGCTTGGCAGCGCTTGCGCTACTCTGGAAACATCGAATTACATGTGACTACATCAAAACAATGGGGTGTTACATAAAATTCAGATCTCGGGTTCTCTGAACCAAAAACAGCAAAAAATAAAAATAAAACCCAAAATAACCCCAGCAATTGGGCAACCAGAGGCTTCCAGTCCAGTGTGGCCCCATTGTGGGAGCTGGGCCCACACTTGTCAGATGTCAGGGTCACCAGGGCTTTCTGCCGCAACCCTGAATACCAGGGGCGCTGGCATTCATGCCCCCCCCCCCACGATGGCCAGGCCCTCCCGGCGCCACCCAGACGACACATCCTAGTGATTGAGTCCACCAGCCCTGACTCGTGCCTGGATGCCTTTCTCCTGTTCTCCGTCTGCAGGTCTGACATGTCCAGTGAACAGGAACCCCGGTCTCTGCACGGCCAGCTCAGTCTGATCTCAGCTCCAATGTCTCACCTCCAGAGGCCTTTTCCCTGGGCACCTGCAGACACTTGCACTTCGCCCCATATTATTTTCTTCCCCTCACGGCTTATCATCCAAAAGGACCTTAGTTCTTCTTGTGCTCATTGTCCCTGCAGCAGAATCTGAGCTCCAGGGGAGCAGGGGCCGTGCCTATCTTGTGCCTATCTTGTTCACCGTGGTCTCCCCTGAGCCTGGAACAGTCCTCAATAAATATTTTGATGCATTTGAATGAAATGAATAAACATAGATACAATCTGTAGAGGATCCCGAAGGCATGCAGCAGCCTCTCCCCTATCCAGTGTCATCCTATTAACACTCCTGGAAAGGGGGAGGGGGTGGGGTGGGGAACGAGGTCTTAACCTTTTACTCACCTGTGTTAATTTTTGAGGGTTTGCTTATAGTGGAATCCCACATGCATTTCATTTCCCCTTATTTATTTTGTTAATTTTCAATGACTTTGGACGACTAATTGACACATATCAAGAGAGAAAGAGAGAGCGATGGCTTTGGGGCCCTGGGCGTTATTTACTCAGTGGCTGCATTCTTAATAGAAGGGCCACCATGGTCAGGCGGCGGCTCTCCAGCAATTACCACACGACAGGAAAACCGCTGTCTCTCTTACAGTCTCAAATCTCGTTCCACTGAGAACAATATCAGAGACTGGTCTGCATGAGGAGGGAATTCTACCCAACAAGATAATTCTGGTTTAAGTCACTCTGCACAGAGGGAACCCGTAAGGCACAGAGATACTCACTAATTTCTATAAAGAGTTCATTTATGTTTATCGCATTTTTTGCGCTGGTCTCTACAAAAATTGCATGGATGGAGTCGGCGTAGTCCTTAGCATCTCTCTCCATGACTTCTCTGGAAGGCAACAATCGCAAATCAGAAATTCTACCCGGCAAGAGTTGAATGTTAGCCCCACCCCCAGTAATTCAGCAGGTTTATGATGACGAAGGATGACACGAATGACTGCTGAAGCCCCCCCGATTACACCACGTCTGTGGCTACACAAGAAGCTGCACCATGCAACGCATGTAGTGGGGCGATCAGGGCACGGCAGGGGGTTCTCCCCCCTTAAAGTAAAGCCCTCGCTTTGGGAATTATGGAAGTGGTCCACAGAAATGGCCAATAAATGCACTTTCCGAAGAAAATGCTTTCCCCATTCAAATATCCAATGTCATGGGAGCTGGGGGCTATGCTCATCCCAGATAACGTCAAGTTAAATGCAACCAATGCTTAAATAAATCACACACCTGTCTACTATACACATAATCTAATTAGCTCCAAATGCCTGAATTCTTAATTTTACTTTGCAACTTCAGGACTCCCAACTACACAATGGAAAGGAATTTTTCAATGTCAGAGATAAAATAAAAGCAAGATTCTTATGTTGGATATTGCTCTGTAAGGAAAGGAACACAGACCAGCACTGCAGCCTCCTGGTCTAATAACTTACCTTACATCGATAAGATCACACTTATTTCCTGCAATGGCAACTACAATATTAGGAGGGCCGTGCTGTCGAAGCTCTTTTACCCAGTTCTTTAATGTTGAAAATGTCTCCTGTAACACAAAGGAGGAGAGCCACTGGAGAGCTAAGCAATCAAGAGAGTTTCAAAATAGTCTAAAGAATAAGGTATAGAAGTCTTACTTCTTTTGTGATATCATAAACAATTATGGCTGCAGCCGACCCTCGATAGTACATTGGTGCTAAGGCACGGAACTGCAGAGAAGGGGGAAAAGGAAACAAAATGGGGAAAAGTGGTTAGGTATGTTTCTTACTAGACTTTTTAGCCCATTATCCCTGCACAAAAGGTAATCTTTCTCTTAAGCCAAAGATGACATGATGCTTTAAAGCAAATGAAGCAGTGATTACCAAAGGAACAACTTTTCATGTAACACTGAAATGTCTCTCAGAAGATACTTCAGAATACAGTTTTACAGGAACTAAATTATGGTGCTGCCCCAGAAGGTCCTGCCTCTTGGGGAGGGGGGGGAGCCTGAGAGCTTCCAATGCAGTGCAGTACATATTAGAGAAAAAAAGAACAAAAAGAAAGGTTGCAAGCAAGAGAGCACCACAGAAGAGGGAATGGCGTTGCTGGGTGGAAAAGACGGGACTGACTTCCATGGGGCGAGGGCCAGGGGGCACACAGGGAACAAAGGCTATGGCGTTCGCTTTCCTTTTAGATTGGTAACATCCTTTACAAGGTGTTTTTGGGACGGTAAAACTCATATAGAGAAGTGCAGACATCTTAAGTTTGATAACTGTCTTAAGTTCTGAAGAACTAACATGGGTCTGTATACATCCGTGTAGCACCACTCCACTAAGACAGAAAACATTTCTATCAACACAATGGTCCCCAATGCTCCTCTTATCAGACCCTTCTTTAACCTTGATAATAACCTTTGTCTTCAAATCTAATTTTTTGGTATTTATTGATACTGATAGGACCACAATGGTTTTCTTTGGCTTATGCTTTGCACTGACTACCCTTTTCCATTCTCTTCTTTTCAAGCCATCCCTGTTTTTATTTAAGATAACCCTCTTTTAAGTAGCACATGGTCTGATCCTGAGTTTTCATCCAATCTGACAACCTCTGCCTTTTAAGTGGAACATTCAGTTCCTTTACATTTAGTGTACTTACTGATATATTTGGTCTTACTGATATTATGTCTACCATTTGCCATTTGCTTTGTGTTTGTTCCTTAAAAAAAAAGCCTCTGTTTTTCCTTTACTCCCTCTTTTGCATTAACTTAATTTTTTTTTACTATTGGGTTGTCGGAAAAGTCATGATTCATTTTTGCAACGAAAAACATAAAAAAAAATTTCACGACTTTTCCGACAACCCACTATTTAATTTTAACATATTAGTTCGTCCATTGGCTTTTTAGCTATACCTTCTTGTACTTTTTAAGTGGTTGCTCTTGTAACTACAATATATTTTTCCCACAGTCTAGGGTTTAAAATGTACCACCTCAGGTAAAATAGAAGAGTCTTGTGGGAGTCTAATTCTTCTATCCCACCATCCTATGTGCTATTGTTGTCAAATATTTTAAATCTACATACACTAGAAACTATATAATCCAATGTTATAATTTTTGCATGAAATAGCCAGTAGTCTTTTAGAGAAGTGGAGAAGAAAAAAAGATAAGACTTTTGTATTTGCCATTTCCAGAGGTTACTGTTTCTTCCTATGGATCTGTCACCATCTGGTGTCGTCCCCTTCAGCCTGGAAAACCTCCTGGTGCGGCGGCTGCCAACTCCTCCTAGCTTCTAGTTTTCTAAAAATGCCATTACTTTGACTCCATATTTGAAAGACAATTTGGGCAGATAGACTCATTTTGCTTTCAGCACCTTAAAGATATGGTTCCATGGTCGTCTGGCCTCCACTGTTTCTGTGGGAAGTTAGCCATCACTTGTATTGTTGTCCCCTGTACATCATATGTCTGTTATCCTCTGGCTGCTTTCAAGGTTTTTCTCTTCAGCTTTGGTTTTCAGCAGTTTGACTATGATATACCTAGATGTGGTTTTCTTTGTACGTATGGATTTGTTGAACTTCTCGGATTTGTGAGTTGCTTTGTTTCATCAGATTTGAGAAATTTTCAGCCATTATTTCTCAAAATGTCTTTTTTTTCCCTGTGCCCCTCACCCCCTTTCACGCCTGGGTCTCCAGTTATACAAATGATAGATGTTTGAATTTGCTCTTATGGTATCAAGAATATGTTCATTGTTTTCCCACTCTTTCTCTGTTCTTCTGATTGGTTAATTTTTGTCAGCCATCCAGTGGATTTTTCACTTTAGATATTGCAGTTTTCAGTTTTAGCATTTCCATTTGATTGTTAGTTTCCATTTTGTGGGAGCTTCTCCATCTGGAGTAAGTAGATACGACTACTTTTCCTCAAATCTTTGAGCATACATAAACTATCTTTACCTTCTCAAAGGGGAGGGTTGCTAACCACTCATCCTGAGACTGGTTTCACACCCGGATAGGGCAGCTTGACGTGGGTCTGCCTTTGGTCCTCGGCCATGGTCTCTGCTCTGAAGCTTCCATGGAAGCCCACGGTGTTTACCAATCCCTCCAGCACGGCGGGACTGGACTCCGCGCAGTGTGGCCATCCCTCTAGCTGCTGCTTTCTGTTGGGGCCCTTGGTGCAGTCCCTGTGCATTCACGATCTGGGGGTCAGGCGAAGACTCGAAGGGACTGGATAAGCGGATGCGAGGGCTTCCCTCCTTGGTGAATCCATCTTTTCTGGATTTGCCTCCTCGTTTCGCAGTTTCTCTCTGGCAGCCTTAGTCGCTGTCCTTGAATGTCACAAGCTAAAAGGTGGGCTTTCTGAGTCCTAGCCACCCTGTGCCACGCGGACTGGGGAGTGCCCCCGGGGGAAAAGCTACAAAACTGAGTGTCACCCAGCCGAGTTCTCTTTTCAGTCTCTGGCTGCATCTGGCTGCTCGGCAAGGCCTTCAGATAGTAGTTTTGAAGGTGGTGTCCAGAGTGTACACATATAAGTATTATCTGTGGGAGGGTGAGTCCGTTACAAGGCATTCCACCATTACTGACACTGAAACTCTTCGTGTCCTTTTGTGTGAAGAAAGAAGGTGGCAGCTTAAAAAAAAAAAACTCAGAAGGGTATCAGCACATCTCTGCTCCAATCTGGCTCTAGATCAGGGTTCCGCAAACTTTTCCTGGAAAGGGCCAGGTAGTTAAGTATTTTAGGTTTTGTGGGTCATTTGGTCTTTGTTTCAACTACACAACTCTACTATTAAAGAGTGAAAGCAGCCATAGATACTCTGCAAACAAACAAGAGTGGTGTTTGTGTTCCAATAAACCTTTATTTACAAAAACGGGCAGCAGGCTGGATGTGGCCCACAGGCCACAGTGTTGACCTTGCTCAAGATGCTAAGTTACTACACTTGTTCCTGATTCAGACACGAGGACAGCTCCTCGCCCGACTGCTGTGACAGCAAATGAGTCTGTGCCTTCCTGCAGCTCGCGCCTCTGGAAACAGTCACCAAGACAGACCACATTAAGATTCAGGACCATAAATCCTTAAGGACTGGAGGCAGCATCTACTCGACTCTGGTTAAGCAGCTTTCTTTTACACGATCACAGACAAGTGTGTGAAACGTTGCTGCCACATTTATGGCGTCTTTAATGACACATATTTGTGGTGCTTATTTGGCCCATACTACTGTAGGAATCATTATTAGTGAAGGGTGATCGGTGGGGAAAATGTCACTAAAAATGAATTTATTAAGGGTAGAAAATAGAGAAAAAATGTCTGACAAAGGCTCTATCTTGAGAAAATAAATGTAAAATTATAAAAACAAGTTTCATTTTATCTGGTGTTTGAAAAACCTTAGATTTCTTACTGCAACCAGGAGCTAGTTTCCCGAAGGAATGCTGAACCGCAGTTGATTAATAATCTGACTGTGATTCTTCTGATAGAACTCTCTGCTAGCGCAATACGATAGCTTTCATTTCATTTTTGTTTCTCCTAGTCAAAAAAAGGGTAATTTTTACAAAAACATTTGAGGACTCCATCAGTTTCCTTAGGCCTCTTAATCCTTCGATACACAAACCATTATCTTCTAAGGCACTTCTATCATCATCCTGATCAGTACTTTTCTCTGCATTTAACAAGATCCCTACCATCAACGGCTTTGCATGACAATTGCAACCGGGCTATGAGAAAGACAACCCATCTGTCAAAACTACATACAGCAACAGGTGCAAGGGTCAAAATGCAGAGGATGTTTGAACCGTCAGTTCATCAAAAAGGGTTTTCCTTTCATGATGACTTTTGGTTCCACAATGCATCTTATTATTACAGAGAACAGAACAATAAATATGCAAATACCAGGAATTGATAATCAGAGGCATGCAATACTCACCTGGTAAAAGCAGGCAGAGGATCTGTCCTCCTATGTGCCAGAGCAGGGTTGGCACTCAGTTGACATAAACCCACTGGCATCAACATCGTGTGCCAGGGGCTGAGAGCACACACATGAAGACAATCCCTACCCCCAAGGAGCTCACAGTGTAACGGCAGATAAACAAGTAAGGAAACAGGTGACAATCCCATGGATGACGGCCATCAAAGATGGTTCAGGATACAAACAAATATGCTGAAGAGTTTATCTGCTGATTGGTCCAGCCAATATCTGGGCATCGGCTGTAGGGCAGGCACTGTGCTAGGCACCAAAACACAGCCGGGTGCCAGATACTGTGCCTGCTGTCTGGGGTGAGAAACTGCTAATACAGGTAGGTAGACAGATGTCTAATGACAACATAAGATGAGGGTCCTGAGGAAGATCGGGGCAGTGATGGAGAATGACTGGGGCTCTGCCTAGGTACGGATGGGGCTGGGCACACTGCAAGCGCAACAGGTAACCTGAGACCAAAGGTTGGTCAGGAGCTGCTGGCAGTGCGCCCAGTGGAGGGAGGGGGACGACGGACCAGGACGGCACCAGGAGAGCAGGCCGTCCAGGCTTCGTAGGCTGCTGTTCAGAGCGTGGCTATTAGAGGGGAAGCATGGGCAGTGACTGAGGGTAGTAAGCAGGAAGATGATAAAGCAGCGTCTGATTTATGTTTCCAAGAAACTCCTCTGGGTCCTGTAAGGAGACATGATGTAGGGTGGCGGGGCTGGGAAGAGAAAAGTGGGGAGACGGGCTAAGACTAATGGAACATGCCGGCGAGAGTGAGCGGCGGCTGAGAGCAGAGTGCAGCAGTGGAGATGGAGGGAAATGAATGGGTTTGAGAGACAGCTGGAAGATGGCACTGATGGAGCAAACACGCGGGGAGGGAGGAATCAAAGCCAACCCCAGATTCGGGTGTGAGCATCGCAGGCGCACGGCAGTGTGGGTCCTTATCGGACGGGGAACAGCGGGATGGTTAGGGAAGCCTCCCTTGAGGTGACATCAGAGGTGAATGTTGTAGGCTGAGTGTGAGTTTTCTAGGCTAAAGGTGGGAGGGGGCATTCCAAGCAGGGGGAACAACAGGATATGGGCATGAGGGGATGAAGCTGTACGCACACTGGAGACCTAGACGCAGCTTGGTCCTGGGGGATAAGTGGTGGGGTGGTGCAAATGGACAGTGTGGCCGAGGCTGGCCCAGGACCAACGGGCAGCAGAAGAGCTCAGAGGTGTCCTGGTCGACGCTCAGCATCTCAAATGACCTGGGACCAGCTGTTTGATGCTTAGCTTCTCTTAAACGTGGTCACCTGGCGACCTTGGCGGGTACTCTTGCGGGGCAGCAACTGGCTGGAGGGAGTGCTGCCCAGCGGGGGTCCTCGCCCGTCTCCCAGCACCCGGTTCTGCTGGCCAGCTCTCTTGAGCCCTGCCTGCCCGCCTCATTTACATTCCCTGCACGAGCCCCTGGCTAAGACAGGGCTCAGGGATGGTGTTTCAGGTAGGGGTGAGGCAGGAGTGCCTCTCAGAGCAACTCTTCCTGGTTCAGAATCAATCAGAAGAGGGGAAAGGAAGAGGCAGGCAAACCAGCTAATCACAAAGCTAACCTGAATCCTGCTCTTACGGCAGAAGGAGGGGAGAGGCATAAACCCCTGTGCTATTTATTCTTTTTTATGGTCTAGAAAAAGATGCTCTGCATCGCGGTGTACACCAGGCCAGGCTCTGACTCAAGCATAATGGCATCTGTATGATAGCATGATGCTTTATGACGAGGGTTTTGCTGTATCATCAAATACATGGGAGGGGGGGGTAACTGAAATTCGGGGTTCTGTGAAAGGGTACATATATTACAAGTATGGAGAGCCGCAGCGCTCTGGGCTCTTAGGACAGACACCAGAGCCGTGCCTATAGGTCTATGCAGGAGGCTCTGTGGGAAGCAACACTTGGGAAGGATGGAAGAGTGGGGCCAGCAGGTCTCGCTGCCCGAAATGCTCCATTCTAGCTGCACACCGCAAACAAAGCAGAAGATGGGAAATGGGGGGCTAAGCGGGTGTATCTCACGTGAGTAACCGGATACAGGGTGTGACATCCAGCATTAAAAAACCCCAGCAGAAACCACACAGCAAACGTCCGACATTAAATCTGTACAAATGTGTGGTGTCTCCACCTAGGACAACAGTAATAGCTTGTTTTGTTTGCCTCCATTTGTCTGTGGTGATTCTTGTCGGGTTTTACACCACAGCGGTATCTATGCTGTCTCAGATAAGACCCTGATGACAGACTATTTCTCCTGATTACTTCTGGTATACTTTTAAGAGCTTAAGATAGCACTGTGCATCCATCAGATGTTCTGTGTTGATAGTACTGTTTGAAAACAAAATTAAACAGCAGCTGAATAATGGGTGGCTGCCAGACGCACCTTGACAGGGAAATCAGACTTAGGGCCCACCAGCGGGAAAACGAGGCAGCGGGCAGGCGAATGTTCCCCTCCCCACCTTCCCACTCCTGTTTGATTTGGGGTGCCTGCACTGGGGTGCTGCGGGCCAGGTCCCATTCGGGTTCAGGCTCTTCTGTAAGCAGATAACCGTCTCGGACAATTTTATCATCAGGCATTTATTAAGTAGCTATCTCAAGGCACTGTGTTAGCTCATCCATTTCACTTACATCTCCAACTTTACATGCTGTAAAGTTCCCTCTTTAGCTTTTAAAAGGCGGCTATAAATGAGATGTGCTTAACTCTCCCTTTCCACCACTAATTCTTTTATATCTTTGCTAGAGGATGGAGCCCCAAATTACACACCATGCTCTGAGCGGGATTTTGTCAGGCCTGTTAGTCAGCATTTACTTTAAGACACTAAAAGGTACAAAACGCCCTCAGCGCCCATCATCACTTTCTTCACCAGTGGCCTCTGCGGCTCCAATTGAAAAGAAAAAGGCTGGTCCGCATAACTGGAAACAAGCATCTCAGCACAGAGAAGGGAGCACCGCGAAACGACAAGGGCATCGACAGCTCAGTTGGAGCTTTAACTTGGGCCTCAGAAAAACACATAGTAAATTAAAACGTGACTTACTCGTTCTTGTCCAGCTGTATCCCAGATTAGGAATTTATGTAGCTCATTTTGATATTGGACAGTCTTGGTCATAAAAGATGCCCTATAAAGAAAGACCTCAATGATCAGAACACAATTCTTTAAAGCATGCTGCCAGCCCCAGTCGAAAATATCACTTAGACTTAACGCTCCAACTCCCGCTCCACACTTTATCTTAATGGTGGTCCTCTCTGGAGTGAGATGTACATACTGGCTGCATAGTCTGTGTCAAAATAAAGCAGGAGGCACATCTGCCCAACAGAAAGAAAGTTCTCTGGCATGTGATTGCCTAAGCTCTATACCCAAAGACCCAAGAGACCATTTGGTAATCCAGACAGTACCTGCCCTGGTAACAGAAGGAAGCTGTTATTCCAAAAGATGGTAGCATGAGAAAACTTCCTATAAACAACCTATGTGTCCAGGAAACGAGCGCACTAGGAAAACTCTTAGGCCATTTGGCTCTGTCCTCTCCCACGCCCAAATCACAGGGCCACAGAAACAGCCACACAGGGCTGGTGTGACACTAGAGTTACCAACACTAAGGCACCAAACCAGGAGCTGGAAGGTGGTTGGAGAAGCAGCGCCCTGACGACCTCCTGTGTTTCGGCAATGAAATAGCCCCTCAGCTGTCCTCATGGGCCACAGCAGTCATCAGGGCCTGCCCCAGCCCGCAACAGGAAAGGAGTGATGGTGTGCAGGCCATATCGCTCATTCTGAGGGCCCACTCTGCCCAGGGGCCTTTGAAGGCAGGGGCTCCTATTCATGTGGGTGTCTCATACTTTCGGGACAATCTCTGAGGAGCCATGGTGGCCCTGAGCACATGCTGGTCACCCTTGGGGCTTCCGGGAAGTCCTGCCCTGGAGTGGGGCCTGGCTCCAGTACCATCTTCTCCTCCCCACCTCACCCAGGAGCTCCCTCCTAGGACGTCCTTTGTCTCCCAAGTCTCCCCAACGCCTCCGATAGCCCCGAGATGATTATGTCTTCTTTTCTACTGGGCAGTAAGCCTTCTGGGGCCAAGGGCCAAGCTGCACTCCTGGAACCACCCCTACTCATCTTAATCAGGACGAGGAGCTCAAAGGCTAGACACCTTCAAATACGCTGGATGCCCGAAATGGTTCTGAGAGTCAAGCGACAGATACGCAAACTTCAAGAAACTGCAAGTTGAAATTGATAGAAGGACTCGCTAAAAAAATCACTGAGGTTTCTAGTCAAGATGGCGGGAAGTGTGTGTGTGTTTACAATATTAAACATATTTCTAACTGCGGACTTGAAAACAAATAAAATAGTTAAAATTTGGGAAAAAAATCACTGAGCTTAGCAAAGTATCAGAATGCTGTTTTAAAAACTTAAAGTCTGCTACAATCGAATTCCTCGTAATATTTATATAAATGTATGATTAGCAAGCAGCCTCCAAAATAGTGACTGTGAGGAGGAAGGGAAAGTGAGCTGGGAAGCAAGACCACATTTTTGGATAGGTGCTGCTGACCAGGTATTTATTAACTGGAAATCGACTCCGTGGTATCCTTAGTAAGTGCCTTATGCATAGAAGGTGCTCAATAAATGGCTATTGTATCAAGAACTTTAGGCAACTCGCCCTGATTAAATCAGGACGTGCAGCATGATTTCTCACTTAGGAGAGATCTAAGCATTCAAACAGCCTTGTTTATTGTGAAGATTAAATAATATGATGTATGTGAAAGTGCTTTGTAAATTGCAAAGCACTACACCTATACAAGGTATTATTATTATCATTATTATTATTATTTAAAGGCAGCTCCGGGAAATGTTTTAGTTTAGGCTTTACAATCAGTCCTAAAAGCTTGCAACTCAACTCTCCATCAATTATGGCCCTGGTGTTCCATTTAAGAGTGACAACAGGCATCCAATAGAGGTCTATTAACAGAGCCAATGTATTCAACACATCCGTTTTGGCTGCTCAAAGAACAGGAGAAGAAATAAATATACTTGGAGGAGACAAAGCTGAGAAAGGTATATGTAACAATTAAAAGGAAATGTTTCATTATAGGATTAGAATTCACTGAAGTTCAACCTACCTGCCAACCATTTTCCTTTCAGTGAAAGCATTGATTGATTATTTGGACAGGAGAAAGACAAAATGGCTGCTGTCACGTAAGGGGAATATCTGAAAGGATTAAACCCAACTTCCTGTCTCTGACCCTAGGCCGTCCTTCCAGCTGTCCCCCATCGACACTCTCAACACACCCTTCCCATCTACACCAAGGTTTTCTTGTGCTGGAAGCTCTCTACTTGGCTTTTCATCTGTCGGCTTCTTGTCCTTTCATCGCCAGCATCACTAGCTCACACGCCAGTTCTTCAGGAACCCTGTCTGTCCTTCTGTCTCAACCACCCAGAAGAGTTCCACGCAGCCTCTCCGCCTGCTTCTTCTATCTAGTGGTGGGGTGGCTTCCTTGCTGGAGGAAAGTCACAAAGCTATGCAGCCAGTGTGAAGACTACCCTCTGTTAGCTGGGCCTGCCTTGGACCTCTCATCCTACACGACAACTATTCCACGTTCTTAAGACTCCGTTCCAGCTCCCCATCACTTCCTGCTTACCCTCCTTTTCAGGGTAATAGCTTATTTTAGCCTTCTCAGAAAAAACAGAGATTAGAAGGCCTAAGTGCCCCACCATATCCCCCTGAACACTCCCAACTTGAGAATAAACACATTTCCATCCGCACTGGCTGTGATTTTCACTTTTCTGACTGGCTGAGTCGGAGAGGTCTTTTCTTTGATTCATCACCACCGAGAACCTGGATCACGACCCCAGCACACCTGCTGCCTGGGCCAACACAGTCATATATTGGTCGTATCTTCCCAGTCCCAAACCCTCCCAATTGTTCCTGTTTCTGCCTTCATACCAACTGTCCCTTTCCCTTGAATGCTTTTCCACGGGCTTTCATGTGGCGAGATGCTCGTCATTCTTTAGGTCTCAGGTCACTTGCCAAAGGTCACAGAAAGCTGTGAGGTCCACGCAAACCAGGCTGCTTCCCACCCCGACTTCACTCTGCAACACACACACCATCCGTTTTGTCTTCAGTGCACCTATTACAATGTCTGATTAGCTCATTTATGGTTTTTATTATTAGTTTTTTAATTCACCTGTTCAGTGTCCCACTCACCCACGAGAAACAGGAGCTCCGCGAGGACAGGGACCCCACTGCACTTCTTCCCTGTGACAGGGCTGTCCTCCTCATCTCCCTCCTCTGTGCTGTCCTACAAGCCTGACAAATATTTATCACGTTGCCCATCAACCACTTTGCTTTCTTGACTCCAATGGTTTAGGGTGTGTTGGCCAACCACTTCCTGAAGCACAAAGTGAGAAGTGCTACTCAAGTGCACCAAGGGCTGAGATAGAGATGACCCTGGTCTTTCACTGTAGCCAGGTGTGTGGCCTCTAGGGTGAGAGGGATGTGGTTCAACTAGCGCACGGCTGACCGTGGCCAGGAAGTCCTTCCTGTGCGCTGGGCCACCAGCTCTATCCCCTATGCTAGGCGACAGGCGAAGTCCAGGGTTGTAGGGAAGAGTCACCGTGTCCTTCCATCACTGCTAAGGGAGAAGTCTGGTACCTTCTGGGCTCTGTCTGCCACGGGCTCATGTGTTGGGTCAGGTGTTCTTCCCCACCTCCAGGTCCCAGCTCAGCTGGCTATGCCTTTAAGAACCTTTTCTCCTTCTCAGTGTTCGGATTTGGTTCATCTATGGATGGTAACACCTGGACGCAAGGTCACACAAGAGATGGGGTATTGCCTGGCGTCGCTCCCAACTGGTCCCTAGGGAGCTCTGGGTTAGCCGGAGGGTGGGGGAGACACACACACACACACACACACACAAAGGGCCTCCTACTGGGCTCACTTGAATGAATTCCTTCCCACAGCTTCACATTTTTATCTGTTGAAAACAGCACTTTTCTAAATCTGACTGACTTTAGCTTAATTATACAATCTAAACACCATCTCACACTTAACATGGTAAAGACAGGGCTCATTTCCACCCCACCCCCACAAGAGCCCCAAATTCCAAGTTCTCAATCAGAACATGAGGTCTGTCTTCCACAGAACTGAAACCTATCTGTAACGATAGTCTATGTCCTTTGTTACTTGCATCCAATTTTGTAGAGCTGTCTGGTTCTTCATTGTATACTTAATCTACACTTGACCCTCAACCCCTGAAATAAATTCATAAATTGGACCCTAATCTTCAAACGGGGCTACTACATTTTTCCCTCCCACTATCACTTGGTCTCTAGGATCACTCCTTCAACATTCAAGTTAAATGATGCGGAGGGTATGATAACTTCAATATCTTGCTTTTTGAAAAACTGGCAATGGCTTCCTGCCATCCAAATGATACATTTTTATTTCCTAGCCTGCCATTTACTTGTCTGATAACCTTATTTTTCACTACTAAACCACCTCTCTTCACTCTGCCTAGGCAGATCTTATTACCTCTTTAATCTAAAATCCCTACTAGCATTATTTCCTAAAGCTAGAATGCCTTTCATATACGTCTCCATTTTTCATGACATTCTAAAAATATGACTGTCACGCACACCCCGCAGTCTGATCTTTGGTCAGAGTACGTGCTCCCAATGAAAATACTTGCCACCAGGTGTTTTAAAATTTCTTTAAGTGCAGTGGACTTGTTTAGCTCTCACAGTCACAGGTGTGCCTTGCCATCACTTCCCGGTACCTCTCTTGGCTGTAAGCCCTTTTCTTGGGATGGCACGTGGGATGCAGTCATCCCCATATGATATATGGTGCCTTTTAAGGATGAACAGCTCAGTACACTTAAAAAATAACGAAGGACTGTGATTTCTAAACAACTCTAAGCCTCACACAAACAATGCTTGGATCTCTGGGTTACATATACTGATAGAAACACCACTGAGTAAACCAATATTGAGACATAAAAAGACCAAAGGTACGTGAAATCTGGCAGTTCCTCTACTGGACATGCCAAAGGGTCTTCAGGAGAGTTTAGGATGGTGCAAGAATTTGTCAGGTGCTCAGTGAGACGAGCTGAATATACGGGCACTTCTATCTTATATTAGAGTGGCTTCCAAAAGCCAGAAGTCTTAGGAGTATCCATAAGTTCAGTTACTGATGTGGGTTCCACAGTCATGCGTATCTTGAACCCTTCCTTTAAACTCTACCATCTCCTAAGCTGATGAGGTCTGAGTTAAGGTGTCACTCTGCACAGTGCTTCCTTCTAAGCGGTCACCACCCACTCCAACCAGATGGGTGCACAACAGATGGTTTGCTCCACAGGTTCACGGTCCTCCCAAGCAAATCCTTTAGTACTTCTCATATTTTTGTCATTCTAAAACCTTTTGGGAAAATATTTAAAATCACAAAAACATTTAAGTATAAAGATAACTAAGTTTAATGACAAAGAGTCTAGTTTCCCCTTTCCTAAGTTTGTCAAGAATAACTTACATCATATACAACCTTTCACATCCCAAACAATAAAATCAACAGGAACGAGGATGAAACGAGCTGCGTCAACTAAGCGCTCATCACTCAGGTCCTCTTCTGCTGCTTTCCCCGCGGGCCCCGTTCGGGCCTCACTGCGAGCCTCTGACAGGGTCTGACTCTTCAGCACGCCGTGCAGAGGAGACACAGCACCCAGGGCCGCCTTGCCCTGGGCCGTCTCCTCCCTCAGACACGTGGCCTTCCACCGACGACAGGAACCCCAGGCCGGCAAAATGAGGCCCACCCCATCCCTGCTCTGGGGGGCCACAGTGGGAGAAGCGGTCAGGTGAACAGATGGTTACGCGGCAGACAGTCAACGAGATACCAAAGGATGGACAGAGTTGTGGGAGCACAGAGGCAGAGCCGGATCTAAGTGCCAGGAAAGCGGGGATGCCAGGTGCAGGAGGCTGAACAATGCCCCTCCCCTACAGGGCGTTCACACCCCAACCCAAGAACCTGGAGCTACACTCCCTAGCAGGCCAAAGGGGGCTTGCAGACGTTATGAGGTTAAGAGCCTTGCAACTGGCAAGGAGAGGTGACTTCTGGAAGCAGGCAACAGACCTCTGGGGTTCCTCTGCCAGATACCAGGCCCTTAACAACCCACACGGGTGGCATGGATCTCTACTTTTGAGGACCTTTTGGGGTGGAGTGGGAACAGACAGGTAGGCAAAAACTGGGGAGCACTAAGGACTGGGAGAGAATGGACAACGGTGGTAACTAGACAGAAAAGGGAAAAAAAGAAAGAAGAGAAACAAACTAAGAGGCCCTCGAACGATCCTGGGGAAAGATGGGGTAGGCTTGGTAACAAGAAGGGACGCTTTGAGGCTGACACACAAGTCACAGCGTACCGACTGGTGTGAAGGGGAGGGAGAGTTCTGAGAAGTCTGAGGCAGGCTTCTGTCAGCTCAGGCAGCTATGTGTGTGATGAGCTATTTCAGTCATTTCCAAATTATAATTGTATTCATTAATTTTTCAAATAGGTAATACACTCATATGCTTCATTACCCAAAATGCACAAAATGGGTATATACTGAAGTGTTTCCCTCCTCCCCTTTCTTCTGCCAGCCATTCAATTCTTCTTCCTGGAAACTGACCTGAACTGTTTCTTAGGTCTTCTTTCAGAAATAGTTGAGGTTAATACAAGCACATGTATATACAGTTGCCCCTACATCCTCCATTATTTTTAGCACAGATGGTAGCATATATTACATATCTTTGCTTTTTCCACTCTACAATATACCTAGGAGGTCATCCGATATAAATATATAAAGTTTTCTCAAGCTGTTTTTTACCTTTATCATATTATATTGAATGATTCCACTCTAACTTATATAATCAGGCCCCTACAAATCAACAATGCTGCAATTATGAACTTTGTACAATTATCAACCTTGTTTGGAATGTGTGTGAGTTTATCTGTAGGATAAAGTCCCTGAAGTAGAACTGCTGGGCCACAGGGTATGAAAAAGAGTGTGCTGGTTAAGAGTGCAGACTTTTAAGCCAGACTACTCGACTCTGCTTGTTAGTTTTGCCACCAATGGCGTATCACTGGACAAGTCAATTCATCTCTTTTTGCCTCAGTTCTCTTATTTGAAAACTAGGAATAACCTCAGTACTTACATCAAAGGATTTTTAAAAATGACACATGTAAATTGAAGTATAATTGAAGTACAATAAGATGCAGAGGGTAGGTTTTCAGTTCAGTAAGTTTTGACATTTCATATTCTCATATAACTACGGTCCCAAACAAGATAAAGAACATTTCCATAACCCTGGAAAGTTCCCTCACCCCAATTTCCAGTTAACTCCTGTGCCTCCCCCAGGCAAACCATTTTTGACTTCTCCTTCATAGATTAATTTTGATTGTCCTTGGATTTCACATAAGTGAAGTGTCCTTCATGTAAAAATATTTTTGAAATTTATCTCTATTATTTGGTGGTTCTCTTTTATTGCTGTGTGGTATTTACTGTACGACTATATTACACTTTGCCCATTCTTATGTTGAGGGATATTTGGGTGGTTTTAAGTTTTTGGCTACTATGAATAAGGTTGTAGTAAACATTTTTGCACAAGCCTTTTTGGAAACACATATTTTTATTTCTCTTAAATACCTACAGGTAGAATTGCTGGGTCAGTGGGTAGATACATGTTTAACTGACTATAAAGAGAGTCCTCCAAAGTAGTCACATCATTTTATACTCCTCCCAGAAATGTATCAAATTTTAGTTGGTCCACATTCTCACCAACATTTTCGTTGGTATTTAATTTTAGCCATGTCCTAAGAACAAGGCATGGATGTCCACTCTTACCACTTCTATTCAACATTGTACTGGAGGGTCTAACCAATAAAATATGACAGAAAGGAAAAAAACAAAAACAAAAAAAACCCCAAAGGCACAAAGATGGTAA
This sequence comes from Hipposideros armiger, assembly GCF_001890085.2. Classification (NCBI taxonomy): domain Eukaryota; kingdom Metazoa; phylum Chordata; class Mammalia; order Chiroptera; family Hipposideridae; genus Hipposideros; species Hipposideros armiger. The sequence goes on from NW_017731382.1 coordinate 4,040,186, forward strand.
AACCAGATTTGGGGTAAAGTTGGCAGGAGGTATTAGTAGAGACTGGTGGAGAGGACACAGACCTAAACTAAGAAAGATCATTTAGATTTTGTCCCGTGAGTGATAAGGAGTCTGTGTGGTAGTGGGGACTGGATTTGTGAGTCTGGGGAAACCATGTAGAGAGGTGTTGGAGAAGTTTTTCTGTAAAGGGCCACATAGTAAATATTTTTATTTTTATTTTTGCATGCCATGGTCTCTGTCATCTTGGTTGCTATAGCATCAAAGCAGCCATAGACTACACGTAAATAAATTGGTGTGATTGGATTTGGCTCCTGGGTTGCAGGTTTACTGACTCTGATCTAGTGCCTCAAGTTTTTTATAAAACTTTAATAAAACAATACATGGAACGCAATAAAAAACTATGTGTACAAGGAGACAAGTCAACAATCAAGATAAAAGACAGACAATGAAGAGAAATATAGGTGATCCAGAGAATGATGTGGTTATCAGACATCTTTAACTTTTATTATGAAATTTCTCACTTTTTCACTTATACACTGTTACCCAACTCTAATAATCATCCACTTTCCACTGTATTTTTGTCATTCGAAGCAGACTTTAAAACAATTATGCCTAATAAATTCAAAAAAAAAAAAACAAAACTAACAATTTCAGCAGAGAAAATGAAACTAAAACAAACAAAACCTATTGCTTTAGAAAAATAAGTGAAATCAAGAACTTAATGGATAGGTTTGCAATCAGATTAGAATTGGCTGAGAAAGAAAAAGTGACTGAATGAATGAAAGAACTGAATGATGGGCTAGAAGAAAATACCCAGACTGAAGCATGGAGGAAAAAATGATGGAAAATACAGAAAAGTGTGTAAGAGACATGGGGGGAAAAAAATGAAAAAATTATAAACTACAAGTACTGGTAGCCTGAGAATGTGAGGAGAGAAAACGGAGCCAAAGCAGTATTGATGAGACAATGGGTGAGAATTTTCCACCCTGAAAGACATCAAACCATAGGTTCAAGGAATACTATGAGTCCAAGCAGGATAAATACAAAAAAACCTCACTCACCCAAAGACAAGTAATCTTGAAGGCCCTCAGAGGAAAAAGTGACACATTAACATCAACAGAGCAACACGACTGACACCTGACTTCAATAAAAACAGATGAAGAAAATGGGATATATATTTCTGAAGGTCTGAAAGACAATAACTGAAAACAAAGAATACTAGGTCCAATGAAAATACACTGCAAAATGATTATGACCTGCCCAAGACAGCTAAAGTGAAAAATGACCGTTGGTGAAGATGTGGGGCAAACGGCCCAGGCGTTCTGCTGGTGGGAATGAGAAGAACAGGCAACCACTCTGGAAACAGCAGCTTTTAATGACGTTAACATGCCTTTAAAGCCACTGCAGTAGCCAGCACCCACGATGGGCCTAAGGGACCCTTACTCCTGGTTCAGTGAATGGCGCTGACCCCTGGAATCACAGGTTACTATGGGAATGACACAGGAGGTCATAAAGACAGCGTGGCTTCCATCTTGGGCCCTCGTTATGAGGAAGAGTCTCCCAGGTAGCCTCAAGCCAGCCACGAAGCTCCTCAATTCCTGATCCACAAAAACCGTGAGATAATACATGTTCACTGTTATTTTAAGGTAATCTGTACACAGTGATAAACAACAAATATGCCTGTTAACCAGAAAAATTCCACCCTCGGGTATATACCCAAGAGTAACACGTGCATATGTCCACAAAAATACCTGTATGCAAATATTTATATCAACTTTATTCACAATAGTTCAAACCTGGACTCCATTTAAATGTCCGCCCAAAGGAGACTGGATAAACAAATCGTGGTATATTCTTCATGCAACGAATACTGCTACTCAGCAATTAAAAAGAACAAAACGCTAATATACACAAAAACAGTACTCTGAGTAAAAGAAGGCAGCAAAAATGAGTACAGTGACTCAATTTACATGAACTTTCAAAACACATATATCTACTCCATGGTGACAGAAGTCAGAATGGTGGTTAGGTAGCTGAGGGTGGATATACCAGGAAGGGAGCCCTCTGGGGTAATGGAAATGTTCTTTATCTTGATGGTACTTAAACAAGTATTGTACAAGGTAAACATTCACTGAACTACACATTTTATTGTATGTAAATAAAAGCTCAATTTAAAAAGAGATGAAATTAAGACATTTTCAGATACACAACTGAGCACCAGAAGAGTATATTAAAGGAAATACGGAATGATTCAGAATGAAGTAGTAAATAATCCCAGATGGAGAGCCAGAAATGCAGGCAGAATATAAAGAAATGGAAAGACTAAATGTGGAGGAAATCACCAGGAACGTTCACTGTCTAACAATAATAAATGGCCATTGAGGTCTAAGTTTTAGAATTAAAATACATTATAAGGAAATAAAAAGCAGGAAGCAGAGAAGCCAATTTGAGCTCCTTGCATTGTTGAAACATGGTAAAAGTAATAATAATTTATATTAGACCCAAGTAAGTCAAGGATGCATAAGGTAATTTCTAGAGTAAATACTTAAAGAATAATAAAAGAATGTATAATTACCAAGATAATAAAGGGGGAAACATGGCATTAAAAACAAAACAAAACTCAATCCAAAACAACATAGGACAGCATAAGTAAAAAGCAATGTATAAAATTGTAGGTTTAAACATAAATACATCATAATTACATTAAAAATAATTAAATACTCAAATTAAAAGTCAAAGTTGGGGAGTTATGAGTCCAGTGATGGTGGCTGAGTTTGTACTGGAACAATCTCTACAAACTTTACAAGCAGAAAAGCCGTGCTACTGGCTGGAGGGAAAGGCTCAGGGCTACCAGTGTGGTGGAACTAGGAAGGATATATCCCGGAAATGAAGATACTGCAGAGGGAGCCGCAAATCTCTCAAATCCACGGCTGACTCCTACACGCACACACAGTGGGGGAGACTCCAAGGACAGTAACAGCTGGAAGTCTGACAAAAGCTGAGCAGGGATTTAAGCTGCTGCCAACTGCAGGAAAGAAAGACTTGGGAGTTTCAATCCTTCCATGTTCCAGGGGCTCAGTGAACACCATGAATGAAAACTCAGATAGGATATACCCTGAAGTAAAGCCAAGATCCTAGGAATAAGGATTTGCCATTAGGCTAAAGGCAACATTCCAATAGAACCAAAGTGTAAAGCAAACTTCCACAAGTTCAAGGGGACTGACCAGTCTACGATTTAACTTTCTGATGAAACAAAACTCAGCTCTCCTCAGAAGATAAGAGAATCTAAAGCCTCTGCAACACGTCTTCTGCAGCGTCCAGTACACTATAAAACATCACTAGATATGCAAAGAAATGTGACCCAAGGTCAAGAGAAAAAAGAGTAAATAGCAACAGATCCTGAGCCGATCCACATGTTGGCATTGGCACACATGTCTTTTAAAAGTACCTATTATAAATATAATTAGGACTTAAAGCAAGAGAGTCATATTGAGTGAACAGAGGGGAAATCTAAGCATATGAGTATAAAATATAAAAGAGAACCAAATGAAAATTCTAGACTTAAGGGCAGTATCTGAAGTGAAAAAAAATATATGTGCTGAACAGACAGTAGACAGGATCAGCTGAACTTAAAAACAGATGAATAGAAATAATGTGATCCGAAGAACAAAGAGAAAAAGATGGAAACAAAACTAAACTCAGGCCTCGGTCACCCTGAGATAATAATATCTAACAGTTTAACATGTGTAATTGGAATCCCATAGGCAGAGCAAGAAAATAGAGTAGCCAAACTATTTTAAGAAATAATAGCTGAAAATGTCCCAAATAATCAAATTTCTGATTCAAGAAACTCAGTGAAACCAGAGTATGTAATGCACCTAGCAATTACAGTAAATCCTGAAAACAAAGATAAAGAGCAGATCTTAAAAGCAGCTAGATAATAAAAAGATACATTACATATATGCTAATGAGGATGACAGACAGGCCACTCAGAAATCACGATACAGAAATTTAATTTGAGATGGCTCAACTACATGTAAAGATAAATTATGAAGAAAACAGGAGAATATCTTTGAGACCTTAGGGCAGGCAGAGCTTACTTAGACAGGAACAAAAATGTATGAGCCAAAAAAGACAAAATTGATACATGGACTTCATTAAAATGAAAGCTCCTTTTCAACAGAAGACATCATTAAGGAAAGGAAAAGGCAAGCCATGGAAGAAAATATTCACAATAAATATACCTGAAAAAGAGCTGTATTTTGTAATATATATATAGAATTTCTACACATCTGTAATAAGATGAAAACCCCAAATAAAAATGGTAAAAAGACTTGAAGAGTGAATTCCTAAAAGATGTATGAATGACAAATAGGCTCATGCAAAGATGCTTAATGTTATTAGTCATCTGGGAAATGCAGATTAAAAGCGCAACGAGATACCATTTTACACCCACTAGGATAACTAAGGTGACAAAGACACACACATACACATTGGTGAGGATGGAGAGAACCTGGAATTCTATCCATTGTTGGTGAGAGGGTAAAATTATACAACCACTTTGGACAACTGTTTGGCAACTTCTTATTAAGTTATACATGTACCTACCCTACGAACTAGAAATTCTACTCCCAGTTATTTACCCAAAGGAAACGAATGGCTATCTATGGCCACAAGAAGGGTTGTAAAAGTATTTTCACAGCATCTATATTCCTGTATAGACCTGGATGTCTATAACCACGAGAATTGATAAACCAATTGTTATCTAGTCATACAAGAGAATATTATCACCAATTAAAAAACAGACTATGATACATGCAACAGCAATGCTGAATCTCCAAAACATTATTTTATGGAGAAGAAATCAGACACCAAAGCGTACATTCTGAATTATTTCATTTATGTGACATTCAAGAACAGACAAATTAATCTATAGGGACTGAGATCACTACAGTGGTTGCTTAAGGGAAGTGGGATTCACATAAGGAACTTCCTGAGGTGATGGAAATTTCTGGATCTTCTTTAGGGTGGTGGTTATATGGAGTAAACTTTATGAAAATCAGACCATGAGCTGCTTACAACACCCACCTAAAATATAGAGATTAAAAACAAAAGGACGAGAAAAAGATGCACCAGGCAAATACTGACCAAAGGAAATACTGTTTTATACTAATAATAGACAAATTAGACTTCAAGGTAAAATGCATTCCTAGAGCTAGAGGGTATATTTTAGAATGTCAGAAGGTTTGCATTATAAGTAAGATATAAAATTCTAAATCTGTAGGTACTTAATATAGCTGCAAAATCGATAAAGTTAAACTGATAGAATGAAAAAAGATAAACAGACAAACACTCAAATATAGTGGGAGATTTTAACCCACCTCTCTTAGTAACTGATGGATTCAGGTAAACCAAAAAACCAGACAGGATAACAGAAAATATGAACAAGATGATTAATAAACTTGATCTGATTCCAGACATAGAACACAGCACCTAATGGTTCAGAGCATACAATCTTTTCAAACACATTGGAACATTTACCAAAATCAACATAAGCTGGGCCACACAGAAAATTCGATGGGATTTTAAAGGATTTAAATCATATAAACTATGTTCTCTCACCTCAATATATTATGCCAGTAATCACTAACAAAGTTAACTAGAAAATTTCCCTATGTTTGGAAATTGAGAAACACACATTTAAATGACACTTGGATCAAAGATGAAATCATAATAGAAATTGGAAAATATTTTGAACTGAATGAAATTATGATATATAAGAACCTGTTGGATCTAGCAAAAGCCATGGTTAAGGTTTTAAAATATAAGGAATACAACTGAAAAGAACAGAGGGTGAAAATCAGTGATATAATCATCTATATAAAAAAGTCAGAAAAAGAACAGCACGGGAACAATAAATTGGAGCAGAAAGTAATATGAAGTAGAGAACAGATGTACCTTAGAGTTGATCAAAGGCAAAACTAATGTCAGGAATGTGAAAGGGATAGCAGTATAGAATTTTAACATCTGTATGTCAATGAATCGGAAAAAGTATATGAAAGAGTCAAAATTCCTAAAAACAAAAAACAAGAGACACAATCAAAACCAATACAAGAATAGAAAATCTGAACAGGAATAATCTTAAACTATCAAAGAAACTGACAATTTAAATTCTACTTCACAACTCGCAGCCCAGATGGCATCACTGATGAATTTTACTAATTAAGTAAAGAAGATATAAATTTTATTCAAAGTCTTCCATAAAAGAGTTTCCCAACTAATATTATAAGGCAAGCACAACCTTGATAGTAAACCTAACATATACATTACAGGAAGGAGTATTACATGACAATCTCACTTATAAACAATACACAAAAATCCTAAAATATTAGCAAACTAAATCCAGTGATATATAAAAAGAATATATATCATGATCTAAGTGGATTTGTTCCATGAAAATTCAACAATGTAACTTACCACGTTAACAGCATAAAAGAGAATAATTATGTGATTAACCTAATAGATGTACAAAAATCTTTGGATAAACCAATAGTTACTTATGTAAAAAAAATCCTAGTAAATCATGAAAAGGACACTTCTATAATGTGATAAGGGGTATGTACAAAAAAACCTACAAGTATATTTAATGGTATGATAATGAAAGCTTTCCCGCTAAGATTAGAATAAAAATGCCCAGTACCACCATTTCTATTCAACATTGTACTGGAGATCCTACTCGATTCAATAAAATAAGAAATAAAGTTGTAGGTTTAGAAATGAAGATATAGCAAAGCAATGCTATTTAGCGCATTAACAGTATAAAATTATATTAAAACATCAAACTCCTTGGAGTAAATCTAATGAAAGATGTGCAAGTCCACTACACAGAGAAGTACAAAAATACTGAGAGAAAATAAAGACGCCTAATGAAGGAAGAATAATCTGTGTTCATATACTAGAAGACTCAATATTATAAAGATGTCACGTCTTTCCAAGTCAATCTATAAATGCAGTGGAATGCCAATTGAAAACACAGTGGGGCTTAGTGGTTGCTGTGTATGAAAACAGACAAGATGATTTTTAACGTTTATATGGAAATATTACAGGTCAAGAACAGCTAAGATATTCTTGAAGAGTAACACAGAAGAGACTCACATCACTGGACATTAAGACTTTTACAAAAATACAGAAGTTAAGAAACTGTGATACTGGCACAAGGGCAGAGGAAAAAAAGAGTAATAGTCTCTTTAAGAGATCAGTGACTGAGTGGGTTTATAAGATGCAGAAGTAATAAGATATATGACAATAATAGCAAAAAGGCCAAGAGAAGGGAAATGAAAGTATGCATTTGTAAGGTATTTACAGTAGATGTGCAACTGGACATTACTTGAAAGTAGACTGATAAAGAAGTACACTGTACATTCTAGTGCAATCACTAAAATAATAAAACAGAGGTAGAGCTAACAAGCCAATAGCGGAGACAAAACTGAATCATTAACATGGGTCAAACAAACAACATATAGCAAGATGGTGGATTTAAACCAAACCATATAATAAATAAAAACGGTCTAAACCAGTGCTATACAACAGAGCTTTCTACAATGAGGACTAAAAGGTAGATAGTGTGACTAAGAAAACGAGTTTCAAATTTTAACTTAAATTTCAATGAAGCCTTATGTGTCTCCTGACTACTATCTTGAACAGCAAAGGTCTTTTAAACACTCCAATTAAAAGGCAGAGACTGTCAGATTAAATAAAAGCAGGACCCATAATGCTGTCTGTAAGAAATCCATTTAAAATATACAGCTATAAATAGAGTAGTAATGTAAATGGATGGGAAAAATATGCAACCACTAATCAGCAGAGAGCTGAAGAGCCTGTATTAATTAATATGAAACAAAGTAGAATTCAGAATCAGGATGTAACCAGGGAAAAAGAGGGCCATTTCATGATGGTGAAGGGGTCAAGTTATCAAGAAAAACAATAATGCTACATGTAGATACACTCAATAATAAGAACTTCAAAACACATGAATAAAGATTGATTAAACTAAAAAGAGAAATAGACATATCCTCAATTAGGATTGGATTTCAAACCCTTTTTGCTGCAAAAAATGAGAGGGTTTCAGTAAGGATACAGAAGACGCTGAGCAGTACAATTAACCAAGCTGACTTATTTAATGTTTATAAAACACTCTACACAACAGCAGAACACACGGTACTTTTCTAGCACACATGGAACATTCACAAAAACCATATTCCAGGCCATAAAACAAATGTCAAATGTAAAAGGTTTGAAATAATAGTGAGAACGTTCTCTGACCACAATGAATTTAAACTAGAAACCAATAATCAAAAGCTTTCTGGAAAATCCCTGGATAACTGGAAATTAGAAAACTTACTCCTAAAAAACTAACAGGTCAAACAAGTCACAAGGGAAATAAGAAATACTCTGAACTAAATGAAAATGAAAACACAACATACGAAAATCTGTGGCGTTCACTTAAACCAGTACTTACAGGGAAATTCATAGTTCTAAATACTCACAAGAGGAAAAAAAAAAGCCTTAAAAAAATCAATATTCTAAACTTCCAGCTTAAAAAACTAAATGAAGAACAAACTGAGCCAAAATAAGCAAAGGAAGGGAAAAAAATGAAGATAAAAGCAAAAATCAATGAAATATAAAACAGAGAAATATGAAATAAAAAACTGGTTCTTTGAGAAGACCATTAAAATTGATACACTTACAGCTGAACAGATACTAAAGACATTAAAAGGATAATAGCAGAATATTATGAATAGCTTTATGCCAATAAATTTTTAAAAATGCAGCTACAATGGACAAATTCCTTGAAAGACACAGCTACCAAAGCATAATCATGAAGAAATGAATAGGCCTGTATCTGTTAAAGAAATTGAATCTGTAGTAAATTTCTTCTGACAAAGAAAACTCCTTGCTCACATGGCATCACTGGTGAATTATAACAACTCTTCAAGGGAGAAATAATACCAACTCTATATAAACTCTTCCAAAAAAGTAGCAGGGGAGAAAACACTTCCCAACTTCTTTCATGAGGCCCTGATAACAAAACTAGGGAAAGATATCACAGAAAACCACAGATCAATATTCATCATGAACATGGAGGCAAAAATCCTTAACAAAATTTTAATAAATCAAATCAAATAATGTTTTCAAAATGCATAGTAACCAAATGAAATTTACCCTAGGACTGCAACATTGGTTTAATATTTTAGTATCAATTATAATTCACTATTTTAAGATTAAAAAAGAAAAAGCATAAGAACAGTTCAAAAGATGTAAGAAAAAACCCACCTGACAGAATTCAACACGATCCTTGATAAAATCTCATTGACTTAGGGATAGATAGACCATTCTCCACCTGATAAGGGTACCTACAAAAACCCGAGAGCCCAGCCATCCCACTTATTGATAAAAGACTGAATGCTTCCCCACCCCCAAGATCAAGACTAAGGCAGGGATGTCTTGTCTTCTCCCGCTTCTCAACTAAGTATTGGAGGGCCTAGCCAATGTAATAAGGCAAGTAAAAAAAATACAAGGCATACAGATTGCAAAGGAAGAAGTAGAATTGTTGGCGTTTCTCAACCATCTGTCCATCCCAGCACACTTGAGGATCCAATGTTCCCACTGGTGACCGCAACTCACTGCAGTGGTGATTTTAATAGGGGGCCACGTCAGCTCCGTACGTGTGTGCTGTGGCGGGAGGGGCCAAAGGCATGCAAACATCTGAAAAAAGCCTCAGCTTTGAAAATCCCTGCTACGGATGCAACCTGAAGCCATGATATGAATGAGGTCATCAAGCAACAGTAGGAAATAGGAGGGCTCTCAGGGATGAGAACCCAGAGGAGACTGGCGGGAAGCGGATAAGGGACGGCAGGAAACTGGGGCAGTTCACACCCCAGGGCCTCAGGCTCTTCCATCTGGGCCAGCTCCCTCATTTACAATCTTGTCTAGCTCCTGCCAGCACTGGAGTTTGCAACTTTTAAAGGGGCTCGGAGCGCCAGCACTGGAGTTTGCAACTTTTAAAGGGGCTCGGAGCAGTACTTGAATCCTAACAGATAAACTGGAACTTATCAAGGGGACAAAGAAGAGAAACTGCCCCCCCCCTCCCCCATGCATGTACTAAGCGCAGAGGTGTGGAAAGGGTGTTACCTGGTGTGCATGTGGCGGGGGCCAGTGAGCAGGACAGTGTGGAGGAAGCAGACGAGATGAGGCTGGGTCCAGGCTGGGAGAGGTGCCCCTGCCATGGTCTTGAGCAAGAGAATCAGACCTGGTTTTAAAGTCCGACAACAGCCACGAGAGCTGGCTGGAAACGGGAGAGCAGGTGGCACGCTAGTCCAAGTCCAGGCCAGGCAGGACAAGGGCTCTGAGCTGCAGGCTGGGAGGAGGAGGGTCCTGGTCCCAGTGACTGCGCAGAACTGACATGAACAGGGCTGGGGAGGGGAGTGGGAGGGCGGAGAGGCGTGTGAGGACAGGTGGCCAGGATCGCAGGACCACCACGAACCACCAGCACTCACTGCGCACTTCCTGGGCAAATCCGGTCACTCAATTCCCTCCCCCCTCCAAGTCCAGGAGGCAGGCATGGCTGAGATCCCCCCACCCCAACAGAGAGGCTCAGTCAGTCGCACAGTTCTGCCAGCCGGCACATGGTCGAGGCTCTGGTTTAGGTGCAGGCAGGGTGGTTCTTCAGGGCCCATGCTCTCCCCGCATCTGACACAGCTGGCCCACTGGGGAAGCCGTGAGTCTGGGACAGGTGAGGGAGGCAGGGCTGGAGGATAGACACTTAGTCCCGCACTCTACGAGGTCCAGATCATGGGCTGGAAATAGGGCCTGGCCCTGAGGAGAAAGGCTGCAGAAGTTGACCTTGAGTCTAATTACACAGGTGGAGCTGAGCTGGGGGAGGGGATGAGGGCATGAACGGGAAATGGGGGGCAGGGTACAGGTGGGGAAGACCAACATGTGCGAGGTGAGCGGAGGTGAGGCCGGAGAGGACAGTGAGGCAGCACGCTCACAGCCATGGGAAGGGAGCCAGCGGCAGAGGAGTTTCATTCTGACGGCCTGTGGTAAGTGTTCCAGATCTCCAGGGCCTGGCCACCCCTCCAACACGCTCAGTCCCCTCTATTGACTGCCAGCTAGGGAACTTGCGCTCTTCAAAAACTGTTTTTCCTTAGACTTTTGATTGAAGTACAGTCCACTCCCTCATCTTTCCGTATTTAAATGTCAGGGCTTCCAAGTGCTCTGCACCTTCACCGAAATGCCTCAGGAGTCAGGCATTCCCTTAGGCCTCCGTTAGGCCCGTTATACGCTCTCACTCACTCCACATTTCTCCTTTGTAGCACAGACAACGGTCAAATAATTTCCTGTCCACTAGCTATGGAGTATGTCTCCTCCTTGTAGGTCAAGTCCATGAAGGCAGAAACCGAGTTTATCTAAATCAGGGGCTGGCAAACGTTTTCTAGAAAGGGCCAAATAACAGCAAATATTTTCAGCTTTGCGGGCCATGGGGTCTTAGTCACAACTACTCAACTCTGCCATGTCAGCCCCAAAGCAGTGGAGACAATATATGGATGAATGGGTGTGACTGTGTTTCAATTTAAACTTTATTTACAACACAGGAGGGCCAAGAGGCCACAGTTTGTTGATCCCTGGTCTAAATCACCATCATCCAGTCTAGCACCAGGCACGTGGCAGGCACTCGATGAGTGAATACAGGAAAGACAAGCCACTGGTTTTGGCGGGTGGATGGAAACCGGTACCCAGGAAGGAGGTTTCAGCGGAATGGTGGGGGTGGAATCGAGACAACTGTGGTTTGAGGAGCGACTGGCAGTTGAGGAAGTGGTAACTTCTTCTTTAAGAGCTCCGTTATTTGAGCAGCGACTTGGGGAATGGTACCGGCTTCATGGAGCGGGTCGACAGGAGCAAGTTTGCAGGCTATGTATGACAAGAAGGCAGGGCTGGGGAGGACCGGGGGACTCCAGGGTCCAGGTGTGTGGGGGGCTGGTCATGGAGGAGGAAAAGGAAACAAGGGGAAAGCCTTGCGTTCCTCTTTCCTATGAAATGGGAGCCAAGACCACTTGGTGAAGCGAGAGCAGGGACCCCCCAGCATCTGTCAGACTGGGAGGGCTGACAGGCGGGGCGGCAGGCCTCACCACAGCCGCCAGAGCCGTACCCTTCATTCTTCTCTCCCCTCTTTGTGATGACACTTGGGTACTTCAGGGCTGTGTTTTCAGCTCTGACTCAGTGCGAAGTGTGTCACTCACTGAATCACTAGCACCACTTGCTATCACTTCCTGTCACTTCACTTTCCCATGCAGGTAGCAACAGGCAGGCCCCGAGGAAGGTGAGGTCATGCTTTAAGCATGTGGACATACCCAACTCTTTCTGGAAGGATACTGAGAGGCATTTTAGTTTCAGAAAGTCAGTGGTGGTTTTATCTCCATGCCTTTAAATGTGCATGTGTTTGCTGTAAGGTATTTCTCCATTGGGCAGGACGGACTTTCTCTTCGAATGGAAGAAACCGTTTGGGGGTTTGCAATACAAACAGCGTAACAGCTATTTAGTTTTATAAGCCTGACACAGTATTAAAATCTATAAAACACAACTTCTCACAGAGAAAGTATTAATACTATAATACTTAAATAAACTGAAAAGTTTTCTCTATAGTGAATATCACTTATCCAAAGAATCAGACACCTGAAAAAAATCTTACATTTCAACATAAATTCATTAACTTATCACTACTAGGGCAGGATGTGTGAGAAAGGTTTGGGCCCCATACTCCTACTTTTCAGCAAGAACTAAAATCATCTAAATTCCTTTTGGTTGACACCTCCCCCCCAAAAAAAACAACAACAATATCCAGACCAGTTTTCATCTGCCTCATTTTAAGGTGTAATTGCTGTTGCTATTTATAGATCGAAGGTTCTATATATATCCTAATTAACAAAACCTGAATTCGTATTTTCATTTTGAACTTTTCACTCGTCCCCAAAGATAATTTTCTTTTAAAACACAGTAATCCTCACTGTACTCTTTCAAGTCCTTCCAGAGATGATAGGAACCCATGTCTCCGAATTCACTCGCGTGTACAATGGCGAGGTCTACCCCCGGAACACGCTTTTTATGTGGAAGGGCTTTCAATGCACCTCTAGATGTACATGCAAGAAACTTAACCTCTTACCCTATAGTTGGGTTGATGTTCGGATCAAAACTGTCTTCCACGAACCGCCATACGATACTCGATTTACCGACGCCTGTATCCTGCAAGAGAACGAGATGGGCGAGTAAGAAGAAGTCTCCCTGCTTGCAGACCCCGAAAACGACCCTTGTGCCCGTAAGTCCAGGATTTTGGAAAACTCATCTTAGAGGTGAATTTTGGAAGTTCAGGGACACATAAGAGGTGAGTTTCATAAAAATTCAGCGGGAGTAATTAGCAGATTTCAAAAGGTAGGAGAGACGTTTTGCCGTTTTTAAGGACTTTTTGAAAGACCCCCAAGTTTCTGCTTCGTGTGAAAAGAGACGAACTCACTTGCTTTTTAACATGTGTCAGTGAACTGTGAACTCTTGGGATTACTTCTGAGCAATCCCTGATCAATCCCAGCCCCCAGCCTCTTAAGGAGGGAAGGGGGACGCTAGTTCTTGGGATCCTCTTGAGACCTGACAGCAGCAACTGAGGCAAGGGAGCAACTGCAGAAAGCGTGCTTTGAAATGGCAACGCTGCCCTAACCTAAGACGGGAAGCTGAGGCTTCGAACAGTCTTTGGGGCCTCCTGATTTTAACGTGTCCCCCCCCCCCCAGGAAAGTAACTCTGCAAAAAAAAAGTGTTAGGGGTAGTCCCCAAGTTCAAAAACACCAAACAGAAGGGAAAGGAGGTCAATGCTGCCGGTAAAACCTAATGACCTGTGATTGGTTTTACTTTGGGAGACTTGGCAAACTCCTAACTGGTGCCTTGGGAGGAAACTATTTAAGAGCTGCTCTTCACCTCGATGCAACGGAGCGGCAGGGCCCTTTGCGGGGCGGGAAGAGACTTTGGGTTCCACGAAGCACAAGGGGAAGGGTCCCTCTTTGCCGGCGGGACCTTCTGGCAAGGTGATCAGGATGGCACCGGGGCTAGAGGTTGGGTCCCGGGGCAGGTAAGCGGCGTCCCGCTCGGAGGCTGGGCGAAGGAGCGGACGGGACGTGGGCACGCCTGGGTCCCCGGCCCGCCCGGCCTCCCGCCGCCCTCCCGGCCAGCCGGCCGCCACTCACCCCCAGCAGACACACTTTGAGCTCCCTCAGCGCCATGGCCCGGCAGCCTGGGCGCGGGCCCGCCGCCGCCCTAAGTTGAGGAGGGAGAGGCCAGGCCCAGCACGAGCATTCCCCGGCGCCAACGCCGCACGGCCCAGCTCCGGCCGCGGGGCGCGCAGAGGCGGCGGTCTCCTGTTTGTCGGCCCTTGTCACGGCCCGTCCGCCGCCAGCTGTGTGGGGCCCACCTCAGCAGCCGGGACAGTACCACGGACTCCAGGGCGCCGCCGCCGCCGCCATCTTGCGACGCCGGCCGGGTCACCTGACCTCCCCGCCCACCTCGGCAGCCACCTTCGCTGGGAGGGCGGGGCCCAGCTGGCGCCGCGAGGCTTGTGGGCCCGGGGGCGGGGCCGGAGGCGCGGGGCGGGGCACGGAATTATAGGCCCCGCCCATCGCCGCCGGCCACGCCTCCAGGCCCATCCCAAGATGGCGGGTAAGTAGGGCCGCACTCCCGGGGCGCAGGGGCGGACCCTTCCTCCTTAACCGCGACCACCCAGCAAGATCAGCAAGACCCCCCCCCCTTGAGCCTGCCTGTCACAGCCCCCTCGTAACTCCTTGTGTCTCTTGGTTTTCAGAGATCCCCCTGTACTTTGTGGACTTGCAGGATGACTTAGACGATTGTAAGTAACAGTTGGGGTGCGCCCGCCCCTCCCTGGGAACCTCTCACAGAACTCGAGGTGTACAGAACGCGGAGGGGTGCTACAGACCAGGCCGTCTATGTTGGGACCCCCAAACTGCCTTTATCCACTTGTGGCGGTCCCTCCTCATTGGGCGGGGCGGCCGAGGATGGGGGAGCCCTCCCCTCGTGGGGAGGATTTTTGTTGTTGGGAAACTTCTGACTTCCTGTCACTTTCTTCCTCTTCTTCCTCATCCTCCTCCTCCAGCGGCGGCCTTGAAGGGACGGGAGGGAGGCGTGGCCACTTTGCAGGCGGGGTGATGGGTTCCACTCACGGGATCCACTTTTCCCCTGGGACTTTTCAGGGTGCTGGGGAGTTGGGGAGGTCCCACTCTTCCGTGTGTCCGGCCACACCACAGAGTTTCACAGACTTTTCAGGTGTCCTGGCCACAAGCCCAGCTCCGGCACTTACCCCAAGTCGCTCATTGACGCCTGCATTTCTGGGGTGGGTCTCCTGCCCTTGTCCCTACCTGCTCTCTCCTTTTCTTTGGAATCACTTTCGGGACTAATGCCTGGGCGAGATATCCTGGAAATGCAAGTTCGCATTTGTGGTCAATGAAGCGTTTCCTTTCCATTCAACAGACATTTCTTGAGCACCTCCTCGTTTTGGGGCAGATCATGTGTGGAGTCCATGTATTGTAGATAAATGAACCAGAATCAGCGCTACCTCTCAGGGAGCTCACAGTCCAGGGGGAGAGCAGACTTGTAAACAGAACATTTCCAGATTCCAGGAAGCTTGCTGGCGAAGGAGGTCTGTACAAACTATCAAAATAGCTAACATTAATTGAAGTCTCAGCATGCTCTTCCCTTCCCCGTCTATAAGTCGCCTAATAGTAAGAGTTGGTGTTTATTGAAAACTTAAGATAGGTCGGGCATAGCTTTAAACCCTTTACACACATTATCTGTTTTAGAGGGAGTCAACTTTTGTGAAGTGGAATGACACTTGAAGGGTCACTAAATAGCTGATGGTTAAGGAGCCCGAGTTCCGGAAGTTGGATGGCCAGAGGGTGAAGTCCTGTGCCATTCTTTATGGGCTGTGTGATCCTGGCCAGATCACTGTACCACCCTGAGCCTCAGTGGCCTTATCCGTAAAGTGGGCGTAATAGTGGTCTGCCTCAAAAGGCTTTTGTGAAGGTTAAATTAATAAAAGGTTTAGCTTGAAGGCCTTGTATGCCAGAAACACTTGGTAAATATTAGCTGCTATTGTTATTAACGTGGTCGTGATTTGTATTTATTTAACACTGTTAAGCCAGGTACAGTGTAGGCCCTGGGTTTACAGAGTGGAATGTTTCAACCAATGGGCATCCTTGAATGGAAGGAATGTAGCGTTTCTATTGATAAACAACAGTAAGCTGCTGTTGAGGTACCTCTTACTCATAGATTTGATGTTTGTCCTGGCTGGAAAATCTGGTTTCTGGCTGTTTCAGTTATCTACCAAACCATCCCAAAACATAGTGGCCTTGACTGACATTATTTTATTATTTCTAACTACTCTGTGGGTTGACTGGGTGATACAGAAGCATCATGTGTTTCCGTTGAGGGTGAGAAGGTTCAGAATGGCTTCACTCCATGGCTGTGGGCCAGGAGGTCCCTGGGACTGTTGGCCAGGCCCTTAGTTCTCCAGGTGCCTTTTCCACTTAGCTAGAGGTTGGGCTTCTCAAAGCATGATGGCTGCAGGCAGTTGGACCCCTTTCCTGGTGGCTTGCTCCCTTCAGCCTTTTTTGATTATATGCACAAAAAGGAAGTAAGAGATTATATAGGAAAATATCATCATGAGTTTACTTTGGCCCTGTTTGGACAAATATTGGGTGTTGGAGATTTGCAATAAAGATCACCTAAATACTCTTTAGCGACAGCTGAAGACTTGATCCAATAAGGAAGGAAACCACCATTATGGCTGTAAATATACCCACGCCCTGGGCAGGGCAACTCTGGGAGCCTACTGGGGCTTCCTGTTTGAGCAGGGGTGTGGGCTGTGGGGTGCTGTACCTTATGACTTTATAATTGATCTAATTATAATAGGAGGGTCTGGCACTACCCCCCAACAATTTATGCTGCCCTTGGTCCCACCTTTACACCTTACAGTGGTGGTATTTGGGAGGAATTATCCTGCCATGATTGACAACAAGGACCCTGAGGTCCTGTGACTCTCTTCCTGCCTTTAGTTGTGTCAGCTTGGGCACATGACCAACTCACTGTTCATTTTCTTCATCTGGAAAATAACATGAGAATAGGAGATGCCTCATAGGACTGATATGAGGCTTAGATGAAATAGTATACTAAAACATTTGAGCCCAGTGCCCGGCATAATGAGTATTCAATGATTTTATCATTATTAGTTTAATCATCATCATCATCATTGCTAGGCTTTCATAGAAGATTTTCTGACTCACCATGAACAGCTGCTAGTCTGTGGTAGGTGGGGTTATTCCTATTCTACAGATGATAAAACTGAGCCTCAGAGAGGCGAGGTCACTTAAGCATGTGCCATAAGTCATAAACGATAGAAGGAGCCATCAACCTCTATTCCTTCTGACTCTTGTTCTTTTTATTCCAGCACTCAGACCGCACAGATACGCTTAACCCAGTGGCGGGGCACGATGTTGGTTGGGGTGGTCCTGTACCTGTTGTCCTCCTTGTGTGTTTTTGTCTAAATGATGAAGCCACCTCTCCATTTAGGTTATCAGTCACTTTGGGCAGGGACACAGGTCATTCTTTTTATAACCCATGTCCTACATGATCTAGGTGTTCAATTAATGTTGTCACTGGTGACAATAATGGATTAGAAGTCTTGTCTGATTTACTTTGAGATTCTTGATTAAATTTGGCTAACTTCAAAAAGAAGCCATAAAGAATGGATGCCTTGTTTTTTCCCATCATTCTGAGTCTTGGGGCCAGCACAGCACAGAAAATATTTAATTTTAGGGAATTAGCTTGCTGAAGCAATCTAAGTTCCTTCTCTTGAGAGTGGAAAGTGTGTGGGCTAGCCTGGCATATTGGTCCCCGTGGTGGACTGTTTGTGGAAGGCTGAGCTGGACGGGTCTGTGCCTTAGGGGCTTCAAGGCCTATGAATGTCTGGGTTTGCTTATGGCATGTGGAGGCTGAAGATGTATTACTCTTGGGAAGGTATACTTGGCCAACTAGAATTTAAGTGTACGAGCATGTCAGTGGTGAGTGAAAAAAATGAGGGGAACCTATTGTAGATGTAAAGGAACCTATCAAAAAAATACAATATATGGTCATATTTGGATCACCAGTTGAACAAAGCAGCTATAAAAGGACATTACTGCGAGAGTTGGGGAAAACTGAACTGAAACTCGGTATTAGATTATGCTTAGAATTATTATTAATTTTGTTGGATGTGATAGCAGTGTCACAGTTTTGTTCAAAGGAGAAGGGGCTTAGCCAACAGAAATAAACAAGCCTTTATGGGTGAAGTGATTTGATGAGGCCTGCTTTCAAATACTGCAACAAACAAACAAAAAGTTGGGAAGAAGGATAAATGGGGGAAAATAGTAGAATATTGATACTTGTTGAAGCTAGTTGCTGGGGACATGGGGGTTTACGATTCTGTTCTTTTTTTGCATTTTGCATACATTTGAAAATCTCCATCATACAAAGTTTTAAAAAATGATATGAAAGTTTCACATGTGATTGAATATCTGCACAAAAAGTTGGAAAGCTGGATTTTGGTTCTGAACTTGGCTGCAAAGTTATTGTTGGATGCATTTAGCTTCAAAAGACAGACTCAGAATACATTAGTATTTGGAGAACACTATTTCTTTTCAAATGTTTAGTTTTTCAGAGGTTATCTATGAAAGAAGGTGGAAGAGGGCATGCTTCTATTGATGAGAAAAGCTAGGTTCAAACAAATGATATCGGGACCTTTGTTGAAAATAGGATTAGCTATTAGCTATAGGATGAGTCAGAGGACTATAGACAGACTCGGAATCTTAATGTTGGAAGGAGTGGTGTATGTCCGAGCTTGAATAAAAGACAAAAGCATTCCTGCCCACTTTGTCCCAGGTTTGTAAAAAACGTTCTGCTCAGGGACCACAACCAGCTGTGCCCGAAAAGGAGAGAAACTGTATTCAGTTGAGCCCCAAACCAAACCATTGAGCTTTTTCTCTCATATAAACCTGAATCAAAGGTTGTCCATTAAAAAAAAATAATAAAGACCTCCCTATGAAGTGAAATAGTTAGAACAGGAACCTGTTCATCTTGGGAAATGGAACAAAATCCAGACAGCACAGTATTTTCTAACTCAGAGATGAGCAATTTTTTTTCTGCGAAGGTCGGGATAGTAAATATTTTAGGTTTGGCGGGCCAGAAGTCCTGATGAAACTACTCAAGCCGTCATAGCCTGGCAGCACCTACAGGCATAACATAAACGAATGGGCTTGGCTGTTTCCTAATAAAACTTTATTTACAAACAGGCAGTGGGCCGGATTCCGCCTGCGGGGCATGGTTTGCCAAGCCTTGTTCTAAATCAAGCTTGATTTCATTCTATCAGAGCCTGTAAGTCTGTTAATTAGCTGAGCCAACCTGATCAGCTGTCTTTCTCACTAGGTCCAGTTTGACGAGCTGAGCTTTTCACTCGCACAGCCTTGGCTTTGTGGAATAAGCCTTGCCCAGTGGCTCGTGGCTCGTTTTTCCTGTTGGTGTGTTGGATGTACCTGTTTCCTCCTAGCAGGACGAGGGTGAAGAGGAACAAAAGAGCCAGAGCGGTGTAAGCAGAAGCAGCTTCGCTTTCCTCCCACCGTTGAAATGCATTTTACTTTGGTTGCACAGTATTTTCCATTTCCTGTGAGACAAACAGATGATCAGAGATTCCCTAAAATTGTCTGTTTAAAAAGAGTTTGAAATGGTTTTTTCATTACAATTTAAGAGCTTTTAAACAGAAAATTTGCAACAAAACCCAGCTAATGAAAGAGAAAGAGGTTTTGGCCTTCAGAACGCCACTTAGTGTTAACCCTGATGGGGGAAGAAAAATAAGAGATGAGGGCTAGTGGTTGCTTTCCGCGTGGACGTCAGTCATTCGTGTAACAACTGCCTCCGAGGGGCCGGGAAGATGAGGGCTGAAGCCAGGCCGTGGGCTTCGGTGTTAGGGGGTCTTCGGACCTCAGCGGGCTCGTTTACCACGCAGCCAAGGACCAGCAGCCAGGCCCAGATTCGTGGGGAAGGCATTGGGAGTTGCGGCAATGTCACCTGTAGTCCAGTAGCTCCGTGGTCATCCATTGACCACCCACTGTATTCCAGGCCCTGGCAGGCAGTGGTCACTTTGGGGAATGGTCACTGCTCTTGGGAGCTGACAGCCTGGCAGGGGCAAACAGACTCTCTCAAGAAGCAGCTGGAGGGGCTGGAGGGGTTGAGGTCAGTTGCCTTGCTTCTTAGATAGAAGAGTCCAGAACACATTTGTATTACTTTTATCTACTCTGAAAACCTTAAAAAAAGAGAGTTTGAATGGCCCAACAATTCCACTACTGGTTATATGCCCAACAAAATATGAACATGTGTTCTAAAAAAGACATTGTCATAGTAGCACTATTCTTTTTTTTAAGAAATTTTATTGGGGAACATTGTGTTTTTCCAGGACCCATCAGCTCCAAGTCAAGTAGTTGTTTCAATCTTGTTGTGGAGGGCGCAGCTTCTTGGCCCATGTGGGAATCGAACTGGCAACCTTGGTGTTATGAGCCTGTGCTCTAACCACCTGAGCTAGACGGCTGCCCCATAGTAGCACTATTCTTTTTTTTAAATTTCTTTAAAGATTTTATTGGGAAATTGGGGGAGGGAACAGCACTGGGAAATCGGGGAAGGGGAGCAGACAAGTTGCTGTCCTTTTGTTCTTCACTGTCTAGTTGTGGAGGACGTTGCTTCACTGGCCCACGTTGGTATTATGATCATTGTGCTCTTCCCAGCTGAGTCAGATCGGTCGCCAGCCATTGGACGGCTGCTCACGGCGGCTCACAGCAGCTCATGCCAGCTGCTGGCCACTCATGCTGGCTGCCGGTCACTCACGGTAGCTAATTGCAGCCCACTGCAGCCTACGCTGTCGCCGGCCACTCATGGCAGCCCAGCTCCAGGACGAGCTGTTGTTCACCATCTTAGCTGTAGAGGGCAGTGTCACTGGCCCTCATGTGGGATCCAAACCGGCGGCCCTGCTGCTCAGAGCTCATGCTCCCAGGCCAACTCTTAACCAACGGAGCCACTCAGCCGGCCCATAGCACTATTCTTAAGAGACGAAACTGAACCACACCCAATGTCATGAATACAATGGATTATAAATTGTGGTTATGTTTACACAGGGGAAAACTATGCAGCTATAAGAGCGAATGATCTAAACTCTGCTCAATAATATGGAATGGGCTTCACAAACAGGATGAGTGACAGAAGCCAGACACAGAAGTGTACAAACGAAATCAATAGAAATGATTCTCTTTATACAGAGCACAAGACAAACAAAGCTAATCTGGGCAGTGAGAAGGCGGGAGAGTGGTCACCCCTGCGTGGACGGGAGCAGGAATGGCCTTTGGAGATGTTGATCAAAGGTTTCTGAGCTGAGTGCTAGTTACACAGGCGTGTTCAGTCTGAAAATTCATCAAGTGGAATGCTTATTGTTTGCACACTTTTCTGAATGAGTGCTATACTTCAGTTATTAAAGAATTATTGATTTTTAAAATGAAGGCCCAAATCGGGAGCATAACTGTGGACTGAGGGGAAGGAGTCAGTGAAGAGGGGAGAAGGCAGAGAGCAGAGAGAACTTAGATGAGCGTGGGGCTTAGATTGTACTAGACAGGAGTAGAAGTCGCTGTGCCTGGGAGGAGTTTGCTGCTTTCCAGAAGGGGGAAGACAACCCTCCCAGCAGTGTGGCCAAGGTGGTCAGAAGAGAAGTGACTTTATATTGGTCAGCACTGCTTCATTGTTTCAAATACCCTGGACAGTAGACCCAAACGCACCTGCAGTCACCCCTTAGGTTGTTGGTTTTCTTTTGCAACGTTTTTTTCTTTTCGAATCTGCCTCAGGTCTGGCTAGAGAAGTCGCTGCATTTTTAAGTAATATTGTTCTGTCCAATCATGCAGTGTGGATTCCTGCACCTTCACCCCCACCTGCTCCACCTCCGTTCCCAGCGGGGTGAGTTGGCAGGAAAATTGAGACATGTAACATCAAAATGGAGCCCACGAACTGCTTTGAGCTGCAGAGTTCTTTTCTAGCAGGTAACCTGAGTAAAATTTTCCCGATGACCGTCAGTGTAAAAGTCAGAGTCATAAATAATGACAGGTTTGGGAAGCCGTGATTAAAGCCACAAATCAAAGAGGAATTTCCTGTATGCACAGTGTCGGAAGGATGGCTGCTCATGAATTAAGTTGGTCTTTTCAGCCTGCCGGTTGCCTCATGCTGGTAATGACCATCAGTGGCCCTCAGAGATTTGCATTAGAAAGCATTATGCCCTGGATGGACCACTCACACAAGAGCTAGCAAATCAGCATGGGTCTTGTTAGAGAACGGCATTTAGATTTTTTTTTTTTTTAGCTGAGCCATCCTGCTACCTGTTGGCAGCTCAGCGGCTGCTCAGGTCGGGCTGGACTCGAACCGCTGTTGCTCAGAGCTCAAACTCTTGAGCGAGCTCTTAACCAACTGAGCCACTCGGCCGGCCCCTGAGAACGGCATTAGATAGAGAGAGTTGGCCCGTGCAACTCGCTGTTGAAATTTAGTTACATCAACAAGGACCTGCAGTGCGCGGGGGTCAGTTTCCCCCCAAAAGCCAGTGGAGAATCAGGCATGTTCCTTATCTTCTAGACGGGTCAGGTTTGTCTCGTCTAGCTGTTAGAAATAGTCCCAATTTAGGAATCTGCATTGGTATTGATAAGCCCGTTAGCAAGAAGGATGCCAGCACTTTAAATAACATGTTAATGGATGGTTTTCTGTAGTTACCCCCCAAATCATTTAAGGCCGTACGAAGACTTATATTGTTCACTGAAGGGTGGCTAATGAGAAGCTCTAAAAAGTTATCAGTTAGGTAAGGTCCACATTAATACAGTCTTTAAAAACCAATACAGTTGGTTTTTTTTAAAGTACAAATTTGGCAAATAAAGCTAAACTCCCCTTGGCCACCATCAACGAATCTTCTGACATTTTGAGACGGACGTAGATGGAGTGGGCCACATCTGTCATGTTCTCCCAACCAGTGTCCCCTAGTGCTGTGTCAGAGACAGAATATTGGATGGAACGGATAATTGGGCTGGCCCAGGAAAGCATGTCTCACACAGAGTTATAGTGACAGGATGACATGTTGAATGGAGAGCCGTAAATATGGAATGCCTGGAGAACGGATTCTTAATGAAAACGTTTGCCAGGATGGACGTGCCGTATCATTTTGCCTCTGTCTCTACCTCTGTTCAAGTCTGGGCCGATAAACGTATCTCACCGGGTATGTTTCATTGTGTTTAGTGTTCTTACCTTTCAACTGGAGACCAATTCCAGCGCGGCTGCTCAGGCAGGGCTTGGAGGCTTCCTGGGAAACCTCTGGTTCCCTCGAGCCCTGGAAAGATGGAGCCGCTTGGGCACTGTCCTCTGCTGTGCTCTTCCCTTCATCTGGAATGTTCGTTTCCTCTGCCCCAGATCCTCTGTCTCTTCCCACATGGCGGATTCTTACTTGATCTTCAAGACCCAACTCACCTGTGACTTCTGTGCCCGGGGAGCGTCTCCCTTCTCCTCCCTCTTCCAAGCAGAGCTGTTTCCCTCCCAGGTCTATTTTACACCTGCAGCCGATGGCTCTTGCCACTGGAGTATATTCGGTTGTTATGTGTATGGCGATCTTTGTTCCCGGGGAGCTTTGGAGTCCGGGGACCGTGTTGTTCTCATCTCTGAATCACCAACGCTGTGTTGGATATTGCATTATGGTTTACTGTTGGCACCTGAAGTTAGCCACGCGGGAAGAGAGCGTGTTGGAGGTGGGTTTGCTGTTAACTTGACTTCTGTTTTTGTACTAGATTCTTCTGATCCTTTTCTTGATGCAAACCGACCTATACAATTTCTTTTCTTTCTCTCTTTTTGTTAGATTAGATCTACTGCACTTTGAACCTGTAAACACATTCACTTAACATTATACTTAAGACATTAATTTGTACTTAGCCTGTTTTTTTTCCTCATTAACCCTTTATTACAAGTCACGCTTTTATAGAAGTATGTGTGGATGTAGGTGGACGTACTCAGCCTCTTCTAAGACAGACTGGTGTTTGGTGAAAAGCACTGACACACAGGCAGGTGCTCACGGGTCCACCGTGTGTTTTTCTAGAGCACTCTCGCCTAATCTATTTTATGCCGCAGCCTGTTTTAAGTGATGCTGATACTGACAGTATTCATTATTTTTGGTAAATCACCCTTGAGTAACAAGTTAGCATAGAGGAGGGTAATTCCCTTTTTCCCATAGTTGTAGTTTCCAGAAATATGTTCTGATGGGAGTTTTAATCAGGGAAGAACTGTCCCCTTTTTTCCCCCCCCTTAGCCACCTAGCATCAGGGTCAAAGGACAATAAACTGTGTTATTCTTTGTGAACTGATCAGGACCTCACTGGAGAGGGTTTGATCTTGTCTGTCGTTATGTGAATTCACAGCTGCTGCTTCAGGACCACCCTGGTCTGGGTCGGATGGTGGAGGTGAGCTGTATATCTCTTAGCTAGTGAGCTGGGCTTTTGAACGTGGACCGTCCCCCTGGAGGGCAGGTTGCAACCAGAGCTGCTGAGTGTAATGCTGCAGAGCCACTGGGACGGTGGCCATTTGGTTCAGGGAAACCTGGTGGCACATGGGTGTGCAGCACGGGACATCCACGAGAGGCCACCCAGCCCTCCGAATCAAACCAGTGTTTCTCCCGAGCTCTTCTTCTGCTCTATGTTATCTTTCAGTTATTAATCATTTTTGGTAAAGGGTTAGTGATGTCCTGTAAACTTGCCAATGAACCTAACATGTGGCTGCTGGTCAAAAGTTCATAGTGTAGAGAGCAAATGAATTCAATCACTGTCAATATGTATTTTGTTATATTTTAAATTGAGCCAAATAGGCTTGAAGGTACTACTAGAAACTATTTTCTTAAGAAGGCTTTTCTTTTCTGCATGATATTACGCTTTCAAGAATAGTCAGGAAATTTTTTTTTTCGAAACAGAGAAAATACAATGAAAAAATTTGAACAAGGAATTGCTTATATCCCACTTCATGTTTTATTTCTAACTCGAATGCTTAAGGTTCCCGATGCTCCTGTGTGACCTGGACTTGTTGGGTCTCAGAATAATTGACTGCTCATGATGTCACTGTGCAGACCTCACCTCGTTCTTGTGAACCCTTGCCAGACAACGTGCTCTCTTAGCCTTGGCAAGAAATGTAAATTCTAGAAAATGATTTTTGAGAGCAGGAGTCATTTTATGTGCTACTGTCACTGTCAGGAGGCATAGCAAGCTAGCTTGGCAGACCTTCGTCATTCATTCATTCCTTCATTCATTCAGCAACTTTGTTGAGTGTTTGCTGTGTGCCAGGCACAGCAGTGAGTCAGTCACAGATATTTGCCCTGGGTGCGAGGTGGAAGAGGGGTAGTGGACCAGCTGATAAACAGTAAACATAGGAAGCAAACGTTCTGTGTGTTAGAAGGTGAGAAGGTCTCTGGAAAAGTAGAAATGTGGATGGGGGTAAGGTGGGGCATAGGTGGGAGGCTTGCAGTTTCAAAGTGAGGTGCTCAGGGAGGACCTCCCTGGGAGAAAGGCTGGGGAAAGATTTGAGAGAGAAGATCTTGGGGAGGAGCGTTCTAGGCTGAGGGACGTGCCATGCAGTGCAGCAGCCCTTAGCTGGGGCAGTGACTAGAGTGGCTGGGAAGTAGCAAGGCCTCTGGAGACTGGAGGAGAGGGCAGTGAAGGGGGGAACAAGGAATGGGAGAAAGGCAGAGAGGCAGAGGCGGGCCAGGTCATTCCTGCGACTTGAAACTCCCCCCTGGTTGCTCAGGTAACAACACCTGATAGTTTTTTCTCTTCTACAGCAGCTCTGAACTGGGGACATGTGGCAGTGGCTGGAGACATTTTTGATTGTCACAGCTTGGGGAGAGGGTGGTCTTGGCATCTCGTGAGCTGAACGCCCTGCAATGTACAGCCCCCACAACAGTGCTTTCCTATCACTAGTGCTGAGGTTGAGAAGCCCTGTTCTATTCTATAGTTCATCAGCTCTTAATGAATTTACTTTGTCTTTGAAGACTTAATAAAAGGAAAACATCAGAATGTCGTGGGAAAAGGCTATGGATCACGGCCCCTGGTTAGAACGCCTCCACAGTGGAGACAATGCTGGCTATTTCCACTCACTAGTGGGAAGGGCATTCAAGTCTTGCCTGCGTGTACATGTTCGTAAACTGGTGTTTTTATGGAGTGGTTAAAAAACTTGAATACATTGCTTAGAGGTAAACAGCAGTAATCTCACGGATAATCTTATTATTGTAGACCCCAGCAGGATTTTCTGATTTTGAAAGGGGCTAGGATGGTGACTCACACAAGAGAAAATGTTTACCTATATATGAAAAAAACAAACTGACTTTGAATACTTGGATTAAAAGCCACTGTTATTTGCATTTGAATGTCATGTTATTAGTGGGACTATTTTCCTTGGATTATACCAATCCTGTATTTTTCAGAAGTCAGTCATTTGTGTCCTGCTTTTCTTATTTTTGCTTTATCTGTATACCATCTGTAGTTTTCTTTATATCAAATAACTTTTATTTAAACACATTTTAGGAAACTTGTATCAGTTGCTGGACATGAAACTTTACCAAAATATCAGGAGACAAAAATAAAATAACATTAGACTCTAGATAGACACAGCTGCCTGTAAAAGATTCTGAACCTGAGACCTGCTCTATATTAAAAAGGAAGATTAACCAGTTTTAGGGAAGTGTTCAAGACACTAGTGCCAAAAAAAAAAAAAAAAAAACCCAAAAAAGGAAAAAGGAAAAAAAAACAACTTTCTTTGATTTAATCAGAGAATTGAGAAGGGAATAACTTTCCCATGTGTGCTTGAGTGGTATTTAATGTACCGTCCATGTGTTACACTTAGGGATATGCTGTCCCAAGCTGTCCATACTCTGAGGTCAGGTGACCGGATGTGGATCTGCAGCCTGGCTGACTGGGGTCAGAGCTGCAGCCTGAGAGTGTGGAACCAGCCTGTGGTGCGAAGGAGGCAGGTTCCCTGTGGCTCTGAATGACCACCAGCCGGCTGTTGACTGCAGAACTCCCCCAGAGAGGCACTCATGAGATAGCCTGGTTTTTCGTTCCATGTAGACTAAAACTGTAATCCCATTTCTTAACATAAAACAACACAGAAACCCCTGTAATTCAGATTTCTTACTATTTCAGATGAATTTCCCCCCTCTTTCCTTTCTCTGCTCCTCCTTACATACATAATACGAATTACCAAAATGTAATTCTCCTACATGCATTATTTGGATGGTTGAATATTTTTTATTAAGTCGTGCACTTTTTATTGAATGTTAGGATTTATTTATTTATTTATTTATTTATTTATTTTAGCAGTTATAGGACAGTTTTTGACCCGTTTTCTCTCTTTTCTGAAACCAAGGTCTCTCATCTTTGCAAGCCAAAGTGAATTCATTAATGTGTTGCTTGCTTGATAACTCATGTTGGGCGTGCAGCTCCAGGTGGCTTTAGGCTGGTTGCTGCACCTCATCTCTGTTTTTGTGGAAGTCACAGCTTTTCTCAGCTTTCTCAGGGGCTGCTAGACTCTCATGAATTGAGTCCTGGTAATCAAAGTCTCAGGAGGCCTATTTCTACAGAAACCGGTATTTATTAAGTGTCTGCTGTGTTCCAGGCTTTATATGACGTGGCCCCTGTGTTTAAGGGGCCTCCGAGTTTAGCTGTGCAGACAGAAACCGTCTACTTGGAGTGACTTCTTCATTTTATGTATAGTGTTGAAACCTGACAACTGTATAGTTCCATTTATTACCCTCCTACTTTATATTATAGTTTTTATTGTATCGTACTTCTGCATATGTTCTAAATTCTAAATATGAAGTTATAATTTTTGCTTTGTATTGCTTTAAACCATCGTATATACTTTTGAGGAAATTAAGAGGAAAAATAGTTTTAAAAAATTTATCCACATATTTGCCATTTCCAATGCTCTTGATGCCTTTTGAAGACAGTTTCCAAATGGTAACATTCCTTTTCAGCCTGCAGAACTTGGTTTAGCATTTCCTGTAGTCTCCATTGGCTGGCTATATTTGAAAGGGGGTGCTAGAAATAAATTATTAGTTTTTTCTCTTAATCTGATAATGTCTTTATTTTATCCTCATTCCTGAAGGATATTTCACTAGATATCAAGATGTGGATTGGCAGTTATTTCTTTCGGCCTGTTAAAGATGTAGTTCCAAGGCCTTTTGCCTCCGTTGTTCCTGTGAGGAGTCAGAGATCATGTGAATCATTACTCCCTGTATGTAACGGTTGTTTTTCTCTGCTGCTTTCGAGAGTATTATCTTTGGTAATCAGCAGTTTGACTATGATGTATCTAGGTGTGGCTTTCTGTGTATTTATCTTCTTGGGGTTTGCTAAGATCCTTGACCCTGTACACTTATTTCTTTCACCAGATTTGGGGAATTTTTGGCCATTATTTTATCATCTTCGTTCTGTTAAGTCCGTGCAATGAATTTTTGAATTTCAGCTATTGTTTCAGTTTTAGAATTTTTATTTGGTGCCTTTTTATAGTTAACATTTCCTTGCTGAGATTCCTTTTCTTATTATTCATTTTAGGCATATTTTCCTTTACATCCATAAGCATTTTTTAATAGTTGTCTTAAAATCCTTGTCTGTAGTTACAACATTTGTGTCCTTTTAGAGTCAATCTGTTTTGATTTTTTTTCCCCCTAGTTTAGCTAGTTCACGTTTTCCTGTTTCTTTGTTTATTGAGTAATTTTGGATTGTGACCTGGGTATTGTGAATATTATGTGTTGTAAAGTTTCTGGATTCTGCTCTATGCCTTCAAAGAGCGTTAGTTTCTTTGTTTTGTTTTGCTTTGTTTTGTTTTGTTTTGTTTTGTTTTAGTAGGCACTTAAAGTTGACTGAGGTTAAACTGTCACTTCGCCTCCCCTGTAGTGCATAGTACCCAAGTCTCAGTCCAGCTCTCTTAGCTATAGCTATGCTGTGATATTTGCCACACAAATGCATGGTTTAGGGGTGAAGCCAGAGTTTGGGCCAAGTTTAATATACAGGTATCCCCTCTCTAAAGTTTTTCTTTTTCAGAGAACCCCCACCCTCTTCACCAGACACGCACACTTTCTCTTGGCTGTGGTCGCCCTGAACACTGGGAATAGAAACATAAACAGTATCAGTAATATACTCTGCCCAGTGATTTAATAATAATACCGGCAGCTGATATTTGCAAAGTGCTCATGTGTGTCAGATGCTATATTACTCTGTGTGACTATCTAGCTATCTAATGTCATTTAATCTACACTACAACAGTCATCTGAGGTAGGCATCCATTTTTGGGTGAGAACACAGAATCAGACAGGTGACCTTATAAGGAGTAGAACAGGTATTTTTGACTCAAGGCCCCACACTCCTACCGATTGTATGTTATGCCTCTAACATCTTTTAAGTGAGAGATCTGGGATTTAATCTTTAGTTTTTCTGTTTTCTTTAGGTGCTTTTTTCTTTTTTCTTTTTCTTTTTTTTCTTTTTTTTGGCCATTGGTGTTCTACAATGTAAGTATGAATTTGTTATTAATCATTCAGTTCAGGATTTATAATTCTTCAAGTTGAATATTCATTTTTCCTTTCTGGAATAACAATTTTCCAAATTGTTAGCCATTATTTCTTTGAATATTGCCTCTTCCTATTTTTGCTAATCCCTCCTTCTAGAATTCCTAGTGGATTTATCTTAGACTTAGCATTCCATTCTTCATGCACCTTAATTGCTGTGCCTTGTTTTCCCACGCTGTGTTTCTCTGTGCAGTGTTTTGGGTGATTTTTGTCAGGTCAATCTTCCAGCTCACCAACTCTCTCTTGAGCTGTGTCTACACTGCTATTTAAGCTAGCGACTGAATTTCAAACTAAATTGTCTCTATTTTTCATTTGTACTTGGTTCTTTCTCAACTGTGCCTGCACCTCCCACCCCTCACATGCCTCTTTTTCCATTACGATATCTAGTTTTTAAATCCTACTCATTCTATGCATAATTATTTGATAGTCCACTTCAGGTTTTTCTGATATTTCTAGTCTTGGGATGCAAATCCTCATTTGCTGTGTCTGCTAACGCCTCCTCTTGGTGATGTGCAGCTGTGTGCAGTTTGAAAATCGTTATTGCCTATTTATGTTCAGCAGGGATTGTTTTATGAAGTTCCATGCTTATTGGCTCGTGAGAGTCCCTGTAGGACAGCTTCCCGTTTGCCTCTGCTGGGATGCCCGGAATCGGACTAAGCCTGGGCAGTGGTCCTCTCAGTAGCCCAGTGTGAGGCTCCCGCACTTCGCCGGTGGTGTGAACCTGGACTCTGCAGTCGTAGGTCAAGCAGGCCTGTGGTTTTGATTTTCCGAGAGTGCCTCCCCCCTCCTGCTCCCACCGTGACTGCAGTCCTCTTCCCACAACTGTCTCATGCTGGGGGCTTGGTTTCAAATCACTGCCCGTAGCTTTGATCACCAGGGGCGTTAGCAGTCTAGTGCCTGTGACATGTATCTAAGTCTTCAATGTTGACCAGAAGGGTGGCAACTTCTGCTAACTGCTCTCACTTTGATTTCTAGCCTTCTTATTGTCACCAGGGATGTCCTTCCTGCTTTCCTATATTTTAAAATATTTTATCTAAATTTCTCTGGGTTTTTGTTTTGTTTCATTTTGTCTTGTTTCGGTGGGAGGGAGTGCCTTTCTCTTCAGCTCCACCTAAGTTGTCGCAGATCCCAGTAACAGGGCTTTAGAGACAGTGGTCCAAAGCACATGCTCCTCTGGTAATCTGTACTGGGTTAGGGTAGTAATAATGGGGGTGAGATAGGGTAGTAATAATGGGGGTTGGTTAAGGTAGTAATAATGGGGGCGGGATAGGGTAGTAATAATGGGGATGGGTTAGGGTAGTAATAATGGGGGTAGGTTAAGGTAGTAATAATGGGGGCAGGATAGGGGACTGATGTTAGAATAGAATTCAGAATGTTAGTTTATTATTTGTTATAATGAGATGAATATTTGCCTAGAAGGCTAAGATACATCCAGGTTGATAGGTCAGTAGCTTCCCACTGGACAGTCTGGGATAAAAACTTGACAGTGCTTTTTCAGCCCATTCAGGTGCTTTTTTATATTTCTGTATCTGTCCTCAACATGATCACATCTTTCTGGAATATACAGGGCATTCTTTGAATTGCTATCTAAAGATCATTTTTCTATTAATTCCATCATCTCTGACATTTTTCAGATTTTTTCTATTTATTTTTCCTGATTATAGTCAGTTGGCCTCTTTTCATGCTTGGTAATATTTGATTAGATGCCAGGCATTAAGAATTTTGGGTGGTTCGATTTTACTGTACAAATGATATAAATCCAATAATATTGGAGTTTGTTACGATGTGTAGATAACTTTCTTGGATTGGGGTGGACCCCACTGAGGCTTGATTTAAAGCTCTGTAGTTCTCTGATAAGCAGAGTTTGTGAAGAGTGCCTGGGTATTTTGTGTTCCTTTAAAACAGCAGTTCTTCACCCAGAGTACACAGGTGGGCCTCAGGGGCTCTTCTGAAACCCCGGCGCTGTATGAGAAGTCTTGAGCATATATGTCTGTGGACGCCATCAGGTTCCAAGTCTATGTAACCCTCAGGTTTAGGAACCACTGCTTTACACTTAATGTTTTAAAGTCCATCCAGGCTGGGCGTGCATGCTCTGTGAACATGTGGGGTGGAAGATGCAGGCTCCCCCAGCCCTGAAGCATACCTGAAGCTCACACGTAGTGACTCTGGTTGGGGCTTGGCTGTGGCCCAGTGTGGACTCAGCCGTCCTGGGCAGGGACCCTACAGAGAAACGACACATGACTGTCACACATTTCCTTTACAAATGTATAATTCTTTATTAAAATTCTCTGAGTAACTGTTATACAGTGTAAATTTTTAATGGGCTCTAATTACTAGCCTAAAAGAATTAGTTGAGAAAAAATGTGGTTAGTGTTTCAAAGAAAAGTCAGCAGCGAGGCACCAAGTTGTCATCCCTTATTTTAGACTCTTACCAATCACGTTGCCTGAGTAGCCGTGGTTTCCCTGTCCACCAGGTAACAAGCCGCTGCTTTCTCACACCAGCAGTGCTTCTCGCCCAGCAATTTCAGTGGGAGGGATCGTGGGAAAGCATTTGCACCCCTGCAGCGTGGGAGCATGAGGGCTGGGGGCCAGGGTCAAGGTTGGCCAGACCACGGGGGGCCAGATCCCCGGTGTCGACATGCATTAGCTGACTTTTTCCAGCATCCCGACGGGCGAGGGTGGGGTTTTATGTCCGCCCTACAATGAGAACATGGAAGCTTAGACAGGTTGAGTCTCCTGCTCTGGTCACGCAGCTGGTAGGCAGTTGTTGGGGAATTCATTCCATCCCAGAGCCCGTGGGCTCAGCCACCCACTGCACGAGAGGCAGGGAGATGCCTGCCCTTAGAGCAGGCTTAGGCGGCGGAGCTGGTGTGACCGGGGGCTCCCCTTTGGGACGGCGTGAGTTAGAGGAACCTGTTAGGCATTCCTGTGGAGGGTCTGCTTGTGTGTTACTGGGAGTGTGGGTTCACGGGATCCGTGTCACTGAGTGGATGGAGCTGCGTGACAAGGACATTTATGACAAGCGATGAGGCAGACTTTCTGTCAGATTCTTGCTTATGGGCTCCTATTTCTTTCTTTTTTGGGGGACCCTTTTAAACCTGTTTGCATAGAATTCCATGGCCATTTTCATCAGGGTGAGCTTCTCTGTCCACTTGCTCCCCGATACGGGAGATGCCCCCATCCATATTGACTAGAGGTGGCTGGCGCCTCATCAGACCAACAGCACTAAAAGAAGGGCTTGCAGCTTTGCTGTGGGACTTCGGTCTTCTCACCCTTCTCCTGGGTTATAGACCTGCTCACTTCGTTTAGGTGACTTGCAGGACACAGAGGCTTTGGCTGGTGAGGGCTGTGACAGCGGAAAGCGTGCTCAAGCCATGTGTCTGCCCAAGTGTGACGTGTCACAGCTGATGCACACTTACGAGTGTGTTTTCCCCCTCTCCCCCTGCAGATGGATTTGAAGACTATGGTCCAGATTGTGACAGCATGAGGGTGACAACCTTCTTGGACATCCCAGGCCACGATAACCTGCCCCCGCTCGCTCGCCTGGAAAAGTATGCTTTCAGCGACAACGTCTTCAACCGGTAAGCTCAGCGTGCCCTTTGCACCTTACAGACCTCTGCTGCGTCTGCTTTACGCTGACACTGGTGGCCACGTCTCTGTGACAGCTTTGAGGGGACTCATGGATGGGGTGAATGTAGACTGTCTCCGGGATGCTGGGATTCTGTTTGAATGGCATCATTATTGTAGCTTTCCCATTATTCTTGCTGCAGTTTCACTGACCACCTGGTAAGCCAGGAAGGAAATGGTGAGGAAATTTAATGGTGTTTCAGTAATTAGGATTGCTACCTGGGTTCTCCCACGTGTGCGGCGCTCAGAAGGTAAAGTGCACGGTGGAATCGCGAAGCCTCTGTTAGCACCGCTTGCTCGTCTGTTCCTTGACTTCACTGTGCCCCCGGGACGCTCATGCAGCTTCCTGCCATGTTCTGTTGTCACGCCCTGTGGTGCTGGCAGGAACCTACTCCAGGCTCTGATTACACCTCTGACTTTCAGCAGATGACCTGGACTCTTGGTTCATGAAAAAAGCAGAAACTGAGGCACCTCTTTCCATTTACGATGGGCACAAACTTGGACCTGAAAGCGTCCTTCGCTCCTGCCTCAGAGGGGGAAGTGTCTTCCTGTCCATGCAGTCTTCTTGTCTCCATCCCTCCATCAGCTGTGCCGTCTATCT
Organism: Hipposideros armiger; assembly: GCF_001890085.2. Classification (NCBI taxonomy): domain Eukaryota; kingdom Metazoa; phylum Chordata; class Mammalia; order Chiroptera; family Hipposideridae; genus Hipposideros; species Hipposideros armiger. The sequence continues at coordinate 4,074,211 of NW_017731382.1, forward strand.
TCTGTATCTTCCTTCTCGCCCGCTGCTCACGCCCTTTCCTTCCACTCACAGACCCCTGCATATCTCGTGTCCTCTGGACTTCTCCACCTGCGGCCGTCCATCATATCCTCCCACGTACACCGTCCTTCTGTAAAGACTGGGTGATACTCGCTGGGTCTCTTTTCTTACCTTCCATTTAGTCTTAAAAAAATATTATTCTATGCCTTTGCATTTATTAAATCATAGCAGGCTCACAGTAATTGCTACTGAGTGAGTCCAGTTATTATCCCAATTTTACAGACAGGGAAAATGATGGCACTCTGAACAGCGGTGTCTTTTGATGAGCAATCCTTAATTTAAATGTAGTTCACGATCTATCAGATTTTTCTTCTATGGTTAGTGCTTTGCATGTCGTGTATAAGAAACGTTTGCCTCCCCCAAGGCCACTAAGATATTTCCCTATATTGTCTCCTTGAAGTTTTATTTGTTTGACCTTTCACATTTGGAATTGCTCTTTCTGTTGGTGTGTGATGTGAGGTAGGGGTCAGGTTTCACTTCCTTCCACATGGCATGCAATGGACCCAGTGCCATTTATTGAAAATGCTCTTTTATCTGTGCTCTGCATTGTCCCTCCGTCTTAAATCAAGTGTCCATTTGTGGGCCTTCGAGTCAGTTCTGTTGGTCTGTTGATCTGTCATTGTCCCCCAACCACACTGTCTTCATCACTGCAACTTGATCATCAGAGTCCTGGCATCAGGCAGAGTAAGCCTCCCACTTTGTTCTTTGTCAGGATGGTCCCGGCTGCTCTTGGGCCTTTTCTAGATGCCTCTTAGCACCAGTTCATCACTTGCCAGAGAAAAACCGGTTGGGATTTTGATTGGAATTGCATTGCATCTATCAATCAATTTCTAAAGAATTGACATAGTTATGATATTTAGTTTTCTAATCTTTACATTTTAAAAGATTCTCTTCAATTTTTCTCTCTCTGTGTGTATATGTATAATACACACATCAATCACTGTAAAACTATACTATTAATACATAGTTTTCTGTTGTGGAGATCTGTATCTTGTTAGGTTTAGTTCTAGGTATTTGATCTTTTATGCTAATGTAAATCGTATCATTTCTTGAAATTTATATTCTAATTGTTGCTGATATATGAAAATGAAATTGATTTTTATAGTTCGATGGTTGTCTCCATTGTTTAGCTAAGTTTACTTGTTAATTTTAATTACTTTCCTGTGGATTCTTTGTGTTTTCTATGTACTTACAATAGTATCTGAAAAAATGATAGTTTTATTTCTTCCTTTTCTATCTTGTTTTTTATTTTTAGTAGCTACCTCTTACCAGCTTAAGAAAATTTATATTTCTGGTTTATATTTTTTATTAGTTAAGAGATTGTTTTTAAACTTTGAAATAATTTCACACAGAAAACTTTCAAGAATAGAACAAATTCTTGTATATCTTTTACTCAGATTCAGTTGTTAATATTTTGCCACATTTGATTTATCATTCTATCTTTACTGTATTTGTACATTTTTTCCCCCAAACCATTTGAGAGTGAGTTGTAGACATCATGTTACCTTTCCTCTAAAATACCTCAGTGTGCATTTTTCTAAGAACAAAGACATTCACCATTCACTGTATAATCACAGTACAATTATAAAATTCAGGAAATTTCTCTTTGCTACAATACTGTTATCTAATATATAGATTTTAATCAAATTTTTCCAATTGTCCCAATTTTTCCAATAGTGTCCTTTATATTAGGTTTTTGTTTGTTTGGTTTTAGATCCAGAATGCGTTTCTTTGGTCTCCTTTAATATGTAACAGTTTCTCAACCTTTCTTTGCCTTTCATGATATTGTTGACATTTTTGTAGAATACAGATCAATTATTTCATAGGATAACCTTGCGAGAGTTCTTAAAAATCTTCAATGAGGTCTGAATTTTATATAATGCCTCTTTTACATCTATTGAGATTACCAGATGGTGTTTTTTTTTTAAGATCTCTCTTTTAACTTTCTATAAAACTTCTTTAATTGTGATCTATAACACATACAGATAACTGGATAAAACATATATGTAAAGTCTAAGGAATGTTCAGGAAGCAAATGCCCAGGTAGCCCTGACTAAGGCATCCCGGAAGCCTGCCCTCCCCGAGTCCTCCCCACCAGGTGAGCTCGGATGGTAACCAGTTATGTTTGGTAAACATCTTCCTTCATTCTGTGGCTTGTGTTTTAGCTCTCCTCATGGTGTTCTTTTGGGGACTAGAAGCTATTCTTAATGTGGTTAAATTGATCAGCATTTTCCTTTATCCTTAGTGTATTTTGAAGGTTTTAAAAAATGTCTTCCTCTACCCCAAGATCATAAACACTATTCTTTTATATAACCTTAAAGGCTTTAGTTTTCATTTTTCTCTCACCTTTAGGCCTATAAGCTGTCTGATTTTAATTTTGGTTCATTGTATGCAAGAGAGGTGCAGCTTCATTTTTCTAATTGTCACGATACCACTTATCAAACATACACTCTTTCCCCAGTGCTCTGGGGTGCTCCCTCTGGGATAGTCAGTATCTGTCGGTGGCAGCCTCTGTCTGGACCATCTCCTCCTCCAGTTGTCAGCCTCCCTCTCAGCCCACGCCACACTGTTTGGATTACTTTAGATTTGTAATAAAGCCTTGATATTGGATCGAGCAAGACTTCCCACCTTGTGTTTTTTCTCTGACATGACTTGTTATTCTTGGTCCTTTGCATTTTCATATAAATTTCAAAATCAGCTCATCAGATTCTAATAAAACAAGATAAGACAAAATACCTATTAGGATTTCGATTGGGTTTGCATTGAACCTAGAGGTCAATTTGGAGAGAATGACCCTCTTTACAATATTTAGATTTCTAATCCCTAAACATGGTGTATCTCTCCATTTATTTAGGTTTTCTTTAATGCCCAATAAAATGTGATCATTTTGTCTGTAGAAGTTTTGTGCTTTGATGCTGGTGTATTATAAAAGAAATCAGAGACATGTCATTTTATCAATTAAAGACTTAAATCTAACTGCAGTATCATTATCACACAAAATTAGCAATAATGCCTTCCCGTTTACCAATCTATGTTCAGTTTTCCCTGACTGTCTCAAAAATACCTTCTTATGGTTGATTTGTTTGAGTCATGATCCAAATAAGGTCCACACGTTCCATTAGATAGATGTGTCTCGTAAGTGTTTTCTTCTTTATAGTTTGTTTCCTTTTGATCTTAAATCTCTAATTGACTTTCTCTCTCCTCTTCCCCCTACATCATGTATTTGTTAAAGGGGTCATTAGTCTTGTAGAATTTTCCACATTCTGGATTCGGTGGTCATTATTCTCATGGTGTCAATTTAACATGCCCCTTTGTTTTCTGTATTTTCTGTAAACTGAAAATTACACTTGGAGATTTGTTTAGATTCTGCTTCAAAATTTTTTTTAAACAATACTTCATATGTTGTTTTGTGTACTTCTTATTACAAAACACCAGGAAACTATCTGGTTGTCCCACTTTTAGAGACGTTAATATTGAGCGGTGGGCACAGGTGTTAAATGCTTTCATTATAAAATTCCTTACCAGTCTTTCTTCTAATGATTTTAGTGGTCACAAATAATCAGTGCTTACATCTGTTATTTCATTGGAAAATGGTAATTTTCTTTTTATTGTCTGTGAAATCTGTATTATCACCCCATTTTCCATCCTGTTCTCTTTTTTTTCCCCTAGATTGTTCTTTCGAAAATTTTATTAGTTATTTCAAAGAATCAAGTTTTGGCTTTGATATTCTCTACTGTGTGTTTATTTTCTAGTTCAGTAATTTCTGCTCTAATGTGCATTATTTTCTTCCTTGGAGATTTTTTCTGGGGAATTTAATTGCTATTCTTTTTCTTACTTGTGAAAGATACTTAACTCTATTTTTTTAGTCTCTCCTTTATAATGTCTGCATTTTACATTGTAAGATTGGTATTAAGTACTATTAAGTACTTAAGTAGTATGTTAACTGCATCCTCAGGTTCTGATGTGTCATATTTTCATTACCTTTCAGTATAAAGTATATTTAATATCCATAATTTTTCCTTTGACCAATGAGTTATTTAGAATTGTGTTGTTTAATTTCCAAATATTTGAGGATTTTTCAAGTATCTTTCTGTTACTTGATTCTTAGTTTAAGTCTTTTTTTTGTGTCAGAGAATCTACTTGGTATTATTTCTTTTTTAAAAATTTGTTTTATGGCTCAGAATCTGCTGTAACTTGGTGAATGTTCCATGTGCACTTGAAATGAATGTGAATCCCAATGTCTTGGGGTAGAGTGTTTTATAAATGTCTGTTAGGACAAGTTGGTTGAAAACATTGTTCAGGTCTTCTGTGTTCTTATTTATCTTTTGTCAATTAACTGAGAAGAATGTTGGCATCTGCAACTATGATTCAGTTCTAATAGTTTTTATTTTGTGTATTTTGAAGCTCTGTTCTTGGGTGCATACACATTTAGTATTGTTCTGTTTTCTTGAATAAATTGATCTCTTTATCACTGACTGTGTAATGTCCTTCTTTATCCCTAGTCATACTCCTTTTTCTGATGCCTACTGTGTCTGATAGTAATATACACACTCCAGCGTTCTTTCGTGTTTGTATGGTATATTTCTGTCCATTTATTTTTTTAATCTATCTGTGTCTTATGTTTCAAATGTGGTTATTATAGAAGGCATATAGTTGGGTCTTACTTTTTTTTAAATCTAATTGAACAATCTCTTCCTTTTAATTTGAATGTTTATATCATTTACATTTGATGTTACTCCTGATATGCTTTGGTTTAAATCTACCATGTTGCTATTTGTTTTCTATTTGCCTCAACTCTTCTTGCTATTTTCTTCTTTTCCTGCCTTTTTAAAAAAAACTAATTAAAAAAAATAATTCCAGTTTATCTCCGCTATTGGCTTATCCCTCTTTTATAAATTATCACTGGTTGTTCTAGGGTTTATAATATACGTCTTTAACTGATCACAGTGTATGTTCAAATAAAATTATAGCCCTTGCAGACACTGCGAGATGCAGGAGGGGAACCTCAGAGCTATGGACTCGTTTCCTGCCCTCCATCTTTTCTGCTAGGGTTTTCCTACGTTTTACTTGTACACATGTTACAGACCCTACAATACCTTGTTCCTACTTTTGCTTTAGATAGTCAACTATCTTTTAAAGCAATTAAAATGAAAAACATGTTTTTTGCCATTATTTTGACCCTTTCCGTGCTTTTCATTTCTCTTTAAAAAAATGCCCATTTCCGTCAGGTATTCTTTCGCCTCAAGAACTTTCTCTAACAATTCTTGTTAGCACAAGGCTGCTGTCAGTGAATGCTCACAGCTTTTGTTTGTTCATTTTTTTTCTTCTAAGTAAGACTGTATTTTTGTGAACAATTTTAGGGTCACAGAAAAATTGGGCAAAAAGTACAGAGCTCGCATATTCCTTAACTGACCCGGCAGGTCCAACTCCTCCAATAGGCCTTCAGCCTATTAACTGAACTCATTTTAAAGTCCTTGTCTGATCGGTCTGACACCTGGGCCCGATGTCCTCCCCTCCCCGTCCCTGCCTGGCCCGGCTCATTCTCACACTCATCTCCCGGCGCGCTCCTCCATGGTCGTCTTCTCTGTCTGAAGAGTCTAGTCCCCGCTCGTCATCATCGACTTCCTGGCCTGTTTACGGACCTGGACTGTGCGTTCCTTCAGGGCAGGGCCTGGTACTTACGCATCTCTGTACCCACAGCTTCTTGCCCTGAGTCTGGAGCTAGTTGGGCTAAACTCGTGATCGTAACTGCATGTTTGGGTGAGGGAAAGAAGGGACAAAGACGGGAAGGGTGACTTCCATAGTTACATTTCCAGGGAACATTGCCGTGCAAAGCTGAACCATCCTCTGTCTTAATATTTTAGAAAATCCACAAAAATAATACCTGCTTGTTGAAACATGTAGCAAGTTTAGGTGTTGAATAGTAAGAGTCCCCCACCCACTACACTCTTACGTAGTAACTATGAACAATTCGGTGCATATCCTTCTAGACTTGACCCCTAAATGAGTGTGTGCATGTAAGTGTGTTTATGTGTACATGTATCACACATATATACATAAACATAATTTGTGTTAAGAAATGGGCTCATACTAAATGTAAAATTCTTCACCTTGTTTTTTCATGTAATATATCGTGGGCATCTTTCTAACTCAGCGCATATCTACAGGTACCTTTGGAAATGGTTGGATAGTATTCTGGTGTATAGATCGATCATGATTCATTTAAGCCTCCCTCTTCTGATAGACGTTTTGATAGTACTTCTTGGCTTACGGAGTAATACATATAAAGGCTGACACGCCAAGTACTGTGTTAGGAGCTTCCCATCGTGATCGCGTTTACTCTTCGTAACCCTTTTCCGAGGCTCGCGCACTCATCCTCTTTTTGTTCATCTTGTTAGCATAGCCGACCTGGGAAGGATTGAGGCTGATGCTCATCCACTCCGACCTCTCCAGGTCACTCCAGCATAAAGAACCAGGTTTTCCAGAGTGTTGGTGCCAACGCACCGACCCGAGGCTTCGGCCCTCTCCCGTCTGTGTTCACTGCGGTGGATCGGCCCCTGCTTCCGGGCCCTCTCTTTCTCATTTCCTCGCGTTCCCTAGGAGGGCAGGTCCTTTGTGACCACTAGGGGCTGGATGCAGATCTGTCTGTCTGTTCTGTGGCCCCACAAGCAGATTGGGGATCTTAGCTGCTTGATTTCCCAGGGGAGGCTACATGAATGTGGTCCAGTGAAACGTCATCAGGGACTTGATGGAGTCTGTTTCGACTTGCCCAAACCTCCTGGCTGCCAGATCGCGACCCTTCATCCAGGGTGGTAAGCCTGCCTCTCCATGGATGGGCTGCAGCTGATGGATTTCTTCCTGTAGTATTCTGGGCCAAAAGACTGCGCCTTTGAATCTCACATTTCTAGTCTTCTTTTCCTGGAAATCAAGTTGGGGTTTTGGCTTCCGCTAATTCTCCAGGTGCATGGCCAGAAATGACGCGTATTGTTCCTGGATGGTCAGGCACTCAGGGAGCAGACAGACGCAGGCAGGGGCCCGGAGGAAACTGTTCTCGCATGAGGCCTGCAGGCACTGTAAGCCACTGCTGATCGCACTGAATTTCCCCTCCTCATTGTCTTTGTTTAAAATAGCTATCGACGTACAGCATAGTGGTTAGACATCTAATATAACTTATGAAGTGATCCCCACTTTGTCTAGTGCCCACCTGGCACCATGCATAGTTATTACAATTGTATTCACTATCTTCCCTTATGCTATACTTCACCTCCCCGTGACTATTTCGTAACTACCAATTGTAGTTCTTACTCCCTTCACATTTTTTCACCCAGCGCCCGCCACCTCCCATCTGGCAACCATTAATTTGTTCTCTGTATCTGTGAGTCTGTTTCTGTTTTGTTTGTTCATTTTTTCTGTTCTTTAGATTCCACACATAAGTGAGATCACAGGGTGTTTGTGTTTCCCTGTCTGACTTACCTCACTTAGCATCAGTCCCTCTAGGTCCGTCCATGTTATTGCAATTGGTAAGATTTCATTCTTTTTTATGGCTGAGTAATACTCCATTGCATATATGGACCACCTCTTTATCTATTCATCTATTGATGGACACCCAGGCTCCCTCCATATCTTGGCTATTGTAAATAATGCTGCAGTGAACATAGGAATGCATGTATTTATGCTGTACGCCTGAAACTAATATAAAATAATATTGAATGTCAACTGTAATTGGAAAAAAAAACAACGACTTTATTGAGGCACATTTTTTCATGCATAAAATTGACCCACTTACAGCGTCCAATGAGGTGAGTTTGGGTGAATGTATACAGTCACGCAAACCATCACCGTCATCGAGTTTGAAATTCCCGTCACCCCCTTGTTTCCATGTTTGCTCCTTGCTGTCAGTTCCTCCCTTCCTTACCACCGCTGGCCCAGGCAACTACTGATCTGTTTTTTGATGCTAAAGTTTTGCCTTTGTTAGAATCTCAAATAAATGAAGTCATGTGGTATTTGGTCTTTTCTGTTGGGCTGCTTTTACTGTTTTTACTGTTGCCGGTAGTGCGTTCATTTTCTTTCATGGCTGAGTCGAATGCCATTGTGTGGGTAGCCTGTGTTTTGCATACATACTGCCCCGTTGACGAACACTGGGATTTTCTTCATTTTGTGGGTATTATGAATAATGCTGATATGAACATTTGTGTACAAGTTTTTGTGTGGACATACATTTTCATGTCATTTGGGTAGATACCCAAGAGGGAATTGTTGGGTTGAATGATAAGTGTTTATTTAACTTCTTGAGAAACTGTCAAATTGTTTTCCATATCACCTGTGCCGTTTGCATTCCCGTTGCTTTATATTTTTGCCAGCACTAGGTACTCTTTTTATAATCTTTCTTCTAGTGGGTTTAGTGTTACCTCATTGTGGGTTAAAAAACTCAAAACACAAAAACCAAAAACTTTGTGTTTTGTTTTGTCTTTAAACTTTATTTTGAAATAATTTTAGATTTACAGAAGAGCTGTAAAGATAGTAGAGTTAATCAGTTCCCTTATAGCTTTTGCCCAGCTTCTGCTAATGTGGCTCTCAGCCAGGGTGATTTTGCCCCCAGGGCACACTTGGCAGTATCTGGAGGCAATTTGGTTGTTACTACACGGGGCGAGGGCAGCCAGGGGGATGCTGGCACCAGTGGGTAGAGGCCATTTGAGATTGAGATGGCCATCGATGCCTTTTGGGGCCTTTCCTTCTGCATTCATGGTCACTTAACTCCCTGCCACTGTCACGGACCTCTCCTCCAAGTCTGTCTAGGCCTGGCCGCCAGTCAGAAAAGGGGAAAAGGTTTTCCCTTATCACGAGCAGACAGTGTCGACCTCCAGGGACCTCCAGGCTGCAGGACACGGTTCGTGCCTATAGGATGTTGACCCCCATTGCGCAGCGGTCGTCTTTGGCCGTTGCTGGACACTGTCTCCCCCCTCTGGATGGAGGCCGCTGACTTTCCTTTGCTCCCTGGCTATATTCCCTGCTTATAACCCTCACCCTGGCGCTCGGTGTTGCCCATGTAACTGTGTGGGTCATTTCTTGTCTCTACAGTCAGATCATCGCCAGAGGGCTACTTGACATCTTCCGGGACTTCGGTAATGATGAAGAAGACTTCTTAACGGTCATGGCGATCGTGGTCAGACTGTCAGAAGATGCAGGTTTGTACGAGGAGTTATACACCTTTACTTGGTATTTGTGTGTTTCCAAGAAATTGCCTATCACCAATGACAGCTAATATAAAAAATTATTCATCGATACATTTTATGCAACGTCTAACCTTAAATGAGTTTTGTCATGAAGAATGGGTGTCTTGTTTGGCATCAGATTATCCTTATTTGTAGATTAGAATGACAAATGGCTGTGAATGCCCTTTGCCCTGGCAGTTAGGCCTTTTGTATTTCATGAGTTTTGCCAGACTACTGGTTGCTAAGAAATACCAACACAAAAGGAGTCCTTTGGGCTAGAACAATCCCAGTCATTGGTTTCCCTCACCTGTGAAAGTCGTAGACTGGTCTTGATTTTTCTTTTCTCTTCCTACCTCCCCCTGATTGCTCTCCTGGAAGAACAGCCCACAGCTGCCCGGTAGACACTAGGGCACCCCCCGCCCCCAAATAGAGATGAGTAAGATGAGTGAGTAGTGGGGTTGCCGGTACCCACAGTGGCTCTGCCCCCCAACCTCCACCCCCCACATTGGTAATGGCTGGTGAACAGCTCCAGAAAGTTTCAGAGACCTTAGGCTCGCTTTAGAGTTTGAGAATTTTAAACTGAAAATAGAAAAATAAGTCTTCCGTATAGCTCCCCTATTAGCTTAAAATATTCATAAGACTATGACACAACACTTTTAAAAAGGCCCAAGTGGATGTTTTGAGTCCTTAAATGGATTCTCTTTATAAATGAGTCACTATTTACAGCGCTGAAGCAATTATATATTTGTGTTAAATTTAATGCGGTCTATTGGCGCTAGAGCTGCTCTTTTGTTTAATGCTTTGCCTTAGAAATAATTGGGATGCGTGGATTGCGGGGGAGTGCATTTATGAAAGAATTACTTATAATGTATACATTCTGGCTGGAATTTAAATAAGCACAACCCATAGGTCTGGCGTGTCTGCCATTAGTTGTAATGGCTTTTGGACGCTGGCCCAGCACGCACACTTCTTGCCCCCTCCTCAGTTTATATATGGCTTGTTATAATAGAGTCGTCACTCTGTCTTCTTTTTATGTTTTTAGATTGCTGTGTAGCTTATTAGCCTTTTAAGCCTGTCTGTAGCATAAATACTCTAAATGGGAAATGATTTTTAAACCGCATTTTTCTAATTTTTTTTTGATGAAGTATTTTAGTAAGAAAAGCTACAAACTATCAGTACATGCTATATAAGATGCTTGGCTTATTCTTATATAATTCTTTTTTTTTTTTTCCTGCTTTTTATTGCTGCAGAGCCCACAGTGCGGACCGAGCTGATGGAACAGATTCCTCCTATCGCCATTTTTTTACAGGAAAACAGATCAAACTCGCTAGCGGTGCTCTCCGAATATCTCATCCCTATCGTGGTGCGGTACCTCACAGATCCAAACAACCAGGTGTGGAAAACTGACCTTTAACACCTACGTAGCCAATTCTCTGGAGTGTTCTTTACCTGATATTCGTCATTCAGAAACAGCTTAGATTAAGATAATTCAGGAACCAAAGGTCGATGTGTGCCCTGTGCCGCCAGCCCCGTAGGAAGACAGACAGGACTCATGCCTATTCTCATGAGATAGTTCTTTTTTTTACCTTTTTATTATGGAAATTTTCACACACAGCAGTAGAGAGAATATTCAAATGAATATCCATGTACTGTTCACCCAGCTTCAACTATCATTTGACCAGTCTTCTTTTCATTTCTTTTACTGAGATAAACCCAACCTAGATAAAAGCATTTCGCAGACACCGCATCATTTCAGCGGCGAATCCTTTAGTATTGCACTCTCAGAAATTAGACACTTTCAAATACATAATGACAGTCCCATTATCACAAGTGTAAAAATTATCAGTAGTTCCTTAATATCATCTAATATCTAGTCGTTGTTCCAATTTTCCCAGTTTCCTCATAAATCTGTTTTTTTCCAGATAGTTTCTCCCAATCAGAATACACACAAGGTCCACACGTTGCATTTGGCTGACGGGTCTTTAAATCTCTTAATTTCTGAAGTTCTCCCTCCCTTTTTTCCCCTGCTATTTATTTGTTGAGGAAACGAGATCATTAGTGCTATTGGGGACCTGGCTGAGTGTCTCCCTATAGTGATGTCTGCGATGTTCCCTCATTCGCAGTATTTTCTACACACCGGTAGTGAATTTCGTCTCTGTCGCACTCAGTTGTTTTGGGCAGTACAGTGAGAGGGTGTTCTAGGTGCTGTGCTACCGTGTTTCCCTGCTGCATCCAATCAGGAAGCAAAAAGCAGTGTGGTCATTGAATCCAGGTTTGTTCAGCCTTGCTGTTCATTATGGAGTTCCCCGTCAACTGAGTACCAACCATGGCGGTCACTGCCTCATCAGAGGCTGCAACACTGTGGTGCTCTCATTCCGTCATTTCTTCTTCATTTAAGAGCAGGGAATCTTCTATAAAGACCTAACTTCCCCCTCAGCTCACAGTAACCCTGAAAATCTGTTTGTCTAGGGAAGGTAGGATAAATGCTTTTGTCACTCCCTTTATTTATCAGTTTCTAGAATAATTAGTTGGCGTCCTAATCATTCATAGAGGTTATTACCAATTTAGGTTTCAAAAATGTGTTGATTTTGAATGTTAGTATGAACTTGTGAATTTTAAACATGTTAGATGTTTTCATCCATGGAAATCATTCTTTCTTGATGACCATATTATCCCAGCTCTGTCCAGTAGGAACCCTTCGGGTGGGCTCCTGCTTGGAGCTGGCCATTTCTCCAAGGAGCCCTGACTCCTATGAGAAGGAAATGATCACAGGACATCGGAGTGTGGGTCCTGGGGGTGCTCATTGCTACGAGATCAGGCATGGCTTCAAGTGACAGAGCAATTTCTTTTCTTAAAAAATAAAAATTCCTCATGAGTGTATATGGGTATTTCCAACTCAAATTTAGGATTATAGGGCTTTTACTTAGGTTGGTTATATGTGTATATTTTTACTTAGTGCAAATGTTGCTGCTTAGTGGCATTAACACGCGTGTGTGTGTGTGTGTGTGTGTGTGTGTGCGCGCGCGCGCGTGCGTATGTATCTCTAAAATAAAAATTCCAGTATTATTACTAACAATATGGCAGAATTACTGAAGAGAGTTTAAGATTTCTTTGCAGTTCTTTTTGTTTTTAAGCTATCTCCCCCTAGAGATGCATAGTCATAGTCACATTACTGCGTTTTAAAGCCACTTGCATTAACCTTGTCTTTGTGGATAAGCTGACAACTTGATATGCAGTTAGGCTCATTTGTTTTCATTTATTTTTAATTTTTAGAAATTACTTTAGCTTTTGCATTTTGATTTCATTTAGACTTATAATTATTCAAAATGCTTTTACATGATTCCACAGGCAAACTGTAAAATAGTACATTCAGAGAACTCTTGACTTCTATCCCCTTGCTATCTTGCCTCTCCCTCCCCTAGAGATTTTTAGGGGCGCCTAGTACACACACGTGCAGATAACTCTGAGCACACACACGTATGTCCTCGTTCCTTTCCCAGATGCAAGGTGGCGACTGTGCCTGATGGCGTGTCCCTCGCTTTCCCCACTGTCTCGGGTGTCCTGGAGATCGGTCCATAGCAAGCAAGCTAAGGAAAGCTTCCACGGTCCTTTTTTCCTGCAGTGTAATACTCCACCAGGCACATGCAGCCTAGTGTATCAGCAGACATGTGGATTATCTCTATTTTTTTTGCCACTTTAAAACCATTGCAACAAATAGCCCTGCATCATTTCTGCCTGTGTCAGTTTATTTGGGGATGGATTTCCACAAAGACCAAACATATTTGTAATTTTTTATGATATGCCAAGTTTTCATCATTGTTAGTTTTAAGAAATTCTGCAATTTTAAGGCTTCTATTTCTCCCTTGATGCAAGCATTTTTAAAAGAGCCAGTACTCACCTCTGAGTGTTAAACAATGTGACAGGATTAAATGTAGTTTTCAAATAAGGAAAAAGTCATTCTGTTCCCACTCTCCTCACATTAGTATTTTGATTATTTTTGCGTTTTCTGCTCTAGGTGCTTACATTTTTCCCCACGTTGGTCTGATCATAATGTGATGCAGTTTCTTCCATTCATTCATTTATTCAGACAGGTTCTGAGCGCCCGTTATGAGCCAAGCACAGTGCTTCGTGCTGGGGATAAAGAGATGAGTAGGACAGATTTTCTACCCCAGAAAGTGCATCTACTTGTCAGAGACACTACATCTTCATAACCTTCACATTTCTAATTTTGGTGAAGGCGTAGATTTCTTTCAGCTTTTTTGTACCATAGATGCAGTGAGCATTGTGAAGGATGCGGTTTTATTCTTCTATGGGCTTTTCTTGTTCCTTTGGATATGTTCTTGAAAATGAGATTATACTGGGTCAGGGGATTTGATATTCCTTGACCTTTGTCATATATCATCACCATGTGTTCGATTCCAGAAGGGTAGGGGCTGAACTGTGGCTCTAGCGTGGTGCCTGACACTCTGCCTGTGTTTGCTGAAGAGTTGTATCGACGGCCAAGAGCCATTTTACTTATCTCTGTGACCGAGCATGGGGCCTGGTACCTGGTAGATTTTTAGTAACGATTTGTAGAACGGAATCAACTGTAAATGCTCTGCACTTCAGCTGTCGTCAGCTACTCGCCTTGTGTCTCAGGAATGGATGTCCCACCCCCTTTTCAGGTCGGATGTTTTCATTTCCCTCTTTGGTTCCATCTTCTTGTCTCGTAGCTTGCTGGTTTCCCCAGTCTCTCTCATTGGCTCATCTCTTCAGATGATAATTATGCCCAAGTCCCCCTCATCGTTCCATCCCCTGGCCTTGACCCTGAGCGCACACCACTCCTTGCCCTCCTGCCAGGCTTCCTGAAGAGGAGCCCCTGCAGGCTCTCCCCCTGAATGGGCTCCCACTCTGGCGGCGGCTCACCCCTGCCGCTAATGCGCTGAAAGCCAGTTGAGAACTACCTCACCATGGACTCAACTCGTCTCATTGTGAAATCCAGTGTTTTGTGGTTTTTCTTCAGAAATAGTTTTCATTTCTAAAATGTCATGAATATTTTAATCACATGAGAGGGTTGTGTAATAAACACCCATATACCCACCGCTCACTTCAACAAATGTAAACGTTTTCCAATTTCATTTCCAACCTTTTGGTTTATAGGTTACAGATATGGTTAAAAGTGCTCCGTGCCCCTGCTCCGTCCCCTTTTCCTCCCTTTCCTCCCCTCGCAGCAAGCTTGGGGTGTCCCTACCCGCCCAGGGTTGTATAGTCACAGGCTTGAGCCAGTGGCTCTGCATAAGCCGGCATCTGGTTTGGGTGCTTTCAAGTCTTACTTAAATGGCGTCAGATGGTGCTTCCCGTTCTGTTGCTTGCTTTTCAGCCTTCGTTTTCCTGCTCCATCCACACCAATCCCGAGAGCTGTTGGTCATTCATCTGAACTGTTTTATGGTATTCCTTTTATAGCTTCCCCACAATTTATCTATCCAGTGACTTCTTTCTTCCCTTGGCTTGATCTGTTTGCACTGTTTGTCACTCTTAGCTACTTTTGGGTTTTGAAGACCCCTTTCTTGGATGCCCAGCTGGCATTTCGTGGAGCCCTACCCGCCAGTGGGATGGACAGGTGACCAGGACATGTCCCTGCTCCCTGGAGCGTTCCAGCGGCACATCCGGCCTGGGATCGTCCTAGCGCTTCCCTCCTCGGCCTTGAGTACTGTGGCCTCTGGAAGGATCACAGCCAGCCCCCAGCGGGCATCCTGAGCCCCGGGCCCCGGTCTGAGCCCCTCTGTAGGCCATTCGTTCCACAGCCGCCCTGCAAGGTGGGACCATTACTGTCCAGTTTCACAGAGGCGGAAACTGAGGCTCCAAGGGGCTAAGTTTTTGGCCCAGGATGACCCAGCCAGTAACTGCAGGACGCAGATTGGGCCACAGCGTTGAGACCACTGCCGTGTCACCTGCTGGGCTCTCGAGTGTCCTCCCTGCCTCTTCCTCCTGCCTGTGTCTTCCTCAGTCTCCGTCCCCAGCCCTGGTCCTCGCCCGCCCTTCAGGGTGCCATCGGTCTTTTTCTCCCAGTGCCAGGATTGCCCTGGTGGGCTCGTCTCCTTCCACGGGCCTGGGAGACCCACCTGCACGTCCCTCGGGTGCGTGAGTCCTGACCTCCGTCTCCAAGCCCGCAGGTGGCCCTTCTCAGAGATCCATTGCACACACACAGCTCACAGATACACCTCAAACCTTCCTCTTTACCCTCCATCTTACTTCTCCATCCGTTTTCTCCAGTTATTGGTGGCCTGAGGCAAAGACCCCAGAGGCATCTTTGATTTTCTGTGATCACCTTCAGTGATCTGC
Source organism: Hipposideros armiger (assembly GCF_001890085.2). Taxonomy (NCBI): domain Eukaryota; kingdom Metazoa; phylum Chordata; class Mammalia; order Chiroptera; family Hipposideridae; genus Hipposideros; species Hipposideros armiger. The sequence continues at coordinate 4,089,801 of NW_017731382.1, forward strand.
TCAGCTCTCTTCGGCAGTGTCTCTCAAACCCACCCTCCTTTCTGTCCCTCACCCCCCAAATCCATGCCTGGGTCCGAGCCAGATTGTCCTCCACCCCCCAAGTCCATCCCTGGGTCCGAGCCAGATTGTCCCCTACCCCCCGAATCTATGCCTGGGTCCAAGCCGGAAGCACCTCTGCTCGGGAGCCCCTCGCCGCCTCTCTGTTTTCACAACTACTTGAGGTTTCTAAACTGTCATGTTCACTGAAGCTGAGTCTGACCTTGTCACTCCTCTGCCAACCCTCGGGGTTCCCCGTGGCACCGAATTATCACCAGAGGTCTTTGTGGGATACTGAAGCCTTTCCCACTCTGATCTCAGCTGGCCCTTAGCCTCCCGCTCTGCCACTCCGCCCAGGCCACCTCAGTGCTGTCATCAGGCCATCTCATGCATCTCCAGAGAACACGCTGTCCCCTCCTCTGTCCTTGCTTGTCGGGGGTGGCTGGAACAAGGTACCACACACTGGGTGGCTTAAAACCATAGAAATGTATTCTCTAGAGACCAGAAGTCCAAAGTCAAGGTGTCATATGGGTCGCGCTCGCTTTGGGGGCTCCAGGGGAGAATCCGTTCCCCACCTCTTGCAGCTTCTGGCGGCTGCCAGCCCATTCTCTGGCTCCGCCTTCACATGGCCATCTGCCCTCTCCTGTCTTCTTGTCATGCCTTTCTCTGTAAGGACACTTGGGGTAGCATTTAGGGCCCACACCGGTAATCCTGGGCATCTCGAAATCCTGGACTTAATCACATCTGCAAAGAACCTTTTCAAAGGTCCCATTCGGAGCTGCCAAGGATTTCACATGGGCATAACTTTGGGGGGTCACCCTTCACCCTCAGCAGGCTTCTAACTGCCTCTGCCATCTGGCTCCATGTCCGCTCAGGGGTCCCCTCACCCCGCTGCCTGGAGTGTGCTGCCAGCTGCCCTCGGGCATCCTGAGGCATCACCTGGATGCGTCATGTAACGAGGTGGCCGGCTGGCCTGGCTCATCTGCTCTGTGGTCCTCTCATGTTCTCTGCTCCTGGCCTGCTCCAGATGCTCAATACGTGTTTGACACTTCAGAGTTACTGGGGACTTCCGTGGCCTGCAGCCTGACACCCGGGCCTGTCCCCGTGCCTGGTGACACTGCCTCTCCTCTCTCGCTGCCCCTCCAGGATTGTTGCAGTAGCTCCCTGCTGACCTTTCTGCGCCCCGTCTTTGATCGATCGCCTCCAGGTTACTCAGAACCCCTGTGCCGGAATAATTTTTTCTGTTGTAAAATATGGCTTCATCCTGTCACCTGCTCAGAAACTTGAATGTTGGGTTGCCTCTGTGGCTTCAGGCTCCCAGACTAGCTCTCCTTTAGAACGGGCTCTACACACTTCTGGTCCCCATGCTGTTCTCCGGCCTTACCATCACTGCGATGAGCTGCGTATCTTGTGACTGGCTCTATAAATTGGAATTTTCCATGCTTTCATTTCTCCCAGAATGTTCTCTCTCCGGCATCCTAGGATCCTTGTGAGTTCTCATGCTTGTTCACTCCGTGCAGACGGCGGAGTTCTTGTTTTCTGTGTCCCGCCATGTAGGGCTCTTCCTGGGCCCTGCCCTGTGGCGTCCTGTCACAGCAGGCAGAATTCATGCCCCGGGCCTGGTGTGCTGGGGTTTTATAAGGCCGTGGGAGGGCAGTGCCGTGTTTTCCTGTCCCTTTGCCTGTGGAGGGGAAATGCTCTCCATGTTTCAACAGGCTTCTGGGTCCGGAGGGTGTACTGGAGGGTAAAGGGCAAGTCAGCCATGGCACCCACCCTCCACGTTCACTCTCTGCAGCAGGAAAGACAGGCAGCAACGTGTAATCATAGAGAAAAAGTGTGTGTGTGTGTGTGTGTGTGTGTGTGTGTAGGTCTGGGCCACGAGTTGTGAAAGCAAAGTGCCGAGCACTGTTAGGGTACAGATGGGGCCTGACCTGGATGGGGTCCAGGGGGCAGGGTCGCTGGGCTGAGAGCAGAGGCATGGTAGGCGCCGGGCAGCGGGACGCGGATTGTAAGGCCTCGGGAAGGAAGTGTGATTGAAGGGCCGGCAGCCCCATGTGGCTCACGCCACAGGGAAGGGAGGTCCTCTGCTAGGGAATTGGGCCTTGACCCTGAGAGCACTTCGGTGTGTTCTGTTTAACCTTTTGCCTTTTTCCTCTTCTAGGTTAGAAAATCAAGTCAGGAAGTACTCTTGATTCTTCTGGAACAAGATCTGATTTTCCAGCATGACATTGAAAACAAAGTATGTCCGATCCTGCTGGCGCTCTCTGGCCCAGACAGCGACAACGAATATAAAGCAGAAGCCGTGAACGTAAGTCTGTCCAGGGACGACAGCCCCACGCCTTGGTGGACTCTCCCGTAACTGGGCATATGCAGGGCTCGCAGTGTCACCTGAGTTCGATGCTGGCCCACACGACCAGGTAGCTGGTGATTTGGCCTCAGGCACAAGTTCACAGTTCAGATCTGAGCATGCTTTGAAAGTGATTGTCCTTATGTCACCAGTTGTTTTAAGAAAGCAGAGCTTGGGAAAGCGCAGCGGTTTGGGCAGAGTTGAGGCAGCTGGTTGAGAATTCTGCTGGGCACGATGCTGAGATGTGGAGGTGAATCGTGGACCTTGGTTCCCAAAGTAAGGAACCCAGGTGGTGGGGGAGGCAACCTTTGGCACTGCTAGGACAACTAAAAGAAAATCTTATAGACGTGTGTGTTTTGTAGATTTGGACAGACTAAAGTAGGGGTGTCAGCAGGTAAGAAGAGGCAGCCTGAGGAGGCAGATGTGGCCAGAGAGTGTGCAGCAGGTTGGGAAATGCTCTGCTGCAGTATTTGTGTTCACATCCGTGAAAGGAATAGTCTAAATACTAAATTCCTTGGGCTTTTCATAGTTAATTTTCTGGTAGCCTTGGGTTTGTAAGACCCTTGTACCCATTTTGAAGTGATTGTGTAATCAAGGACTTTCTACTTGCTTCTGGAGACTTGTTCAGAGACTAGTTATGGAGGAGCCAGTGCTGGCTCTCACGTATCACCCCGAGACCAAGACTCCCCGAGCTTGTCCTCAGGCCTTGTCCTTTGTGGCTCAGAAGTAGGTCATCCAAGGCCATCTCGTCTTCTGTAGCTGCTGTTCTCACGGCCCTCCGCTAACCCACGCAGGTAGCGCTGGGCAGGTGGTCCTTTCTGTTTGTGTTTAAGAAGGAAACACCTCCAGGATTATTTCAGCATCTAGGGAAACTTGTACCTAAGGGTATAAAAAGTCATAAACCTTAATTATGAGCACAATAAAATATAGAAGATAGTTGTTCTCTTGGTTGGAAAAGAGTGACGTTACAGAAAGGAATTCTTTTTCAAAGTGTGGAAACATTATACACACACCATGGAGCTAAAAATTGTATTACAGCATCAGAACATTTGGCAATTATTCTTCGTTTATGTAAAAGTTCTCCTCAACTATGAGTTAGAGGTCTGGCTTTTTAAACTAATTTAATATTTTGCATATCCCATATGTTTATAAGATGAATCAGGCTGAAGAATAATTGATTATTAAAATTCAAATTCTCCAGGGTTCTTTTAGAAATTCCAAGTTTCTCTGTAAGAAATTAAATTTATTTTGCAAAATGAACCTGGATAATATCATTTGGCTGGGGTGTTTGGCAGTCGAGCAGTGGACCTTGCCAACTAGATCATCTTTTTTGTTTGAGAGTTGGTTAGGCAAGTTTCCAAGGTTACAACTGACAACCAAATATCCGATCCCTAAAGACTGATAATACCATGAAAAATAATGCGAAAGGCATTTTTGCATGATTTTTATTTTGTTTTGTTTCCAACCACTCCATTCTTGTCAGCAATATTGTTCTTTTTTTTTTTGTGGTGAAAATATTTGGAAAATATAACAAGCCTTCAAAAAGCTATCACCACAAATCACTTGCAGAACAAATTAGTTCACATAAATTGTATTTTTTATTCAAAGTGAGTTGCTGATATCACTCTTCGAATGTATAAGCTTTCAAACGTGGCTGCAGAGAACAAAAGCCGTCTTGAGCCCTCCGCAGGCCGAGACGCATCTGGATTTGGGGTGTTTCTGGAGGAGCCCCCCTTCCTTCCCGTGGAGGCCCGATGGAAGCAGACCTGGGGTGCCTTGTCTGACGCATGCCTGCTTTGGTCAGAGTCAGAAGCTTCCTTCCCTGCAGCCCCGTGGCCCCTGGTCCTTGGAGGGGGACTCTGCTTGGGCACCCAGTCGCGGAGCCCATTGGACAGATTTCTTTTTAGCTGGGAGGTGACGCTGTTGAAAACAAAGTGTGTCCCCTCTTTGGGCATTTGGGTAGAGAGCAGATTTCATTCTTAGGAAAAGAAGGCCGCCTGTGCCTCACAGGGCTCCCTGAAGCTGGCATGTGTGAGGAACGCCCCGCACGCCGGGGGCGCTGACGTGGGCTGTGAGGCGCCCAGCCGTGAGGGAAGCAGCACATCGGGCTGCTCTCACGCCCTTACGTTTGGGGCTCTTTGCAGCCATATGGTGTTAATGTGGCGTCCATATGTACATCAACACGCGTTCTCGGAACAGGGCTGTTCTGAGGGGTGTTACTTCTCCTCCGAGGAAATGGACGGCCTCCCTCCCTACACAAAGCGTGCGTCTCTGTGTTAGACTTCCTTTCTGGTTGGAAGTTACAGCCAGCTGACTCTGATGCCAGCAAGCCCCGCGGGCACGTGGGTGGGAGCATCGGAGACAGCCCCAGACGGGCGCTGGCATGTTTAAGTGGCACTATGCAGAACAAATTACACCCCGGTTTCTTACATGTACGCTTCTTGTTTTGTGAAGTCTTTTTAGATATGCCAGGCGGTGTTAGTGACGCCGTCCTTCCTGCATTCAGGAGGCTTGGTTCAGATCTGTCTCCTGCCATTTAGCAACGGAATTGTGAGCTTCATTTGCTTGTTTATTTCTCCTTCCAAACGGTGAGCTTCTTAAACACAGGTGTCTTTCCACCATCGGCATCCAAGCACAGTGCCAGGCCCAGAGTTGGCACCGAATGAATGTTCGTGGTTGAGGGCATGGCTCGGCAGACACTGGAGGCGCCGTATCCCGTAATTACACCCAGACAGCACTAGCGGGCCACCAGGGACCAATTCCAGCTCCCCCTGCTTGCAGGAGGGCCTTTCGCATTCTGAGATTACAACTAATTGTCAGACGCCCAATTTCCTCTCCCAACACGTTTTCACATTAAGGCCTGCTCATTTTTTGTCTTCATTCCAGTTTTTAAGCTCATTTTTTATCTATGCATTTCTTTAAAAAGAATGTTGTGGTTTCGTGCTATGAAGAATAGTTGGCTCTAGCAACTTAGCGAAGATTGTCATTCCATACAAGTGGTTCCCAGGCCACAAGAATATCAGTTCTTGTCACTTGGTGTGCGGACTTTTAATGGTTCTGGATTTGTTTTATACCCGTGGCAGTAAGGTCATGTGGGTGTGCAGACGGCAAGGGGTGAGTGGACAAGCTGGACACAGGAGCCCGGCGTCATGTATCGTGGCTGTCACTCTGTGCAGCTCCGCCAAGCATCAGATCAGAAGTTAAGTGTCCTCTGAGCTTGGATGATACAAACCCTTTCCTCACTTGTGTTGTGGGGACAGTCCCCCATCCCCCCACCCAGATGGTTTTCTCTCCCCACTTGTCTGCTGTGTGCAGACTCCAAAGCGGATGAGAGGCGAGGGGGGGGAGGGGCTGCTAACCCAGTACCTTTTTCTGTTGTCAAAGGGCATTGTCGTCAAGAGACAGGAAGTCCCCCCTCCCTTTCTCCCTTCCCTCCTGCCTTCTTCCCTTTCTTTTCCTTTTTCTTGGGGGAGTGGGAGAGTTCTTCAACATTTGGGGGCAGTAATTTTTCATTTTGTTTTAATTTCAAACTTGTACAAAACTTATGGGATTGAACTCCTGTATACCCTTGCTCCTTAGTTTATAGTTAGTGCCATTTGTTTTCTCATAGTCTCTCTCTTCACACATGTGCGCATGTGCACACACACGTGGATATATACAGACACATATGTATATATATTTTTCGGAGCCATTTGAGAGTAAATTGGAGACATTGTGCCCTTTACTCCTAAATACTTCAGTGCATTTTTCCTAAAAACAAGGAAGTTTCTTAAACAACCATAGCACATTGATCAAAATCAGGAAATTTAACACTGATACAATGCTACTACCACATCCACAGTTCATATTCAAATGTCATTTGTCCAGGACCCAGTCTAGGATCACACGTGGCACTGAGTTGTCACATTTCTTTGGTCTTCTTTAATCTGGAACAGATGCTGAGTCTGTCTTTGAATTTTGTAATGTTAACATGTGGGAGGGGTGCAGACCAGCTCTCTGGTAGAATGTCTCACCGTCTGGGTTTGTCTGATGTTTCCTCCTGATTAGACTCAGGCCCTGCATTTCTGGCAGGATGTCATGGAAGTGACACTGTGTTCTCATGTGTCACGTCAGGAGGCCCAAGACTTCAGTGTGCCCTGCTATTGGTGATGTTAACTCTGGTGACTTTGTGGATAGAGGTGGCTTCTGACAAGTTTTCCCAATGTACTGCTTTCTACCCTGGAAGTAATAAGGGGCGTTACTTTCAAACTGTGTAAGCATGCTTTTCATCACACTGGCACCCACTAGTATTAGCATCCATTGATGGCTCTAGTTGACATTCTGTTCTGAAGAGTATTCCCTTCTCTGTTATTTGCTACCGTTTTGTTGAGGATTTTCACATCTATATTCACGAGGACTATTGTAGGCAATTTTCTTTTCCTATTATGTTTTTGTCAGGCTTTAGAATCAGGGTTATTGTGGCCTCAAAAATTGAGTTGGAAAGTATTCCTATTCCTTGTTCTTCTATTTTCTGAAAGATTTTGTTCAAAATTGATGTTATTTTCCCTTAAATATTTGTTAGAATTCACCAGTAAAATCTCTGGTCCTAGGGTTTTCTTTGTGAGATGGTTTTTGATAACAAATTCGATTCACATATGGGACTATTGAGATTTGTTATTTCATCTGTGTATTGGATAAGTGTGCATTTTAGGGCATTTATTAATTTCATCTATGTTGTTAAATTTATTGGGATAAAGTTGTTCACAATATTCCCTTATCCCTTTAATACCTATAAGGTCTGTAGTGTTATTCCTTTCATTTATGATATTGGTAATTTGTGTTTTTTCTCTTAATTTTTTTTTTCTTGATCAGTCTTGCTAGGGATTGATCAATTTTATTAATATTTTCAAAGAATCAGTTTTTCGCTTTGTCAATTTTTTTATTGCTTGTTTTCTTTTCAGTTGATTTCTACTGTTTATTATTTCCTTCCTTCTAATTACTTGAGTTCAATTTGCTTGTATTTTTGTAGCTTCTTAAGGAGAAAACAGTATTTTTTAAGGCTACCTTCTTTTCCATTTTAAGCATTTAAAGCTACACATTTAATGTTTAAATCTTTGTGATGTATTGACCCCTTTTTTAAGAAATGACTTTTTAAAACTCTCTCATAGTAATATGTACCTTGTAGTCTGCTGTGATATTACCATCATTGCTCCAGCATTCTTACACTTAACCATTTGTCATAGTATATTTGTTTATATTGGTTTATTCTCAACCTTACATGTTTTACATTTAAAGTATTCCTGCTTTTGTTAGCGTATAGTTGGGTCTTGCTTTTATATCCAATCTGACAGTTTCTAAAGCCTTTTCATTGGAGTGTTTAGTCCATTTATGTTTAATGTAATTATTGATTATATTTGGATTTAATTCTGCAACTTGTTATTTGTTTTCCATTTATCTCATCTGTTTTCGTTCCTCTGTTAATTCTTTTCTGCCTTCTTTTGGGCTAATTGAGTATTTTTGTAGTACTGCATTTTAATTCCTCTACTGAGGATTTTCAAAAAATATAGCACCTTGTAATAATGTAGTTCCACTCAACCCCTCTCTTCCTTTTGCTGTTTTCATACATATATTATGACACATACATTACATTATGAACCTGATAATATGGTATTATAATTTTTTATTTAAACAATTGTGTCATTTGAAGAAATTGCAAAAAGAGAAAAAATATAACCTTTTAATTTAATTTAATTTTATTTTTTTAATTGGGGAATTGGGGGAGGGGAACAGTGTTGGGGAATTGGGGAAGGGGACCAGCCAAGTTGTTCTTCAGTCTTCGTTGTGGAGGGCGCCAGTCGCCATCTGGCTTCCTGTTGGCAGCTCGTGGCCTCTAAGCTCAAGATGCTGTGTTCAATCTTAGTTGCAGGTGGGCATAGCCACCATCCCATGCGGGAGTCAAACCAGCAGCCTTGTTGTTAAGAGCGCTTGCTCTATCCACTGAGCCATCTGGGTGGCAGCTCAGCTCAAGGTGCCAAGTTCAGTCTTAGTTGAGGGTGGGCGTAGCCCACCATCAAACAGGCAATCTTGTTGTTACACCAGCTGAGCCATCCTGCCACCTGTTGGCAGCTCAGCAACAGCTCAGCTTGGGCACAGCGTCACTGGCCCATGTGAGAATTGAACCGGCAGACCTGTTGCTCAGAGCTTGCACTCTTAAGCCAACTCTTAACCAACTGAGCCACTCGGCCGGCCCAATATAACCTTTTTACCCACATTTTTTACCAGTTTTTGTTGCACTTTCTTCCTTTTCTGGATCTAAGTTTCCATCTGATACCATTTCCCTTCAACCTGAAGAACTTCCCCCAGTACTTTTTTTCAGTTTGGTTGGCTGATAATGAGATCTCTCCATTTTTATCTGGAAATGTCTTTGTTTTCCTTTATTCTTGAACAGTAGTTTTACTGGATATAGAAATGTGGGTTGACGGTTTGCTTTTGTTTTTTCTTACAGCACTTTAAAGATATTATCCTGTTCTCTTCTGGAGAAGTCAGCTGTCATTCATACTATTTATATTCCTATATATGAAGCATCCTTTATTTCTCTGGCTGCTCAGATTTTTCTCTTTATCTCAGCAAATTGTGTACACAGATTTTGGACCTTACTTGCAAATCTATCCCATTGCATTTCATTTTTTAAGGATAGCCTCCCCTCCATTTTCTGCCTTTTGTTTGCTCTCCAATGGTTGTTTATTATATTTTCTCATGATTCAGTAATTGTTATGTGCAGGAGGGGTAAGTCTGACCAAGTTACCCTGTTATTACCAGAAGTCTTGATTCCTTTTTATTGTTTCCATTTCTTTGATGAGATTTCCTATCCGCTCATTCATTATGGCTGTACTTTCCTTTAGCTTTTGTGCATATTTACAGTAGCTGTTTTAAAGCCCTTTTGAAGTCTGCTAATTTTAACACCTGTGTCTTCCTTGGATTTGTTTCTACTGATACTTATCTTGAATGTAGGTCACATTTTGCCATTTCTTCTCATGTCTGTGATTTTTTTGTTGTCTATTATATCTTCTTGATGAAACATTGTAGAAACTCTGGATTCTGTTATTTTCAGCTGAAGAATGTTGATTTTGTTCTGGCAGATTCTGTTTTCCCCGGCAGTAGTCAGCAGCTGAAACCACTCAGCTCCTTTTACCTTCAAGCTGCTACATTTCTGTACGAACCTCATCATCTCCTCTGTACATGCACCGTTCCGAGATCAGCCAAGGATTAGAGCAGGATTTAATCACAGACTTGGGGGCTGTCCCTTTTTTAGCTCCCTCATTCCTTTCTTCCCAAGATCTCCACTCTCGCTTGCCAGCTGCCCTGGCAACCTTAGTCTCTTAAACCAGTAATACTGCATGTAACTTGCTTGATGTCCAGCTACCCTGCATAGCCATGCAGAATGGAGGGTGCCTCTAGGCAGAAAAGAAATAGCGACCCATTGTCGTTCTCTTCTCTCAAGGGTCTGCTCTCCTTTAGTTTCCACCAGCATTTGACCACTCTCCAGTGCCTGCGGTCAGTTTTTCTACTTTGTCCAGCTGTTACTGTACGTCCTACCTCACCACTATTTGGTTTGGGCCATATTACTTAAGCTCTTTGAGTGACAGTTTCCTCATCTGGAAAAATGAGGATAAATACTATGTGTGTTATAGGGTTTTGGGAAGGCAAAATGAGTTAATGCACATAAATTGTTCATTTGTGTATTGGGCACACGGCGGGTACCTGGCACAGGTAACCCTTGAGCTTCAGACAAACCCCTACCTGAGTGAAACTTGAGAAATATTTGGCCTTGTAATGATCATATAACTTCACAAAGCTCAAAAGAAAATGTTCTCTGTTTTTGCTTCTTGGGTATCTTGGCAATATTTTGAGTAGTCGCTTTTGGAATCAAGTTAGTCAGATGTGAGACACATGCTCTGGGATTTCCAGTGACCCTGATTTTCTTCTTATTTGCAGATCATCTGCAAACTGGCATCCGTGCTAAGCAAGAGCACAGTGGAACGCCTGCTGCTCCCTCGATTCTGTGAATTGTGTGGTGACGGGAAGCTCTTTCTAGTTCGGAAGGTGGGAACACAGAGTTTCAAAACTCAAAACATTCAAAATGGATTCCTGTAAAGTTTCTGACTTCCTCAGTAGACACAGTCTGGAAAGTAAATGTGGCCAGTGTGACCTGTGTCAGGAAAACATCTGAACAATGTTGTCAGTTTTCACTGCAATTAGGGAAAACGCAGAGCGACCTGGAGACAAGATTGTGTGGGAGGAAACCTGTGGCTCTCGGGCACAGGGGGACGGGTGAGGGGACCTTGCTGGCTGTGGTTAGGTGCCATTGGCCAGACCTGCAAGGTCTTTCGTGATGTGGGGTGATTTGCTCCAGAAGCCACGTATCTTTTCTGTACCTCCGAACTCCAACCCGCCCCCGCCCTTTTAGTCGCTTGGCACTTGGTTGTCAGATGCTTCCCTTTGAAGGCCGGTGCTGCCCCCCCCCCCGAACAGCCTCATCTCCCACCTGCTGCGGAAGGAGCCCTCTAACCTCTGGCCTCCCCTCGTGGTGCGTCAGCAAAAAGAGAGGCCTCATTTACCACACAGAGAACATTAAGGGTCTCTTTCGCTCTATCACTAACCAAATGCATTATGTGCTGAGATCAATTAGGAGCCAGAAAGTCCTAGAACTGTAGACTCTTGTAAATCTCCTGTTTGCCGTGTGTCAGAGGCACCTGGGTGGTGCTGTGTGGGCGATGGGCTTGGGAAGTGCTTGTTAGCTGCCTGGCTAGAGGAATAATTGCTCTCAAGGCTCCTGCTTGTTCGTTTTCACAATTTGCGAAGACAAAAAGAGTGCTGAGAATAATGGATATGCCTTTTGCCTTTTTAAGGTCTGTGCTACAAATTTTGGTGATGTTTGCCACGCCGTTGGACAGGAAGCCACTGAGAAATTTTTGGTAGGTGAAGTTTGCCGCTCGTCATCGCTGGTGCTCTCGTGAGGACGCTTTTAAAATCAGTTGTCAAGTTTTGTGTTCATGAGTCTGTTGCTTTGGAATGGCAGCTCAATTTTGCGTTCATTAGCATCAAATTTCTTGCCTTCTGAAGCTCACGTTTTTCATGAGCATGAGGCAGCGGGACAGTGGAATGAAGCGGAAGCGACCCGAGTCCTCCTCCTGTGGACTTCTGCTGTCGCTTCCCCACCGGTCACTTTGTCCCAGCCTCTTCTGTGTAAGCCACTCTCTCCAACCCTTCTCGACTGCTCTTTCTAGAACCCGGCTCTACCACCACATGCCTGGCCTTCAAAGCTGGTGGGATTGTTTCTTGGTTTCCAGGCTAACAACCAGACCCTTATTGGGTCTTTAAAGTCCCTTCAGAAGCAACCTCCCTGCCACACCTCCAGCCACCTCCCTTGGGCCTCAGCGCTCACTGCGCTGGCCTGAGAGGGTCTACCCTTTGGCCATATATCTGAATGATTGCGAGGGCAGGGCCTAGGAGTCTGCAATTTTGGTAAATTCCCTCGCGATTCTGAGGCCCAGCAGGGGAGAGCACCACCTCCTCGCCAGCAGGTGACTCTTGGCTCCCTTGAGGCGCTCTGCTCCGGCACACCTTCACGCTCTGCTCACGACGGCCCCTCCCTCCAGTGCGGACCCTGCTCACACGTCAGACCCAGCTTGTCTAGACTCACCGACCCACTGTGCCAGTGCGGACCCCGTTCTCCATTTCCCCATGCCCACGACAGCTGTCCAGAGTACTTGGATGTCCCTCACCACACCTCACTCTCATCTGGCTGATGTGGGTTCTTCATGCCATCATGTTCACCTTACCTGCCTGGCGCCTAGAGAGTGACGCTCAGTCCACGCCTGCCAATTGCATTTGACAGGATGTACTACCTAAGTGGTTGGAGCTCAACCTCAGGAAATACAATTAATTTGATTTTGAAATTTAAGTTCAGAAGCGCATTTTATTTTATTTCAATATAAGCCATGTCAACATAGTTCTAACCCCAAATAATTTTTAGTGGGCTGTCGCTTTGAATATACAGTCAGTGTTTTCTTCCACTTAACGTATGTGAATGAAGACCAGCAGTGACCAGCGTACTAATCTTTCTGTAGCTGGATAGTCCCATGGTCACATACTCCCACTTGTGGGCATTTGGGCTGATAGTTTTACATTAGGACATTAAAAACAAAGCCTTATTTTTAAAGGATACATTTTAAAAGCGGATCTAACCATGTGCTTTATACAGATATAAAATGAAGATGTGGGAACAATTTTATGTAACTTATTAATGAGGGAACCAGTAAGATATGATAAGAATCAACTTAACGGAGAGATCTGAGTATCCCATTTATGTTAGACCAAGGAATCCCAAAGGAAGCTTACAAATGGGTTCAAAGCTGGTGGTGTCCAGGATGATAATGTTTGCATTTCTGTGGACAGGAATCATTTGCATTATTGTCAGTTTTGAGCAATTTACCTTCTGGCACTAAAATGCCCTAGTCAGAGACCATGAGACCTGGATGGGTGAGCTCACTGGGATACCCACTAAATTTTAAAGTCATTCACAGTATTTCTCTATAATCACAGTAACGAGTCCCAGTCATTCTGCCTTTTGGGTTTTTTCCTCTATTATCTTGTTCAATTTAACCAAGTCATTTAGTAGAATTAAGGTAAAGGAAATGTTGCATTATTCCACTTGTCATAATTTCTATTTGTTTCAAATGATTCCTTTTAGACTAGTCATTTATGGGTTTGCCTTAACTACATCATTAAACAGGCTCTGCCCTTCCTCAGGGTAAGCAGATGTGAATAGCACGATTTTATTTGCTTTGGTAGATCCCAAAGTTTTTTGAGCTTTGCTCGGATAACGTCTGGGGGATGCGGAAAGCCTGTGCAGAGTGCTTCATGGCGGTGTCCTACAACACGTCCCCTGAGGTCCGCAGAAGCAAGCTCTCCCCGCTCTTCATCAGACTGGTCAGCGACCCCTGTCGGTGGGTAAGTGCAGGCAGCCCAGCCCCCGCGAGTCACAGCCCCACATCAGCTCCTGGACTTGGGACTCTGTTTTGTCTCTTCCGTCACTGACCGGCATGTTCAGACCTTGTGAGGATCAGGGTCTCAGCGCATAGTAAGTATGGCGCATAGTAAGACAGTGGCACGCACCTTAACATTTGTAGTGAGTGAATAGCATAGAAATGAGAGTTGGGTAGGAGAACATCAAACTGGATTGTTGCCTTTTCTGTTACGATCATAAACATGCCAGTAATGATCAGTGAGGTATTCAGATGCTTTCGAAAGTCTGGAATTGTTTGATGTGGAGTTAATACTCTGGAGGACTGAAAACTACATGATGGCGCTCAATTTTTCCTTATTTCCTGTTGAAAAATAGTTTCTTTGGAATTTAGGGAATGCCTTAGAGAGTAGTCAACCTGCTTAGACATAATTTGACGGACAGTGAAGGGCGCGGGGAGCTGCCAACCGCTGAGCCCGGGGTCAAGCCTGGCGGACGCCGAGCTCACGGGCTGTTCTCTCTGGTTTCAGGTGCGCCAGGCTGCCTTCCAGTCCTTGGGACCTTTCATTTCCACCTTTGCAAACCCCTCCCGGGCTGGCCTCTACATTCGAGAAGACGGCACCTTGAGCATCCGGCCTCTGGCTCAGGGCGCCAAGTCTGATTCCACCTGCGGGTCACCCGGTGCCGGCAGCTGTGGTGACACTCCCTCAGCCCGGTAAGCTCCAACCTGCATAATTACCAGCATCCCCGCTTCACCTCGAGGTCCACCTGAAATGCTAGCAATTATCTTGTCTGGAGTTTTAGTAACAGTGACCTTCTGGGCAAGATGGAATATTAGAGCTTTAATTATGTAAAGAAGCAAAAAGTAATTGCAATAATGATTTTGAAACATGACTACTGGGTTATAAATAATGAAGCTACTGTGTCTCCTAAATTTAGATAAAATATTCATTGAGAGTAGTGATTAAATAACCGATAAAGAAAATTTTCTCTTACTTTTTGATTAATGAAGTTCTTTGGATAATTTACATAGGGAAAATGTGAAGTCTCCCAAATATACTTTTGTGCCATAGGATATTACATGCACATAACGGTGACATTCCTGACCCACCATTAGTAGAGCCTACACTGCTTTTCTAGTAAGTTCTAGAGATCGGTCTTGGGTTTTTTAATCTCTTTTCTCTGAGGATGATGGGTATGCACTAACCAGGCCAATGGAGGTAGTTCACAAGCCTCTCTCCATTGTTGATATTCTACGGGAGCTTGAGAGGCGGTGATTCCCATCCCACCCGGTACCAGTCCTTTCCAGGTTGGTACGTCCTTCTCTGCATCCTTCTCCACCAGGACTCATTGAGTCCCTGCTCGATGTCAGGCCCGTGTGCAGCATCTTCCTCATCAAGACTTTCCAGCTGGGTAGCCACCAGCCCGCACTTACCAGCTCCGGCCCCTTTTAGTTTCTGGTGCCTGCCCAGGTGGAGGCACTAACGGGCCGTCAGTGCAGGTAATGTTGCTGCAGGAGCCCGGGCTCATTCACCACCTGAGTATAAAGGAGGGATTGGCTCACGTTGCGTGTGGCATTTTCAAGGCATATCGTACTCCTGGGGGCGCAGAGGGGCCGATTGGACCTCCTCTACTCTCGTGAGGTTATTACCTCTGGCACTGGAGACACACGGGCCAGGTGGCCAGGTAGGGAGGAGGAGTGGGCTTTTGAGGATGAGCTGTTTTCCCATTGTACTTCCAGTCTATTATACGGTACTAAAAGTTTGCCTCCCTCCTAGCTCACCAAAGCCGGTGCAGATAGAGCCGGCTCTGCCCGGGGACGCCAGCAGTTTCCCGTGTGTCAGGAGCTCCTGTCATGGCCCAACGGAAAACTCAATGGAAGCCCCTGCGTCGGCCGGGACTGAGTTGGCCGGGCTTTCCCCAGAGGCCGGGGATATTAACAACCTCCCCATCAACAGCCACCCTGGACCCGGATCCCGGGCCTGCGCAGGGAGTCCTGAGGACAGATTCAGTAACTTCCTTTATTGGCGAACTCCTCTCCCTGACATCAGCAAGGACTTAGAGCTGCTTCTGAGTGAGGCCGGGCTACAGGAGGAAGCCTGCGGCCGACCTGAGACCATGCACAACAGCTGTGTGGCCCGCAGCGAGATTCAAAAAGTCCTCGACAGTTTGCAGGAGCATCTGATGAGCGACCCGGATGTTCGAGGTAAGCACCGTCATGGTCACTGCAGAGCAGACAGGTGCTCCTGGGTGGTGTCTGTCGGCCCGGCAGTGCTGCGTACATGCACATGCTTCCCTTTGTTTGCCTCGTGCACGTGCTGAGGCCAGACCCTCAGGGTGTCTCTGTGCAGGTACCTGCAAGGGTTTTGCCCCTTGTTTTGCAGCCGAGCAGGTGTGAAGTTGGTTCTGATACAAAAACAGACAGCTCTTGGGCTTTGTCCCAGTGGAAATTGCATTAGCTCCTCGGACACTGTTTGAAACCCTCCACCATGTTGTAACGCCTTTCTAGTCATGAGCTGCTGAGGACGCTGCTCCTTTTGGAGCCTGTTAACTAGACCCTTAGCTGAATGAACCTGAAGGTTTTGGTCTTTCCGCAGCCAGGCAAAGTACATCTTCTTCTTTGGGGTATTTTTCATTTTATGACTAGTGCGCCCACTGAGCGTCTGATCTGGAAGCCAGGCCCTGCAATCCATACCCATTATCACGCCTCTTCTTTCTCTAAACAATGCTCTATTTGTAGTTCTTCCTTGAGTTGGGGAAATTGGAAAAAAACAACACTTGCTTCTGTTGCCGGGTAAAGATTTGTGAAGCTTTCGGGAAAGGAAATGTGAAAATCCAGTTAGCCCTGTGATTCTTCCTTGTCTTTAAATGTATAAAGGAAATTAAGTCAATGTTCGCTGAAGGAATGAGGTTACATATTGCTTCTAACAGCTCTAGACAGAGGTCTGCTTTTGGAAAACGTATTTCGGCAGCTGCATCCGTCTCCACGGTGGGACCCAGGCTGGATGCTGGGGCTGCACGCGAGGCGCTGTGGTCTGGGGGAGGGGATGGTGTAAACAGCCACCAGCATGGGGTGTGACGGGGCTGGGGCAGGAGTGGGCATGGCGAGCTGTGGAAGCCCAGGGAAGGACGCCGGTCGTGCCTGGGGACAGAGGAAATGTCTGGGAGGAGACCTTGGCGAGCAGGTGACATTTGATGTGAGCTTTAAAGGATGGCTAGGCACCCACCGTTCAGAGAAGCGGAGGGACGGGTCTCAGAGGTTCTTTCAGTGTGTGAACTCTTGCCTGTATCTGCGTACTTCATTTCTTTATAAGAAAGCACCCACGGCTTTCTTCAGCACTCGGGGATCTGTGACTCCAACAGATTCAGAAATAAATGATGCCTTAGGTATCTGTGAGCTGGAATTGTTGCTTAGGCTGTTGGGAAGGGCCTGGGGCCTGCACTGAGGACCTTACCCTGGCTCAGGGGGGAGCCGGCTCCAAGCTCCACGCATTTTAATGAATCTTTGGGGTCTTGAATTCAACCAATAGAAGATAGAATGCAAGCAGTAGTGTGCGTGCATGTGTGTGTGCGTGTGTGTGTGTGTGTGGAGGTTGGAGACATGGAAACATGTCTGTTTTTGTAGAAAGGTATGTGAGGTATGTTAGCTTTACTGTTTGGAGGGTCTCAGACAGCTGTGCTGTGGACAGAAAGTGTGAGTGGCCTGGGGGGAGTGTTGAGCGAGCCATTTACTTGTGTGTATGTAGCTGGATTGATTTGTGTGTGTATGTGCGTGCATATGCATGCATGTGCGTGTGTGTGCGCGCGCGCGTGTGCGTGTGTGTGTGTGTGTGTGTGTGTGTGCGTGTGTGGTGGAGATGGCAGCCACCCCGCTTTATAAATGAGGGAGCCGGGCCCCTGTCACTGAGTTGGTGGCGCTCCTGGACATCGGCGTTCAGTAACACTGTGTTGTCTCACTGGGAAAAATGATGGCGTCGAACTCTGATTTCCCCAAGTGAGGTGTTTTGCACTCAGATCTGACGCACTGTGTGTGGCTGGTGCTGAGTCGGAGCGGTTAAGGTTAATGGCCCCAAGCGTCCCTGAGAGTGCGTTCTGGAAGCCCCGAGCACGGCAGCTGTAGGCACAGGTGCGGGCAAGGCGAGAGCTTCCGCAGAGCCCCCATGTGCAGGCTTCTTGTTGTGAGGGCTCCTCTGAAGCAAATCCCTACACACCAAACAAAGTGATGAAAATTCCCGAAACTTCTCTCCCTGCAGCTCAAGTCCAGGTCTTATCTGCTGCCCTGAGGGCCGTGCAGCTTGACTCTGTGAATGAGCCTGAGCACAAGCCGACAGAGGGTGTGAGCGAGGCGCCCATGTCAGCCCGCAGCCCTGCCTGTGACAGCCAGCCAGCTCTGTCAGCCGCGTCGCCACCCAGTGAGCTCTCCGTGGCCGGGGTACCTCAAAGCACAGTAAGTGTCCGCCCTCCCCACAGCCACGAGGATGTGACAGAAACCACAAAGCTGCATTCCCTCTTATTAATATAGCCTGGCAGAGATGAAGAATGGCAAATTTAATTTCATTCTTAAGGTCATGTTTTGGATAACTAGACAACCAATCAATCAGGTGATTGATAACCCTGACTGTCCTCCACAAAATCAAGGGTGGGAGACCAAAAGCTACCGTCCCTCTTCTCCAGAGATGAGAGACCTGCTTCTTTGGGCGGTTAACCAGATAAATGCTAACTGACGTTTACATCTCTGAGTCACAGTGGAAGGTGAGCTCACACAGCTTCTAGAGTTTAAAGTTGACCGAGGCTTTCGAGACTGACCGTGGCCTCCAGCCCCCGTCTTACAGGCGCCATGTTAGCTCACGGTGCCCCTGTGTGGTGCAGGCACTGTTTCTGGGGAGAGGTTGGGGACAGCCGACCGCGCCCCACTTCTCCCTGCAGCCTGGAACCAGCCCCATGAGAGCTGGGATCCCACATCCTGGGCACGGAGGAGCCCGTGGCTTGTCTCTGACTTCGAGTCTCCCCAGAAGCGCTCCGGCTTGCTTGTGGTTGGATGCCCGATGTCTTCCTGGTTCCTGCTACACTTCCACTTGGACCCTCCAGCTGGGGCCCTTCACAGGTCGCGGCGAGACTAGAGAACTAAAGTCAGGGAGGGCCCTGTGATCAGAGTCTAGGTGTGTTGGCACCTTCTTAGTTTCCTGTATATGACAGATAATCTCTTCAACATGGTCCTCTGGGGCCAGAATACCAGTTGTTTCTCCATTCACATAGTTTATAATTTGATTTTAGTGATTCAACTAACTCACCTCCCTTATCCCCTAGGTCTGCTCCAGTAAAGCAAAACAAATGACAAATTGAAAAAGCCTGAATATAAAAGAAGCTTAAGAGTTTGTTAAGGTTACCTTTGATTAGTAAGAAATGAGGTGACACCCTATTTTGCTGGTTTGTTTTGAAAAATAGGCTAGAAAAGTCATGTTGTTACCCTTGTTAAAATCCCACGTGTTAACTAGAAAGGTGCGGCCATGTTTACCTTGGTGGGAGATGTGAGAGTATCCAGGCTTCTCTGTCATACACAGAAGTGAACAAAAGAAGGACAGCTTTCCCCAGGTTGGCCCATTGAGCAGAGGGTTTTGAAGGGCCTGTATGATCAGGCCTTGGTTTGTGGTGGGGGACGTCAGGGCTCCTGAATTTGCACCTTGGCTCTTAGGCCCCAGTGGGATCGGCTGGGATGCTTCCGGTTGCAAAAGAAGGAAAAGCAAATGAAAATCTCGGGAAGATTAAACAGTGAGGAAAATGTTCTCTCGCACAGATGACACTAGAGGAGTTGAAGCTGGGGGCTGGTCACCTCCCCTTGGCGTTGACCCCATTCCATGTGTCCACTCTGCCCTCTTAGCTCGCCAGCTTAGTTCCGAAATGCCCAGTGGGAGGAGGGGGCCTCGTTTTTTTCACTTGTCTCTTGACAGCGAGATGGTTTCTTGGGGAAATGACCTCACAGTACCTTTGGGGGTTGCCTCGATGTGGGGTGGTTTACTGAAACCTTAGCTTGGTTCCGGGACTAAGTGCTATACCTAATAATTGCAATGAAGACCCTGGAATAAAATGAATCCCTGAAAGAAGAGTAATGATTTATCATTTATTAATACATGTGAGTTTATTAACTTGGAGAAATGGAGGTCTTAGGCTATCACACCATAATGCCCCTGTTTTAGCATGCCCCCTATTAAAGCAAGCGGTACATTTCAGTGGAAACCTTGGGAATTGGAGGTGCTGGTAGCGTGCCTCAGAGCCAACGAAGCATCTATCGGTGTATTAATCGACTTTCCTGGATCGTATATTGAGCTGATTTGTCAGAATCCATTAAGCTGGTAGACAGTATGACATTTCAAGTACAAGTAGGAAATCCATGTTATGGTTGGAGGAGAAGGTCAGGTCCATCTTAGTTAATGTTAATCAATGATCAGAGACCAATATGTCACTGTTGAATGTTCGTGCTCATTTTAATTGTTAACCTAATGTAAAGGTTCATCAGCAAACATTAGAAGTGTTTGCACATGTGAACATCGAGAACAGTTTTCTGAGTAAATAACCCTCTATCAGCCACATCTTTTCGCTCCAATGCAGTGGCTCTTCCCCCGCCTCTGCATCCTCTGTCCAGCCCAGCGTTGCTCCCATCTCCAGTTGCTGGGAAATGCTGGGCATACTTGCTTCACCATTTCTTGCAGACCTTACCCTGCCTTCTGGAGCCGTCCATGCCGTAAACATGTGACCGTTACTGAGGGGCCTTGCTTAACCGCACTGGGGACCCTGGGACTTGAAGAACAGTAAATGCAGGCTCAGGCTGTTAGTACTCACCAGCGTGAGTCTGTCTTCTGTAAGGGCCTCAAGCAGTCTTGAAATTTAAATGCATGAAATCCATTTAAACTGACTGACCAGCACAATATCATATGTAACTGTGCAAATGTGTTTTGTAACATCTAGAGAGGTGCCTACCATTGAGCTGAGGGGAAAGCTCTGGTCTTGGTTTGTGGAAGTCATTTCTGGCATTGAAAGAGGCTTCTCTGAGGGGGGAGCTGTAGAACAGCCTCCTCCTGTGGAGTAAGTTCATAACATGCCAATCCACCCTGCAGAATCCAGGCGAACCCTGCGAGGGAACCAGTGACCGACCAGAGACCCAGAGGAGGCAGGACCCTATCCCACTCGAGGAGAATAAATCTAAATTACAGGTTTGTTCCTTAAAAATAAATCAACTGAAAACTTTACATTTTCTGGAAGTCAAATTTATGTATGGCCACTGGAAGCAAATATTTTTCTTCCATCAATATTAATGACATATCTTAGTTTACAATCTATTGTGCTAATATTTCCTCTCTAACTTAAAAAAAGTGAATTCTAAAATAGTGTTTTAAATCTTCTGAACAATCTAGAATAGTATTTTAATAAAGCAAATCAAATACAAGAGAAAAATTGACATCTATACACTAATATCTAGTGTCTATTTATATAGGCCATGCTGCTTTTTTGGTGTGTTGGCCTGAGAAGCTTTCCATGGCTCCTTTTGTTGAACCACGTTTGGCTTCGTTGAGCCTTGTGGATTAGCTTTTTGTGCTCTGTAAATTCTCTAAAATGCTTCTAGTTTTTGTGTCCCGATGCCCCTCCAGGGATAAAGGTAAGTGGGTGGTCTCATGAGGGCAGTATCCCATCAGTTGGAAAAAGTTAGGGGCTCGGGCCCTAGGTGCTGGGGGCACTTAGAAGAAAAGAGAAGATGGTTTCCATCCTCAGGAGCCCTGTGCTCCAGACTTAACCCAACACTGATGTCTAGACTGTTCTCTCTGATATCAAATGTTGGACGAATTTAGAAGAGATGAGTGTGGGCGCTGCCTTAACTTCAGTCCTAGTTGGATACTTGCTGCCAATTCAAAGCCTTAGGAAGCCCTCTCGTGCCTCTCAAATGTCTGCTTCTCTGTTTTCACCTCCCAATTCCAAACTTCTTGTTTTCCATGTGTTTGCCCCTTCTCTCCAGCAAGCGTGATGGCTTCCTTTCTGTCTCACTTCCCAGGATATAATACCTCAGCCCCTGCTAGATGAGTACGTGTCGATGACCGACCCAGCTCGAGCCCAGACCGTCGATACTGACATAGCCAAGCACTGTGCTTACAGCCTCCCGGGGGTGGCGCTCACCCTGGGCAGGCAAAATTGGCACTGCCTGAAGGATACTTATGAAACACTGGCTTCTGACATGCAGGTAAAAGTCCCTTTTCAGAGGCACTCGTGAAAATGGGGGGGGGGCCATCTAATGAGGGAGAGAAGGGCAGCTCCAGCAGGGGCTCACTGACCTGTGTTTACGTGGCTGCAGTTGGCATATCTGCTGGGCTCTGATGAAGTAAAGCTTTAAGTGGCCAGTACCTGGCAGTATCAGTTTTGCTCCAGAAATGCCACTTAGGCTCTTGATCACATGGAACTGTGCTTGCTTTTTGTGGCTTGTATGTCTGCTGTGCACCCCCAGTGGAAGGTACGTCGGACCCTAGCCTTCTCCATTCATGAGCTGGCTGTGATTCTTGGGGACCAGCTAACGGCAGCTGACCTGGTGCCCATCTTCAATGGATTTTTAAAAGACCTGGATGAAGTACGAATAGGAGTTCTTAAACACCTGTATGATTTCCTAAAGGTAGGAAGGAGGATTAAAAACAAAAAAGAAACCTCCCCTCTTCAAAACAGATTTTAAACCCTAGATATATGAAGTACCAGTGAAAAAAAAAGTCTAGGTTTTTTTCAGTTGAAATATGCCATCCAAAATCTTAAAGTGGGCAGCCTTTCCGTGATGGGTAGATGTGTTTATACCGTTCCTCCTGGCCTCCTGGTCCTTGGAGTCTCGTTCTGTGGGGGATGCTAGACACACAGCCCAGTGTGCTCCCAGAGCGAGGAGCCCAGGCCGCAGGTAGGGCAGGCTGGCCCGGCTCTGAGCCCGACTGAAACCTCATCTCACTTCTGCACGAAGGGCTTTTCCAGCAAGAAGCTGCTGCTTCCCTTCCTCCTAAAGGAATGATGACTAGAAATAAGAGCTTAAGAATGAGCCAGAAAGAAGACTCACTGGCAGCCGCCCGACTGCGAGCTGCCCTTGCGGGGTCGTGGTGCACGAGGCCCCAGCCTAGTCCCCCGTCATGGTTGCAGGAACAGGCGAGCGCTGCTGGCTCCCGGGAGCAGCCGTGGGTCACCTTCTGAACACACATGGGGTTCTCGAGGCAGGAGATCGTGACGAGGAAGAGCTAGGGGGCTCTGAAAAACACCTGAGCGTGGCCACTGGCCTGGGGGAGGCTGGGCACTGTCAGGGAGGCACCTGTGAGCCTGGTCACGGTGATGCGGTCGGAGGGGCGGCAGGGTGCGCAGTTCTTGCTGGTGACAAATATAATCTGAAGTGTAACCAAACGGTACATTGGGGGTCATTGGGAGGGATTATATATTTTTATTTATATATACATTTTTAAAAAATAGTTGCTTCATGAAGACAAGAGGAGAGAATATCTTTATCAGCTTCAAGAATTTGTAGTGACCGATAACAGCAGGAATTGGAGGTTTCGATATGAACTAGCAGAGTAAGTAAACCTGTTTGGGGCTTTGAGAAGGCAACTAAGATGGAATAATTCTTCATTTTCCTACCTTATAATTGATTTCTAAACTCGCAGTAATAGTGTTCTTTTGGATAAGGAGATTATGTTTTTATTAAGGGATAAACTGAACTCCAACGCTCTAAGTTAGAAATACCTCAGTCTCTGGGGAAACATTTATTTTCCGATGAAGACAGGGCCCGAGTCACTTTGGAATTAGAGTGTTCTGCTGTTCTATAAAGCAATTTATTCGAACCAAATAAAAGATGAATCACCCACTCTTCAATATTTTCCTATTAATCGGAGCAGGTTTTTTTTTTTTTGCCAAAGCTTTCTTGAACATTCTGAGTGGAGCCCTCTCTGCAGGGCACTGCGTGGTTTATGCACTTCAGTCTCTGAAGAGAATTATGCTACAGTGAGAGACATGAAAAGGTCTAACCCAGACGAGACAATTATTAAATAAAAATGTCCCCCAAGGTGGCTCATATCTGTACATCGTTTTGTGTGCGAAGGAGTTATTTAATTCCATTTGTGCTGGCAAGAGGGATGGTAAAGGTTTTAGTGATTCTAAAAGCGAAAGCATGACTTTAAATAATTCTCCTTCCCAAGGTGTATAAATGTGCCTTCCGCAGCCTGGAGTGGATTTGTTTGTGGTGATGGTTGTTTGGGTTTTAGTTTTCTCCTTGTCGAGATTTATTTCAGTATCTTTAGTTTTCATTTTTCTTACCCTCAACTAGAAATCTCTCAGGTAATTGTCTTCCCTGTAGAAATCCATCAAGCCTTTGGAGCAATTCAGGATATGATTTGGCCGATGCCAGGGGCAAACTAAAAGATTTTCTCTTTGCTGTGATCTTTAATCATTATGCTTAATTTGAGAGACTGAGGTTTTAGTCATTATGCCATGTTCCCAGCATATATTCTAAGAGAACAGAGAAAAACAGGCCCACGTTTTCCATGAAGGCATTGCGCCCTCTAGCGGCAGCATGCGGGAACTCAGCCAGGGCCGCCTTGGGGCCCCGGCTGAGCCGCCTCCAGGGCAGGGGATGGGGCCGGGGACCGGGGTCGGGGGTGGAGATGGGGACGTGGCCTGGGATGAGAACGGGACTGGGGATGGGGACGAGACGACCCGCCTCCCGAGGATGGGCCGGGGTCAAGGGACCTGGGACGAGCTGACCAGCTTCCTGGGGACCGGGGACGGGGACCGGGACAGGGACCAGTTCGGGGACGGAGCCGGAGACCCGCGCGCTCGGCTAGCATCGCCCGACATGTTATCTCCGGGCGCTGGCTATCTCCCATCTCTGCCGTGGTTATTGAAGCCACAGCCACTGATATGAATTCTGTGCTTCCGTGCCCATGATATTGGTATCATTTTTCTGAAAACTGCTTTTTGATATGAAAGTATTCACCGGCACTCCTGGCTTCTGGTTCTAACTTCCTTCCCATCTCTTTTTCATTTCCTTTCGTTGCCAGTGTGGAAAGAATGCCATTTATTTTCATGCCCTGCTCCCCATCCCCGTGTGTAGAAAACAGCGAAAGCTTCGGTAGTAGGTTTTCCCAACCAGCCAGCGTATGAATGTTTCCCCTTGGAGTGAAGAGCCACTGCTGCCGCTTCTCTCCAAGCGGACCTGGCTGGATTTGAAAAGCTCGTGCGCGGCGCGGCGCGGCGCCCTGAGCCGGCCAGCAACCGCGGAAAATGTAATGGCAGCTTCAGGAACTCAGCAGAGGCAGGGAAATCTCCTTTGAGCGTCCCCTTGATCCGTTGATCTTTGGGAACTTCAACGTTCTGGCTATTTTTATGTTATCTGATGTTTCAAGTTTTATGTGCTTTCCAACTGATAACCTCAAATTGAAATATTAAATCCCTATTCATAAATTTCTCAGCCTCTGTTTTACAAAGTTTAATTTATTTCCTTTTTGCTTGATATATTTGTGTGTGAGATGAAGAATTAAGATCCCCCCCCCCTTTTCTTTGCGTGGCCATTTCCCTCAGCCCTCTGCTTTGGGCGTTTCTCCACTGCAAGCCTCCTTCGGCCTTCCCCACGCTGCTCCCAGCCCGCCTGTTCCTCTCTGCAAGATGAAATGAGAGTAAAGAGAAATTAACAAGGTGTTTTTCACTCCCCAAAACAATTGCTTTCTTTTTTTAATTTCAGACAGCTGATACTGATTTTGGAGCTGTACAGTCCCAGTGATGTTTATGATTATTTGATGCACATTGCCTTAAAATTGTGTGCAGACCGAGTCTCGGAAGTTCGATGGGTCTCCTTCAAACTAGTAAGGCAGCAGGGCCTCTTCTGCTTGTGGTTTTGGAAACAGGAATATTTATGTTTCTTCCCTTTTTAACTTCCTTTATTTTTTCTGGGCTTCATTCATCAGTTTACCTGGAAAACCAGCTTTTCTGGTTTGTAATTAGGACCTGTATGATAGTTTTATCAATAGGTAAGATAGCTTTTTTTGTTAAGCTGTATGCTTCGTTGATGGAAATTGTGGGTAAATCATTTTATAGATGAAACCCTTCAACCAATGGCTTAGTGTTTCTTTTAAACACGGTTTGGGTTTACTCTGCAGCATGGTTTTATAGAAAATAGTGAGCAAAAACTGTAGCATAGAAAAGCTGATCCTGTTCTGTGTAGGTTTATACAAGCTAAATACTGAGGGGAGAAAACAATCTCATTTGAAAATATAGATTTACTGAGGTACTCTGATGGTATTAAATTTTATAAAAATGACATGTTCTGAAAGGTAATCATTTAGTTATTATGCAAGGGGCATTTTCTCAAATTTGGAGTCTTAAGATTAATAACGTATTTTTCCAATGCCAGTCCCTTGTTAAATTTCATTTTAATGAAGGGTTTTGTGTGTGTGCGCGTATATGTATTGCCATATATTTGAACATCTTTTTTCCTCTGTGTTCTGATGATTACCGTGACAAAAATGATTTTCTCCTGTGCTTTTAAATTCATTTGAAAGGTGGAAGGGTGCATAAAAATGTCTACTTTCCATGTAGAGCAGTTTTCATAATTCAAATAGATGGCAGCATTTGAAATGTGCTCTTGTGATATCTTCACAGGTCGTGGCGATCCTGCAGAAGCTCTATTCGAGCAGTGAAAGCACACTGGGGTTAAAGTTCATCAACGAGCTTGTAGTGCGGTTCCGGCACTGTCCCAAGTGGGTCGGAAGGCAAGCTTTCGCTGTCATCTGTCAGGTTAGCGTGGCCTGCGGGGAGTCTCCCTGGGCACACGTGTGCCATGTGTTGTATCAGGTGCCCCAGATGAATCCAGCCCTGGAGGACTAGCCAGGAACTTGGGGGTCAGTGGACCAAACCCCCTTATCCCACGGGAGATGGTGACCAACACAATCAGGCGAAGTGCCTTGCTCAGGATTACCCAGCCTGTCCCTGCATTGGTCCTGTGTTGACTGAGTACCTGCTGCGTGCCAGGCCCAGAGCCCTGCTCCTGTCACATCCACCCGGGGCCGTGTTCGTCCCTGGCCCTCCCCTTAGCTGGCTGCCATGGACAGAATGGGGGGTGAGGACAGAGGCTTTCATCTCTTTAAAGGGAAGCTCATGTCAGCCTGTCCAGCTCCTCAGGTCATCCTCTGTACTCAGCATCTTGAAAATGGAGGTACAACATGTGCTCAGCTGGGGAAGATGGCCGCCATTTCTTGAACACCTGTGTGTATCAGGCCAGTCCTTGATGAGAAGACCTACTGTGCATTGAGCATGGTGCACCCATATAGTTTTAGACCAGTTTTTCTAGACAAGGCAGTTGAAGCCCAGAGAGGTTAAGTAACTTGCTCAAGATCACACAGTAAGTGTAAAGCCATAATTGTTTTTTTCTGCTAAAGTGCTATTTTAAGTCTTAACTTTTCCTCATGCACATTTGCAAGCATATACAATGGTGGAGGGAATAGTGTGATTAGTCTCATGAACCCGTCACCCAGCTTTGTCAATAGTACAGTAAGGCCTGACCCCAGGCCCCAAAGCCCCTTCTCTGTCCTGCATAACTCCCCCTGCCCCCACTGAAGGACTCCCCAGGGCCCCCTATTGGGCCAGAAGGGCATCACCAGGCTGCTTTGGCCACCCTCTTTGACAAGTGCAGTGGGTGGTAGCAAAAGTGCCAGAGTCACCACAGGCCTGACACCACAGGCATTTGCAACAAGTCTGTGCTCCAAATCATTTTTGTGGATAAAGGATAAATGAGATAGTTTTGCTTTTATTTTTACATCCTGTCTCAGATTTAAAAAACACATGATGAAATGAAAGGAAAAGATACCAACCACTTTTGTTCAAGAATAGTTGAATGTTTTATGCTCTTGCTAATTAATTATTAAAGATATAGAAAACCCACAGTAACACCAAGAAAAGGAATGGGCTCTCAGCCCAGGCTCCCCCTCGGGGTCTTATCGGTTATTACTTAAATGCAGCTCTAGAGAGAGAGTGTCGCCTGCAGGTCGTGAGGGCCAACTGAGAGTCACAGCACCAGGCTTGACGCGGCTGAGTGGCCTCGGGCCAAGCACCCTGTGGGCACTGCCTTTTGACCTGGGATGTGGGGCCAGCAGTGCCTACCTGCCTCCCGTGGGGTCCTGAGGCTTCAGTGAGCTGATGCTTCTGAGTTACCTGCACGGTGCCTGGCACCTGGAGAACACTAGGCAATTACTCTGTGATGGGAAGTTCTGTAGGGTTTAGAATCCATGCGCCTGGCTGGCAGTCTCCACCCTGTTGCTGCTTGTGGGTCATGAGACCACATTGGACCCGAGATTTCTCACCTGTAAAGCTAGGCTGGTTCTGACTTCCACGGCTGGCTGGGAGACTTACATGAGGCAGTACCTGTAAGACTCGGGAAGGAGAGCAGCACCGAGCAGATGCTGGTGGTTACTGCAGGCACAGTGGTTCTCAGAGGGCTGGGCACTGGACAGGGATCTGGGGGTTACCTGTCACTCAACAGGCATGGCCCTGCCCTCAGAGCCGAGTCCTGGCGAGTGACAGAGGTGAGGGTTCTGAACCTTTATTGGCAGGCACTGTGCTAGGCTCTGCAAACATGACCTGCCGTCCCCACCACCTCTCCATTGTACAGATGAGGAAATAGGCTTAGGGTGGTGAGGCCAGTAAGTGATACGTCGGGTTTTGAACATAGACCCGCCTAACTCAGAAGTCTCTGTTTTCACCAAATATTGTATCGCTTGTCACCCAGGGCCTAGGGATGAATCGTGAAACGTTCGCTGTGTTTCTAACCAAATTCAGGGGTTGAGCGTTTTAAATTCAGACACACCCCCCCCCATCAGACCAACAGAAATGACTTCTTTGCAATCCCAGAAGTATATGTTTTTAGAACCATGCTGATCGGTACCAACACTTAACGGTTCTTTGGCTGTTGCCTTCCTTTATCACAGGCGGTGGTGAGTGCCGAGTGTGTCCCCGTGGACCAGTTTGTGGAACACTTACTCCCCAGCCTGTTAAGCCTCGCGTCGGACCCTGTGCCCAACGTCAGGGTTTTGCTGGCCAAGGCTCTAAGGCAGACGCTGTTGGAAAAGGGTGTGTGGACCATTTTTCTGAACTTGTTCATTTTCAACGTCACTGGGCAACAGCTAGATGTCCGCTGTGGAAAATTGTAGCAATGATGTGATAGCATGCTTCAGATTTATTATCTAAATTAATATATTAACTTTCATGTATATTTTATGGTATGTATAAAATGTGGAAATCAATGTGGTTCAGTATTTACATTGGATAAACGTATGCTTGGATGCAAAATATAACATCATCTTCTTTAAGTGAGGGAAACTTGCCAATTTTGAGTTGTGATATAGAGATTATGGAAGGTAGCAAATGTAAGCCTTGAGTACAATTAGGTTTTAATGCTATGATGTGGTCAGTAAGAAAAAATATGCTGCCCAACCTAGTGAGTTATTTTCAATCCGAACAGGAATTAATGGAAGATGGGGACCCTTGGATAGTTCATTTCTGTACCACACACATAGGAGAGCACCTCCAACCTGCCCTGCCATTTCCCTCCCATCCCCCACCCACCCTGCCAGCAACCTTCTCCCATTCCTGGATTCCACACATTGCTAATTCTTTTGTATTGGAAGGAAGGAAAGATAATATATTAAAAGTTTTTAGTTATAATTTTTTAAATATGCCTACCTATTCTTGGGAGTCCATCTTTAAAATTTAGGAAAAACTCTTTAATTAAAGCAATGTTATCATTTTAATGGACTTATGTATATGATGATTCTTTGAAAACTGATTTATTGTCTTGAGATGTGGTTTCAAACACCCCCAAAACTAGGGTATGTTTTAGAACACAGTTCATGGCCCACGATTCGAACTCATGTTCTCGTTCTCTCTCTCTAGCGTACTTTAGAAATGCCGGCCACCCTCATCTTGAAGTCGTTGAAGAGACTGTCTTAGCTTTGCAGTCAGACCAGGACCAGGACGTCTCCTTTTTTGCCACCCAAGAACCAAAGCGGCAGAATCTTATAGACACTACCACGCTGGAGAAACAGAATTAACCCCTGTGGTCACTCACAACCTGGTCCTTTCCTGCTTGGCACATACCCCGCCCCATAATCCTACCTGTTGAGCGAGGGCAGGGTCCTCAAACTTTGATACCATGCACTCAAATGACCCCTTTCCCACCTGCGGTCACTGGGACTGCACCTGGGACGGGAGCTAGTTCCTGGGGGCCCGGCCTCCACCGTGCTTCCTCGTCTTACCTGCCTCAGGTGGAATCTGAAAAGGTTGCAGACCCAGGTGACTGACCGGGTGTGGGGGCCTCCGTAGCATCAGATTACCTGCGAGTAGTCTGTTTTCTCTATTACAGGCTGTAGTATTGAAAGCCTCCCCCACTCCCCCAAAATAGTTTATCAGAAGTTTTTCAGTCTTTAAAAGATGTGCACGTTCAGCTTCCCTTATGCTTTCCTATAAAATATAGTTTATGGCATTATATTTTATTTTTAACTGAAATACTGTACATATGTGAATAACTCGTGACAGGAAGAAAAAATATTAATGTAATATTAGCCTCCTATCAGTGAACAGAACAAATACGTCATTTAAATTTATGCGCCACTTTGAGTTTCTGCAAATATAGCCCAATTTGTTTACTTTAAAAAAATGTGATAAAGAAATCTACTAAAGAATGATTTATGGCAATCTTTCTAATGTACGTTTGTTACAAACTACTTGGACCTTTTCCTCAAGCCCTCGCCCCCTCCCCTTCTTGCAAGAACTGTAGCCAGAAAGATATGTATTGGCCTTTGAGAGAGGCTTAAAGCAGAAAGATTTTTCGTCCTTATGTGGATATATTATCATTAGCTTAAGAACTCGGGAGGGAAATTGCTCCTTGAGATGCATGGATATTGACTTTATATCTAATGCTGTAGAATCTTAACAAAAAATAGGAAACCCTAGTCCTGATCAGTCCATATACTTGCCCACAAATACCAGTGATTCAGAGTATTAAATTATGATACTCTTCAAAATGACTTAAGTATACAGAACTTAAATTTCATGCTTTTAAACTTTAGACTAAGAGCAAGATGCTCTAGAATTTAAACGGGTTTTTCATTAATTCAAGGTTCTATATACATTGACTAAATTCTGCATACGTGTCTGCTCATGTTATTTTTCTTGTTTCTGTGTTTATCTTGTCAAAGGTAGGCATAAGGGAAGGAGGGAATGGCCCTCTGGGATCCCAGAGCAGCTGCCAAGGGCACGTCAGCCGTTTCATTCTTCCCTTGGATCTTTTTCTTGTCTGTCTTTTCTTTCTTTTGGTTTAAATAAAATTTCTGGAGCTACATATTGAATTTCCCTCCAATTCTGTCCCCCAAATTCCATGGAGCTGCTGCTTTAAACAGAAACGAAGGCAGTTTACCATGCCAAAGAAAATAAGGTGCATGTGTGAGGATTTCGAAGTGTGACCCAGGGCTGCATTTTGACAACGTCAGCAAAGAGGGAGTTCATAAATTGGAGGCTGCATATTAAGGAAAAAAGAAAAGTCGGTCCCTCTTGTGTTCAGTACTTTACTGTAGTAAAAGACAGGGGTGGTGTTTTGCCTCAGTAACAAGCAATTTAAAAAGTTTTTTATTGCCTAGAAATGGAGATTGTCATGTTATTAAACTCTGTTGATCCATCAGCACAGGTAGAATTTTTCAACCTCAATCTTGTAGTCTGTGCAGAGCTTAATTTTACATTAAGAAAAAAAGATTAGCTTCTGTTTGTGTTGTGATCTGTGGAATTCGCACGCGCAGTCAAACGTGCGTGCTTGCAGACGTTCTAAAGACTGGTAAATGACCTTTAGAGTTTCCGTTTATACAGTTAAAGATTTGATATGTATGCCTTTCCAATGCAAAGGTTTTTTTATGACTAATTTCTCTGCAAAAGTATGTTTAACGTCACATTTTATTCTTCTTCCTGGTAACAACTGAGATTTCTCTAAGACTGTTGTTCCTGCATCACTTTAGCTCTTTATGTATTCACTGTTCATGGGAACCAGGTTGAGTATTGGCGATTTGACCATCACATTTGACCATCACACGGAGCTTCCTGTTTTACTTGGAACACCCTCCTCTTGGGATTAATGCAAAAGCACACGATGGGTTTCTCACAGATTCAGCTCCCTTGAAAGCTGTTTTAACAATAGAGCCCTCCCAGCCTTTCATCACGGGACATTCCCCCTTGTTAAGTGTTTTTATCGGCACCTTTCTCACTCAAAAGAATTCGAGAGCAATTTCAAAATGGATGGATTTTGATGCAGCTTTGCAAATTTTCATGGAGGTCTGTCTCCCACTTCCGGAATGGCCAAGTGCCGGGGTTTTTTCACCAAGCCAGGCCCAAATCTGCTGGAAGGAGTCATATTTTTGCAATGATTTTTTCTTCATTCACGCTAGAAACATGATTTTTTAAACATGACTAAAGACTGCCCTTTACAACTCTCTGTAGAGGACGCATGCGGTGATGATTTAGAGCGTTATTCACGCATAATTCCTCTAGGTAGTTGGCCCTGAATTATGCAAAGATTGTACTTTAAACAGGGAGAAGAGGTCAGCGTTACCTAACAGCGGCCAGAAGCCGCCTCGTTTTCCAGGTTAGAGGAACTGACGTGAAGTGTATCTTGGAAGCCGCGACGTGGGACGCGTGGGAGCCGGGCCGGCGTGTGGGGAGGGGGGCGCGCGGCCTCTAGATGGTCCCTCTGTACCCACCTCAATAAAGCTTCCGATTATTTTAGGAAGCGCCTGTGCCCTTGCCTCGAACTTAAGACCCGTCCTTTGTTCATTGTGAGGCCCTTCGGCCCACAGTAGGGGCCCGGCGGTCCGGGAGGGGGCGCAGAGGGCGGGGGCGGTGATGACGCGCGGCCACCGCGTGTAGCGGGAATAACGCGCCGTGGGGACC
>NW_017731382.1:4122327-4135803 GCF_001890085.2 Hipposideros armiger
CGCAGCCGGGGGCCCGCGCCCACAGCCGGAGCCGCGTCGGGGACCCGCAGGCCGCGAGCTCGGCGCCCGACTTGGCCCCAGACGTCTTCGTCATGCGGGTGTTGCTGGAAGAGACCCGGGAGATGTTCCCAGTGACAAACTGCCGCGGCGACATGACTGTGCGCGAGCTCAAGGAGGAGTTGGACCTGGTAGCCGGCATTCCCGTGGACCTCCAGCGGCTCCAGTACCTGGACCAAGGTGGCCCCTGCGCCCCCCTTCCCTCGCCATGTGTACTCCGTCGCCCTGGGGCGCCCAGCCTCCTTCTGAGCCTGCAGTCCCCGAAGGGGAGCTTGCCCCATGAGGAACCCAGATGTCAAAACATGCCCCAACCCCCCTGGCGACCCCAGATGGAAAAACAAACCCTGGCCACATAGGTACTTCCCAGTCCCAGACAGATGGGTTCACATTAGACCCCAAGTCTCAAGGCAGAACCACACTTCACAAACAATCCTGTCTGCACTAGGGCTCCAATTCCCAAAACCAGCTGTCTAGTCTGACCTGCCAACCTGAGCAACTCCTGCCCATGTCAGGACCCCAGACTCCCAAACAGACGCTGCCACAGCAGGACCCCTGAGAAGCCCAGATCTTCAAGCACCCCATGTCTCCATCAGGGACCCAAGTCCCAAAGCCAACAGTGTCCACACAAGACTGCAAGCCTGAAACAGAGCCTGTCTTCAATGGGACCCCACAACCCAGGGCAAACCTGCTCCCACCAGGACCCCAAACTCAAAGCAAACTTCAAGTCCCCACACTGGACATGTGGACATCAGAACCCTGAATCCTCCGGCCAGCCGCATCCACACAAGGACACCAGAGATCGAAACAAACCTGCCCACTTTGGAACCCCAAAACCCAGAACAAACCTTCCCAAGGCTGAACCCCAAATCTCCAGGGTAACCATGATGACCTCAGAACCCCAAATCCTCTAGTGACTGTGTCCATACAAGGATGCTAAAGCTCAAAATAAATTGTGCCCACTTAGGGACCCCAAACCCAGAACATACCTGCCCAAGATCGAACCCCAAATCTCCAGGGTAACCATGACTACCTCAGAACCCCGAATCCTCTGGCAATAGTCCATGCAAGGATGCTAAAGACCAAAACAAACGCTGTTCACCTCGAGACCCCCAAACCCAGAACAAACCTGCCCGAGACTGAACCCCAAATCTCCAGGGTAACAATGACTACCTCAGAACCCCAAATCCTCTGTTAACTGTGTCCACTAAAGGACGCTAAAGCTCAGAACAAACCATGCCCACATGAGGACCCCCAAACCCAGAACATACCTGCCCAAGACTGAACCCCAAATCTCCAGGGTAATCATGACTACTTCACAACCCCGAATCTTCTGGCAACTGTGTCCACGCAAGGACGCTGAAGCTCAGAACAAAGCCTGCCTGCCTCAGGACCCCCAAAACCAAGAATAAACTTGGCCAAGACAACCCCAGATCCCTAAGTTATCCATATGACCATCAGAACCCCGAATCCTCCAGCAAACATGTCCACTGATGAACATTGAAGCCTGAGACAAACTCTGCCCACCCGAGGACCCCATATTTCTATGCAAACCGTGCCCGCGTTTAAACCTCAAAACCCCCAAACTACTCCTGCCCGCAACAGAAGCCTGAATCCCAGAGCAGACTCTGCCCAGATCGTGACCCTAAATCCAGAGCAGACGTGCCCAGTTCTGAGCCCTCTAATCTCTAATTAACCACTTGTGCATCTGAACCCCAATCCATCAGCTATCTCTGTACCTACGGATGCCAGAGCCCAAACCGAACTCTGCCCACATCTAAAAGCCAGATTACAAGTTCACCGTGACTGACTACACCAGAACCCTAACCCCAAGAAGAGGGTCCTCATAAGGGCCCCAACGTATGAGACCAACTCTGCCCACAACAGGACCCCAAACTCAAGTCAAACCTACCCACATCTGCACCCCAAATCTCCGTGGAAACCATATCTACATCAGAATTCCAAGGTTTAAACCAATGATATCCATGTAAGAAAGCTAAAGTTCAAAACAAGCCTTGCCTACATGAGGACCCCAAAACTCAGAGCAAACTCTGCTTGTATTTGAAACCCAAACCCCTCAGCCAACCATATCCACATCAGAACCCCAAATTCTAGATCAAACCCTGTCTACGCCAGGATCCCAAATCTGAAAGCAGAACCTGTTGCCATCAAGACCCCCAAATCCTGGGGCAGGCCTGTCGGATTCATCACCCCCAGTTGCCACAGTACCCAGGGCTACATCAGAACCCCAAATCTTGAAAGAAGTCCTGCCCACACAAGGACTCCACATCCCAGAACAGACCCTTCCCATACCAGGACTTCCAAACAGAAAGTAAACCTTGCCTTCATCAGAACCCCAAATCCATAGCAAACTCTGCCCTCGTCGGGACCCCAAATTTCAAAGCAAACTCTGTCCACGTTTGAACCCAAATTCTGGCACTAACCCAGTCCGTATCAGAACCCCGAATCTCAAGCCGTGTCCTTGTCCACATCAGGAACTTAAAGCTAGCCCAACCGGAATCAGAACCCAGCACCCAAAGCTCACTCTGGCTAACTGAGGACCCCAAGGCCCCCTATCCAGACAGATCCCATGTGGGAGGCACCCAGTGGAGGGCAAGGAGCCTAGAGCCCAGGTTCTCCCTCCATCAATCTTCTTCCATCAGCCTGAGGACCTGGCCGTCCCTGTCCGGATCCCTATAATATTTAGGATATGAGAACAGGATCAAATACCCTGGGCTCCATCATCTCCCCACCCGATTGAAATCAACGCAAAACCACTTCAAGAAAATGAAGATATAAAAACCTGTGTGGGCTGCTGCACAGAGAGTGTGAACAGCCGATACTGCAGACACACTGCAGTTATACTGCAGGGGCCGGGAACGATGGAGACAGACAGGTCTGAAAGCAGCCTGTCTCCACAGCTCCGTGCTCCCAGGCGCTCGCTGCCCTTTGGGGCTCAGTTTCCTGATCTGTAAGGCTGCGCCCTTTTAGCCCGAGAATGCTCAGTGCCGTTTCCCTCCCTAGACAGAAATGACTCGGGAAACTCAAAACGTCCATGGAAGGCCAAAGCACCTTCCTTTGCCCTCTTAGAAACAGATGAAGCGTTTTTCATGCCGTATTCATTGTGCTAGAGGATTATTTGGAAGACGCTTTTGGGGGGCATTTCTGAGGCTTTATTTGGGAAGACATAGATCTCGAACCTAGTCTGTATTTAACACGTTGAAAATGACGTGAGCTCTTGAAGGACTGGGAGTCCCAAAACAAGTCATTTGAAAGTTACGTATCCTGAACTACAAATGTCTGGCACCCCTTCTGTTCGTTTATTTTCACTGATGAGCTATGCTGAGCTATAAATTCAAAAAAGCTATGAGGGAATGAAAAAGATGGAGTGACTTAACACTGATGTCACAATCCTGTCACTCAGCAAGCACTTAGCAACTGTTAGAAGCTTGACCTCTCTTGCTGTTGGAATCCTTACTGTTGATGGCCAATGAGAGAGAGAGAGAGAGAGAGAGAGAGAGAGAGAGAGAGAGAGGGGGGGGGGGGGGGGGGGGGAAGGTGTGACTATGATGATGGGAGAAGTTTGGGCTTCTGCCTATAAATAATGGGCTGATGCCTCTTCACCCACCTTCAAGGTTGCTGGGGAAGATCAAATGAGATAATGTGTGTGAAAACCTTGAGAGACACAAATCTAAAAGGAGTGAGCAAATTTATGGAAGAGGGTCGCCCTCACACGTCTGTTGTCAACTCTAATAATTTATTTAGCTGGTGATAATTAGTATTTGTCTAGGCTGAAGGCGGTTGCTGCCTGCCTGTAAAAAAAGAATGCTCTGATTTTTCTAAGAGCTATTCCGTAAGTGTGAATCACGCTCCTGTCTTTCTCAGGGAAACACAGCTTTACTCATTTTTTTCCCAGTTGATAGGAAGATAGTTAGTTGTCTTGCTTAGACTAATTACTCATTATCCTCTATGTTGGGACCACAAGTAAGACCCTAATTAACAGATTTGCTAGTCACTATTTCCGGTTTCCATCTACCATCTGGAGTTTCTGGTAACCAAAGGTGCCGACAGAGCTTAGAGCGACAAGCAACGCGTGTGGGAGGGAAGGCAGGTCTGGTTGGAGTCCTGGCCTTGTCGTTTACTAGGGGGCCTCAGATTGGTCATCAGCAAATGGAGATGACAGACCTAGCTTGTCACGAGGATTAAAGAATGTAGGTAATTAGTACAGGCACTTAGGAATCACTTGATCATGGAACCAAAAAAACTCATGAATTCCACTCAGAATAAATGATAATCCAACCCTGGCGGAGTGGAGACTTTACATTTGACGAAAGCAAATTATACTGTTAAGCAAGGGTATAGGTGGCCGTGTAAGAAAATGAGTAATTAAAAAGGTAAACTAAATACAACTTCCCTTTCTTATAATGCTCTATAATCCTCTACTATTCCTGATGGTCTTCCCCAGAGTCTGAATTTACGACGTGTGCGTAGCTCCACCCCATTCTTTCATGAGTAAGGGGCTCTTCTCGGTGCTGCCAGAGACCAAGTTCTAACATCCCCAATCCGAATTATGGTGAATGTCAACAGTACAATTCTTACCATAGGTTCTCAGCTGGGGCAATTTTGTCCCCCAGGGGCCATTTGGCAATGTCTGGAGACATTTTTGATGGTCACAGCTAGGTGGTTGTGTTACTGGCACATTGTGGGTAGAACCCGAGGATGCTGCTAAACACCCTACAATGTGGCCCCACAACAGAGAAGGACACAGCCCGACGTGTCAACAGTGCTGAGGTTGAGAGATGTTGCTGTAGACTATCATTTGGAAGATCCAGCACGTTTTCGTCATCGTTACTTCTTTAGCCAACTAATGATGTTAACCAGAGTGCTTTAGCTTAACATATATATTAATAACTTGTATAACTTCATCGTGCCGTGTCTGCAATGTACAGCCACTTCAAGTGCAAGTCATTCTGTTTGTAGAGTTTGCCTCATAAAATGACTTTATTGACTCGTGTGTTTTTTTCACAATAGGATGAGTTGTAATCACAGAATTTTGTAAATCGTTGCCTTTTTTTTTTGTTTGTTTGTTTGGTGCGGATTCTCTTTGAGCCGAGCCAAATTAATTTTCTGAAAGCATTAACGACCACACACAGATTTGTGTGGAGTCATCAAATGAGTTAATGCTCAAGGTTCTGAAATGATCTTTGCGATACCGGAGGTCAGATAATCTCTTAACTTAACCGACGTAATGGTTTATTTTTAATACCCAATTTCTTTTTAAAAAAGAAAAAAAAATGATTCCCCGTAGGCGTTTTGATGGATGACACCACACTGAAGTTCCATGATGTCGTTCCTGGTGGAATTATTTCATTATGTGTCTGGCGGTATGATGGATGGACGGAACTGGTTTTGGCGGCTGCAGAAGGGGATCCCAGTAAGGTGTTTTCATGACTCTTTAAATGGATGTTATACTTCATGAAGCAACTGCAAATTGTGCATGTGTATGTGTGTGTGTGTGTGTGGGGGGGGGAGAATCACTTTGTCTTTAATGTGAATATTTAAGTAAAAGTTTCAGAGTAGGGCAGAAGGACAACAAGGCCTTATGTCATAATGACCAAATACTGTACTGAGTGTTTCGCTCGCAGGGGCTGCAATTTCACTGTGCTCGCTTCTGCGTGATTGATAACCTGCTCCTGCCCCCAAGAGGAATCAGGGCAGCACATTTTCTAGCCACGTGTGTATTTTGTCAAATTGAAAACCTAATTTAACCATGAGTGAAGCATGCCAGATAAACTCAGAGCTATGCAGCCCACCAACCGTCCTAGCTGGGGTCTGCCTCCCATCGGGGGTCAAGACCATGCACTGCTCGGGTACAGCAGGCGCCTCCTTTTTGCCAAGCCTTGCGCTAGGCTCCCAGTTGGGCTCTGGGCTGGGTTGGGGGGGGGCAGGGAGGAGGAGGGAGCCAGGCTGCCTACCCAACAGTGAAGATGAACCATTCAGAAGAATACGTTCTTTCTGGAAAATAAGTTCGGAAAAGTGATGAGCTTGTGGAGAAGAGGAGACAATTTACTTCTGGCTGGGAAAGGGGTCAGGGAAGACTGGGTGTAGGAGGGGTGTTGGGGTCATGTCTGGGGAGGCAGAGCCAGGCTGGGTGCATGGGTCACAGAAGGGACGGGGGGCATGTCGGCTGTCAGCAAGCCCCTTCCAGGTTCCTCCCTGGTCTGTGCGCCCGCCCCCCCCACACACACATTGGGTCCATGCCTGGGCATTCTGGCCTCTGCTTTGGGGTTCTTCTCCCCCGTCTTGAGCAGAACTGTCATTACCTCTGCCTTGTGCCCTGTCACATTCTGCCCCTCCAGCTGCCCCACACCGGATGCTGGCATCAGGGATAGCGTTCCTCCCATGCTCAGAGCCTTGGTTCACCATGCAATGATTACATTCCAGGGCCACGCTTTACCCCATAGCCAAGTTCAGAGTGTTCCAGAAGTGAACAGAGACAATGGGCCCGAAAATAGATCGGAAGGTCAGAGTTCATCAGGTCTCTGGAGAAGTTTGTCCCCCCCTGGGGAGGCCACTTCATGCTGGCTGGGGTCTTCCTTAATGGTTACAGCCACCTTCCTCTGGACACCCAGAAAATCTATTTTTCTCTCTTCAAAACATTGACAGGAAGAATTTCCTGCCTTCAGAGCCTGCCTGATGGTAAACTTGTATTTCCTGGACATATATAGAACGTCAAACAATGTCCTCCTCTGGGTGTTTTCCAACTTCTCAGTTAGGGTTTGCCCCTCTCTGCTTTCATCATCAGCCTTCATGTGGCATTTGAGCAAAGCTTTGCTCCTGTCACCCACCCGGACAGGGGTATCCGCACGTCTGAAATAACGTGACTCACTGTGTGTCACTCTGTGTCTTGCCCAGCTCTCTTGCCTTGGTGTCACTGAAGATTCTTTCTACCAAACTGCAAATTCACAACATCTTAAAGAGAAGCAGTGGAAGAAGTGGGTATCTCAGCGAGCGTTCGTAGCACTGTATATTGCCTCACACAGAGGGCACGTGGAGGCTGTGCAATACCTTCTAGAACACGGTAATTCTGACAGACAGCTGAGTACAGCCAAGAGTTGGGGTCTTTTGCAGGTAGAGAGGGCAGAGTGGCTTGTTTTCCTGGTCCCTCCAGCCATGGTTTCCTAGACCTTGGTCTCATCAACCTCCAATCATGGGCCCCCTTGGGTCACTCAATCCATGTCTGAGGTGTCCTAAAGGACATGCTGATCAGAGGCTGTGTCCCCTCTCTGGGCTGGGCCTCCGGAAGATTCTTTCTGCTGTGGGGAGATAGAACTTTCAGGACACCAAGGCACAAGCACAGCTGAAAGGATTTCCTAGCTTCCATGTCCAACCAGACACACTGCTGGGGATGTCCCCCAAATGTCTGCCTGATGTCCACCCCAGCTGAAGTTGGGTTTCTGTGATGGTGCAGGGGCTGGCCCCAAGCCAGCATCATTCTGTTGGTGGTTGGCAGACTGGCCGGTCTCCTTTCTCCAAGCCTTTGAATTACTTCCCTCAGGAGACAGTCACCCCAAATCCTTTTTCGTCTCTCCTCCACCAAAGTGCAAGTTACCCCTGTACCGTGCTCTGCCTACCCCCTTACCCCCCACCCCGTCTCTCCCTGCCTTAGCCTGCATTGTCTCCAAGTTAAAGGGCTTTACATGAGATTCTGCAGGAGTGCACTTTATCTTCCCTGGATATAGGATATTTTTGGGAGAAGAGGCCCATGATTGAAATGTAGACCATTCAAGAACAATAGACAATAGTTGCAGACAGCCCCAGCCCCATTTCCTCCGGAAAAGGAAGAATGTGTGCCGGTATTTGGTCAACGGTTTGAGGCTCAGAAAGGGGCCTCATCTGAGGCTCTCCCATGTCAACTGGCCTCCAAATAAACCCCTTTCTTTCCTGCCTGTGGCCTTGACCCCAGCCCCTCTCTTCTCAGTCGTCGCTTTTTCCCACCCAGCGAGATGGGCGAACACCTCCTGCTTGGCCAGGGTGACCGGGCTGTGCATCTGGGATGGACACAGCTGTTCCTCACTCTTCTCCATGGCCTCTGCACCCCGTCCGGTGTGAGGTGAAATACAAGCTTTTCACAGCCTGGCAGTCCTTTACACTCCTATAAAGCCATTTTCACTCTGATGGAATTGTGATGCATTTGAAAGCACCCGTTAAAAAAATGATAGCCAGCTTTGCAAAGGTTTCTGTCCTTTGCAGACAGTGGTTGCAGAGAGGCACCGTGGCCAAGGCTGGGTGCTCCGAGAACCTGTTTAACACGTTACCCCAGCGGCCAGCCATAGCTCATAAAAACTGGCTTCCGTCATGCCAGCTGCATGGAATTGAATTGCCTTGTTTTCTGTGTCATGATATTTGTTACCCAGAATTTGATTGGATTCAGCAAGTCCACATTGGACACCTGTCATTAGCCTCTCCATCTGTTGGGGGTAGTGAGGGCTTCAACTGAAAGGAAATCTGTCCATGAGTCAGGCCGCCCGTTGCCTGTCCTTCCCGCAGCGCCTGTCTTCTCAGGCGTCGTGCTACGTGCTGGGGGGTGAGAAGGGCAGGGAGCAATACAACTGTGTTTTCTGCCCTTGCGCCATTTATGAAGGGAAATCAGCAAATGAGTACCAACCATTAAGCCCATGGTCAGTCGTGCATGTCAAGTTCTGAAGACGCAGAATGTCTACTGAGCATATACAGAGAAATTCCTGGGGAGGGGCCAAGGAAGGGTTTCCTGAGGAAGCAAATGAAACCTAAAGCAGGATAGAGTTAGCCCAGAGGTAAAACAAGCACACAAAATGAAGATGAGAATATTGTTAGCCAAGGGCACAGCACGTGCCAAGGGCCGGGGGCAGGAGGAGGGAGCAGGGTGTATTTAAGGGATAAAGATAGAAGGCTGGTATAATCGGAGCACGGAGGAGGGGGGAAGGAAGAACATTGGTGGGGGGTAATGCTGGAGTGATGGGGAGGTGGGGTGGCAT
Source organism: Hipposideros armiger (assembly GCF_001890085.2). Taxonomy (NCBI): domain Eukaryota; kingdom Metazoa; phylum Chordata; class Mammalia; order Chiroptera; family Hipposideridae; genus Hipposideros; species Hipposideros armiger. The sequence continues at coordinate 4,131,399 of NW_017731382.1, forward strand.
AGAGCAATAAAGACCCAGAATGTTGCCCCCAGGCCAGGGGATGTCAGCAAGGGCATTGGAGGGGAGTGGCATGGGCATTTCAGAAAGATCACTGGCCACCACGGAGGAGCAGCCTGGCGGTAGGGCAGTGCTGGACGCTGGGGGACGCAATGCCCCTCCCTTATACTCGGTGCTGAGCGTGGGGCACTCATTGGTTTTCCCAGCATCCCTTTCATCGCCTCGGCCCCTCCCGTGCTTCTGTTCTCAAATGTGTTCCCAAAGGCGCAGCTCATGGCCAGGAGGGTGGCCCCCCTCAGCCATGTTTCTTATTTTACAGGAGCCAACTGTCTCAGCAGGACCCCCGTGGGCAGGACACCCCTGCACGTGGCTGCAGCCATGGGCCAGTTGGACTGTATAAGCCTCCTGCTCAAGTACGGAGCCTCCACCAACGACAAAGACGCCAAGGGCATGACCCCCGTGGTCATCTCCCGCCGCCTGAACCACAAGCACAATGAACGACAGTACAAGATGCTCCTCCTGCACTGGGTGGCAAAGTCAGCCAGAAAGGGTCCCACGGGCGGGAACGTGACCAAGGCTTTTCTGAGAGTAACGCCTGGGTCTGGTTCCAAGAAGAACAAAGCTGAGGTCCCACTGGGACTGTCTGCACGTCAGAGCTGATCTGGGGAGCTTTTCGAGAGTTTGGATCCACAATGGCCTTTGGTGAGCGGGAGGGCGGGAAAGCGTGGCAATTAACCTGAATCGGGCACTGAATTATCTGTCCTGTTTGAGGATGACTTGGGGAGGGGGCTGATAGACGCAGGTGAGTTGTGTTCATCTTGGAATCCATTACGGACCTAACAGGCTTGATGCCAGCCTTTAATTTTAAGCTATTTGTACACGGTACCCAACAGGGCTGCTTGGGGTGACGGGAACCAATTACCTCTTCCCCCGTCTGGAGACCATCTACTGCACCGGCATAACAGAAGTAATAGCAATAATGAGAATAGCGCTGCGGTTATTGTACAAAAACTCTAGTGCTGATAAATGTCGGGAGGTCGTGTACAGTGTGGGCTGTGAATTTTGGTTTTCAAGACTCATGGAACCCAATGCTCCCACAGCTAGTAATGTTCCGGAAGTTTCCCTGAGCCACCTCGGAAGGGTCTGCTGCTTGAGTTGGAGGTGGGGTGGGAGGGGGGGCGCGCGGGAAGTGAGCAGCCAAGAGTTTGGTTCTCCAAACACATTCTCCACAGGAGGCCTGATTACTCTTGTTGAAAGGTGACACACTGGCATTGAATTCGGAGGAAGTGGTGCGAACAGTGATGGATGGTGAGCTCTCCAGGAGAGGCTCAGAGCAGGCACTTGCTTTCCTTTTGTCATATCCCCAGTGGTTCAAGCACCCCCTTCCCCCCAGCTTTCTCCTTTCCTGCTGGATCCAACATAGCTCCATCCGCTTTCTAGGCAGCGCTGTCTATGCTTCATTCTAGGCTCCACACCTTACAAAAGCCACGGACCTGCAGGGGCCCAGACTGCCGTGTGGGTGAGGGAGCCGGGTGTGGGAGAGGAGAGGGAGAGGCGAGGACTGGGGCAGGCTGACATGCACACCCCTGTCTGAGGAGGGCACTGTGACTCAGCTCCAGCAAAAATGTGAGTGAAAGGCTGCTAGATCTTTCCAGAGCTTTCGAGAGCTGGGAATCTGGCTTTTGGATACAGTTAAGTCCTGATTTTTCCGTGGTTGGTTTGAAAAGTTTTAAGATTACGGAATGGTGTGAGAGGAGTAGGAGAGTTGCAGCACACTTATAGGACCGCCCACCATTGTCAAGATCTACCTTGTTTCACAGGGGACAGCGGTGGAAACAACCTCAGGCTCATTGGAACATTCCTTAGCTCCACGGCGGAATGGCCATGGGTCCTGCTATATGGGTTTCTCGAAAGCCTGTATCCTGACGGCACTCCCAGAATCAGTCTGTGTGGCAACCGTCTCTCCGCCGCTGAAGTTACTCCTGTTTTAAAGGGATGGAAAATGGCTGTGTGTCCTGGCACCCTTCTTTCCGACTGAGAGCCCAATAACTGGATGCAGCTTCTAAACTAATTGGCCGCATTTCCTGCTGTCATAGCAAGTAAGATGTGTGTTGATGATGTGGCTTTACACTCAGTAGACGTGGCTGTACCCAGCTCAGCAATCTGTTTGACAAATAATAGTCAGGAGAAAAATATAGCTTAGCATCAACTATGTCAAAACGGGATCTTGGTTTTGGCAGGCATCCTCCACAGCCAATAGGCAGATATTAAATAACCCCATCCAGTGGGTCAATTCATTTAGCTAATGAGGTGTGTTGAGGAACGGGGTGGGGGAGGGTTGGGGGGGGGACTTGGACACCCTTTTAACTTAACAAGTGGCATTACTCAAAGTCACGTGTCTGCCTGGAGCTTGGCTCTGCCGTCTTTGCTGTGAGAGCCAAACGCTGGATGCTTGTCCCCAGGACTGCAGGCAAGCACTCTATCTTCCTAGGCCCCCAATTCAATTAAACGCTTGGCCAGAAATTGGGCAAGTTCCAAACTCTCTGTGGTGACATTTGCTCAGTCTGTGGCAGGGTTATCCGAGCACCCCTGGAGGTCCCGGGGGCTCATTTCAGACAATCTCAGCATCCTATCTATTACATTCAGACAAGCCTGCATCACATAGTCTATAAACTATATCGAGAACCATAGAAGAATTGGTTTGCAGTTGGTCGCAATCATGTTAACATTTTGTATATATTTCATTAAAAATGTTTTTTGAAGGATTTTTTTTTTTGGTCATACTTGGGAACCAACAGAAAAAAAAATTTCAAGGGGGCAATCTCACACATTTTTGTAGGTCCCTAAAATCCTTTTAGGCCCAAGGTACTGGGGATGGTCTTTAGTGGTGAATCAGCTGTGGTCTGCTATCGTCCTGGGAACTGTGTGTCCACAGAGAGGATGGGCTTCCTCCGGGAACAGAGCTTTGGTCAGTCTCCTGGGTATGCTATCCAGCTGCCCTCTCCTTATCTGGTATTTCCCATGAGGCTGGGTTCCCAATCCAGAGCTAAGAGCTGCCGGGATAGTGTGGAGATGCAGAGTTTGGGGTCACTGTGGACCTCAGATCACATCTATGGCTTTGGATGAGTTCCCTACTGCTCTGAGCCAAGAGTTTCTGTAGAAGAGGATGAAGGGTACTCATGGTGCCTGGTCCCCGAGGGTGTTGGGAGGGCCTGGGAGGTAGGAAGCACTCAAGACAAGCTGGCTCTTATCATCTGACAGCTTGGTTGGAAAATCTTGCTGAGGTCATGGGCTAAATTGTTGATGTCTGAGCAAAAGGAAAGACGGGAGAACCATTTTTTTGCCTTTCTTGGGCTCTCTTAAGTTCTTATCACCAACAAACTGGTGACGTAACCCTTTGGGTCATGCTCACATGAAAATGCCATCGACCATTCTTGGGTTTCTCGGTGGCCCCACGGAGGAGGAGGACTTACATCTCTTCATCAGCTTGGAAAACAGTCCTTGGAACAGGGGAGCCTCTTGGAGAGACGGATCACTCACTATAAACAGATGACAGCACCCACATTTCCACTCACCGTGGCTCAGAGCCAAGCTTAGGGCCCACCTGGCGCCCTAACAACCAACCCCTTCCCTTGCCTTTTATCCCCCCCCTGAGTGAGTTATAACTCACTCAGTCGCCCTGTCTTGTGCATATATTTAATTGTAAGTTGCCTCACATCCTTTCTGGAAACCAGTGCAGTATAAATTAGAAAGAGGTAACACAAACTGGGGTTCAGAGGGTGATGTGAACATCTTGCCCAGGCCTGGCTTGGCGGACCCAGCCTTGGTCAACCAGCCTCTGACCCCTCCTCCTCACCCCCATTGTTTCAGGGGAGGCTGAACAAAGGTGCTGGGGGGGCCGGCCAAGTGGCGCGATGGTTAAGAACTGGCTTGGGACGCCAGAGGGCCCCGGTTCGGATCCCACATATGAAGGCCAGTGACACTAGACTGAAGAACAAAAGGACAGCAACTTGTCTGTTCCCCTTCCCCCAATTCCCCAATGCTGTTCCCCTTCCCCAATTCCCCAATTTAAAAAAATCTTCAAAAAAACCAAACAAACAAAGATACTGAGTCTTACTCTACATCCGGCCTCTTGGCCTGGTGTCCAGCATCCTCCAGGCCCTGGCTGTGAGCACCTCGGCTGCCCCTCTTGACCTCTGGCCACCCCCAGGATCTCTTAGCTCTACGCCAGCCTTCGGCACTTTGACTTTTCTCTCCAGAGACTCGTCCATGAGGCCTCAGTGGAGTGCCTGGGCTCTGGCCCCAATCTCTCACTCCATCTCAGACCTCGATGCTCCCTTACCTAAAGGATATTCACCAATCAGAGTTTCCCAGAGAGGCGGAAGGGCAGCCCAGTGGTGGCACTTCA
>NW_017731382.1:4136078-4157042 GCF_001890085.2 Hipposideros armiger
CTCCATCTCAGACCTCGATGCTCCCTTACCTAAAGGATATTCACCAATCAGAGTTTCCCAGAGAGGCGGAAGGGCAGCCCAGTGGTGGCACTTCAGGGGACTTTAGGTGGCCCCTGACACTGCATTAAGTGGTACCAAAACCTAGGGTGAAACTTGCTCCCTTTTCAAGTTGCTCTCCTGTTAATTCCAAAAAGGAGAAAGTCTCCATTTGGTGCTAGGACTCCTCCCCGACCCTCACTAATCTTCCTTTTAAAAATACACAAATGGAGCAGGCTTCCGCAGGCAACGGTATTTTGCCATTTAATAGCGTTGTCTTGTTCAGTATATTTGTGGGCCAGGATTCTAATCCTTTCTCTACTCCCAACTAGTGTGCGACCTTGGAGGCAAGCGGTCACCTCCCAAGGGCCTTGGCTTCTTCATCTTAGCTTCACTGGGCCCCATCATCTCCATCCCAACCGGATGGTGTTGGTGAAATGAGACCACCAACGTGAATCGTGCACTCAGGACCCCGTCAGGGTGGCCCCGCCATGCCGCAGGAAGGGCCTGGGCTCGTGGTCTGGCAGATCTGATTTAGAATGCTTCTTTGCCACCGTCTGTGTGACACTGGACTAAGCAATTGCACATCTGAGAGCCTCAGTTTCTTTGTCTGTAACATTTGGGTAATAAAACCTGCCCCTGTCATCACCGGAGGGATGAAATGCCTGGCACAGGGCAGAGACTTGAAAAATAGTAGCCATTATTATTATTATTATTATTATTATTATTATTATTATTACTACTACTACTACCACCACTTAATTTGCTTAAAATGTTTCTCACCGGGAATCAATAGTCTCCCGGTTTCCAGAAAGCCTCATAAATTTTCAGCAAACCTGATACAATAGGAGTCTCCACCCAGAATTAACTATTCCCAAAGTGGGAGATAAATAATTCCCCTGAAACTTGCTGATTTGGGTGTTAAGTACAGGGCTTCCTCAGCAACTTCCAGAATGTCGTTCTCAACTTCAGACTCCAGAACCAGTTCTGCAGGAGAAGAAAAAAAAAAAAAAAAACTGTGAGGCGAGAGGAAAATTCCAGTCACCAGGCTCTGCCTCTGCAGTGCGCACTGCCGACGCAAGCATCCAGCAGAGGGCACAGAAACCCATTAACATTTAGAAACACGCCAGTGTTTGTGTTCATCAGGAATGTCAGAGACTGTGCTCTGCGCCACATCTAAGTCCCAAGGGCAGGGCTCCGCCACGGGGGCCACAGACAGGCTTCAATGCCTGCACCCCTGAAATGGCCCCCAAAATGTGCTTGTCTGCGCACACACACCTTTTCTGGGGGGGGGGACGTTCATAGCTCTCGTCACATCCTGAAAGGGTCTGTGGATCCCCTGCCCAAAGGGTCCAAAAGCTAGGTGCAAAACAAGCAGGCTACAGCAGGTGTCAAGATCAAATCAACACATCAGTATGATGTCATCTGCTCATTGGTGGGTGTGCATCAATGTGCAATTGGAAAAACGGTAAATACTGATAACATCCGGTGCCGTGATGTGCGTGTGTGCACGTGTGACTGTACAGGGATATCTGGGAAAGGGCTCGCTCGCACCGCAGAGGGACATGTAGATTCCTAGAGCCTTGCAGGGTGACAGCCCCGCCCTGGGTATTCAGATGCCCCTGACTTGACCCAGCTGCCCCACTTTGTAAATCCATCCCAGACACAAAACCCCAGGACATAGAGATGTGTGTGTGAACATTCACGACAGCTGTTTATGGTGGCAAGTGCCTGGGAACTCTCCAAATGCCCACCAGTGGGAATGATAGGGGCACATCTTGCAACTGTTAAAACAACGTGATTTGTATCTACAGGCCAAAGGACAGCCACGAGGGGTGTCTGTGATGTGTCATTAAGTGAAAAACAGCACGTTGCCCAGGAAATGTGTATGAGCTCATTGAATTACAATTTTAAAATGGAGACAAATCCAATAAATGTGCATAAACGTTTATTTGAGCAAAGAGAATGTTGTCAAACACCCTGAAACTCAGCATTGCTGACTTTAGGGCCGTAGGTTGCTTCAGACGTCTCCGAATGGTCACCCCCAGCATGCCTTCTTTTTTTTTTTATTGTGGTAAAATACACATAACATAAAATTGGCCATTAATGACATTTAGTACATTTGCAATGCTGTGCAACCCAGACCACTATCTACTTCTGGGACATTTCATCACCCTAAAAAGAAACCCTGGGCAAATGGACAGTCCCTCTGCCCACTCTGTTCCCCCTAACCCTAGATAACCACTAATCTACTTGCTTTCTCTCTGGAGTTGCCCGTTCTGGATATTTCATAGAAACACAGCCATACAATGTGTGGCGTTTTGTACCTGGCTTCTTGGCATAATGTTTTCGGGGTTCATCCACATTGTAGCAGATACCATTACTTCATTCCTTTTTGTGGCTGAACAATATTTCACGGTTTATCCATCCATCAGTTGGTGGACATGTGGGTTGTTTCCACCTTTTGGCTATTGTGAACAATGCTGCTAAGAACATGGGTGTCTAAGGGGTTGTTTTTAGTACCCGTTTTCAATATTTTGGGTATTTACCTAGGAGGGAATTGCTGGGTCACAGGTAATCCTATGTTTGACATCATGTCTTATATTTGTAATTAAAATATACAAAAAAAAAATAAAAAGAAAAGAAAAGAAAAAGAAAGCCCCCCAGCTAAGTTCGCCAAAGTTTGAGAATTATGTCATCTGTTGAGCACGTAACCCAGGACAGACAGTTTGCATGCATTGTCTCTTGAGTCTTTGTGGTGGTCCTGGCAGCCAGTTTTCCCACCTTGAGCACATACCAGTGCAGGGAGGGCACAACACTGGGTGTCGCTTCCCAGAGATGCTGGGGTCAGTAGGTTCCAGGCAGAGCCTGCGGTTTCTAAGAAACTCCCCAAGGTGCTGGTCCTTCAGTGGCTCTGAGCGTGTTCTAGTCCATGCCCATTTTTCATTAAGTGCACTGAGGCTCAGAGAAGTCAGCAACTTCCCCGGAGTCACACAGCCTGAAAACGGCAGAGTGAGGCTGCCTCACCGGAGCCCATGCTTTTGACAAGCCCCTGTCTGGGAGGACTTCCTGGCAGCCGTGACCTCCGTTACTCTCTAAGGCCACCTTTTCCTGCTGGTTAAACACAGAACACACTGAAACGCATCCGCAAAGCACTGCGGAGGTGCTCACCCAGAGCCCCGCCAGGGCAGGCCACTGAGTTGAGTATCACCAGGCAGTGCAGAACGCAGGATGGAGGAGCAGGTAATCAAACCCCACCGACACCTCCTCCTCTGTCCTTTCACAGCCCCAGTGACCGACAGGACAGGCCCCAGGGGGTCCTGAGCAATTTCTTTGGCTCTCAGTCGGATTCAGATGGGAAACCCTCCCGGAAACCCGCCCCGGACCTCTCAGGGTCGGTCCGACGGCTCCCGCCAGGTGGCGCTGCTGCGCGCGGCTGATGCAGGTGGGCAGGAGAGGCAGCCAGCAGGTGTCGCAGCGAGACCGCGGATCAAGTCTCGGGGTCTGACACTTCGATCCAGACTTGGGGACACCCCCGTGCCAGCTTGAGATAAATTCTATTTATTTTAATCCCCCAAAGGAAGGGAAAGTTTTGGACCTTCCTTGCAACTGTAATGAACATTTTAATTAATGTCTCAATCACCCAGGAGGGACTGCAACAAGAACAGCAGGAAGGAATTTTGCTCATTTAGGTATTTTGAAACTCATCGTCCATTATTTTCCTTGAGCAAAGTATAAACCACAGCCCACGGAGAAGGGCTGAGATTTAAATGAGCGCGCATCGGGATTACTACGTTTACCAATTTACACCTTCCAAGAACGTCACGATTTATCTCCACCTTTCAGGAAAATGCAATATGTTTCATACCTAGTTCATCTGACACGTGGTTTAGAAATTATACAGAGGGTGCCCAAAAAGTGTATACACATTTTAAGAAAGGAAAAAACTGTATTAAAATTACACTGATGGTCACTACTTTGAGCGCCTCTTGTAATCGCAGAAGTCAAACGTGACTTGTAGTTATCATCTTTTGTTATCGGTATATACTGAGTATTACAATTTTAATACAGTTTTTCCTTTCTTAAAACTAGTATGCTTTTTTTGTCACCCTCTGTGTTTAAATAATGAAAAATGTATCAGACCTGGTTTTACTCTCTTAAAAGGACCTTCCATTGGATTTAGGGCCACACTAATCCAGGATCTCACTTCAAGATCCTTAATCACATCTGGAAAGACCCTTTTTCCAAATAAGATCACATTCACAGGTTCTAGGTGGACCTGTCCTTTGAGGGGCTATGTTTGCGGTGTCAGCCACTCGCGGGAATGTTGAGTGGCTGGGATTCAAGGGAGTGGGACTCGGTGAACATGCGCATTTGGTGCTGTCAGCAAGGTTGGAAGGGGAGCTCAGAGGAAACTCCTGAGGGAGAGGGCTTTGGGTAGAACAGAGAAGGCGGTCCAGGACCCAGCCCAAGGGTCTCTTGTATTTCCACCTCAGCAGAGAAGGATGAGGGAGGCTTTCAGAGGGCGGCGGGGCCCCTGAGAGCCATGGGGGTGTGGTCATCAGAGAAAGGGGCTGAGAGCTCAAGCCAGTTGAGGGTAGAGAGAGATCACCCAACTTAGTAGCACGACTGTCCTTGACAAGGCCAGTTTCAGTGGCTCACTGGGGACAGGAGTCCTTCTGGCGGGGTCCAAGAGTCAGCAGCAAACTCGAAGGAGTGGAGACTGCAGCTGTGGACGACAACTCCGGGAAGCCTGGCCCCATGAAGCCCGGGGAGGCTGTTGTTTTAAAGATGGGCGAAGGTAGCGGGTCCAGCAGAAAGGGAGGAACGAATGACACAGCAGGACGAGGGGCCAGCTCCAGGGAAGGGCCTGCAGAGGGGAAGGTCCTTCTGAGACAGCCGGCGGAGAGGGGTGCCGTGGATGGGTTTGGTGCTCACGGGTTTCTTCCACAGGCCGAAGGATCCAAGTGTCCCACCCCTCCCCCTTCCCAGGCCCAAATCCCCAAATCTGGTGAAATCTTTCCTACACTGAGGCTTAAAAACCTTTTCATTACAGGAAAGCTTAAGCATGTATTCACATAGAACCAGTGGATCTGATAGTTGCGAACTTTTGCCATATCTGCTTCCTCTGGAGAGCCGTTCGCCGGAATCATGGACACTTCCCCCTTGAACCCTCAGTCTGCCTCTTCTCAGAGCAGGGCATGTGCCTACCACATACAGTGCCATTATCACACCCTAACAAATGAACCATCATTTCCAGATAGTGTCTGTATACGTTTCCCATGGCTGCTTAAACAAATGACCACAGATTTAGTGGCTTAAAATAACACAGATGTATCCTCTTAGGGCTCTGGAGGTCAGAAGCCTGAAATGGGTCGTACAGGCTAAAACCAAGGTGTCAGCAGGGCTGGTTCCTTCTGGAGGCTCTAGGGGACAATCCGTTTCCTTGCCTTTTCCAGCTTCTACAGGTGCCCACATTCCTTGGCTCGTGGTCGCCTTTCCAGGTCTCTGGGGAAAAGCCAACATCTCTCTGACCCTTTGCTGTGTTCACACCTTTCTCTTGCACCTTCCCGCCTCCCTCTCATAAGGATCCTTGTGATTAGATTGGACCAGGATAGCCTCCCATCTAGGATTCTTAATCAACCTGCAAAATCACTCCTGCGTGTCAGGGAACACATTGACAGGTCCCAGGCATTAGGATGCAGACATCTCTAGGGGCCATTTTCCAGCCGACCACAGCATCTAGCAGCTGGTCTGCACTCAAAGCTCCCCACTTGTCTCAAATGTCTGGTAGAGCTATCTGCTCTACACTGGAGTCTCTTCCTTTGGTCCTGGCATTTGGTTGTGATGTCTCAAGTGTCTTTGACGTAGAGCAGTGACTCGTCCCACTCTTTAGAGAAGGCCAGCCCCGGTGTCCTGTGGAAGGTCCTGCGTCCCGAATGTAGCTGGGCTTCCATGGTGTCTTTAACATGTTCCCCTGTCCCCTGACTCCCTGTGCACTGGATGTGGGACCCCCCAGGTGGGATCTGATTCTGGTTGACCATTTTTGCCAGACCACTTCCTGGGTGACCTCGTGTACTTCCCAAGACATATGTGCAGGGAAGCCAGTGCCCGGTGGCCACACTGTCAGGGTGTGAAGTTTGAGCCTGCGGTTAAGGTACTGACAGCTGCCCCTTTTTGTCGGAAGCTTATATTTTCTCCTTTGAACTAGCAGGTAATCTGGGGTTGGTCCTTTCACACCTTGTGAATATCCTGTTCCCCATCTACCTTTTATTATTACTGTAAAGCAAACATTACCTAAAATTTATGATTTTAACCATTTTTCAGTGTATAGGTCAGTGGCATTAAGTACTTAGATCGGGCGGCCATCGCCGCCATCCATCTCCAGAACTTACTTGCCTTCCCAAACTGACACCGTCCCCATTGAACACTCCCCGTCCTCCCCCCCAGCCCCTGGCCCCACCATCTACTTTCTGTCTCTAGGAGTCTGACTACTGTAGGTGCCTCATATGTGAATAAGTGGGATCATCTAGTATTTGTCCCCCCATCTGCCTTTTTAAAAGTAGCTTTATCAAGGTGTAATTCACATGCCATGCAACTCACCATTTAAAGGATACAATTCAGCGGTTGTTAGTATATTCACAGAGTTGTACAATCGTCACCTCTATGTAGGTCCAAAACATTGTCATCATTCCCGAGGGAGACCCCGTACCCACTAGACGGTCAGTCTCCATCCTCCTCACCCCAGCCCCTGGCAGCCACTCATCTACTTTCTGTCACTATGGATTTGCCTGTTCTGGACATTTCATATCCATGGGATCGCCTACTATGTGTCTCGCTGTGTCTGGCTTCTTCGCTTACCATCATATCGTCAAGGTTCATCCACGCTGTGGCGTGTGTCGGTACTGCACTCCCTTCTGTGGCCGAAGGATATTCCTCTGTGTGGATAGTCCACATTTTGTTTACTTTCCATCTTTTGATGGTCACGCCCCACGCGTTCTTTCTTTCTGGCATTGTGAATAATGCTGCCGTGAACATGTGTGTCCAAGTGTTTGTGTGGACGTAGGTTTTCAGTTCTCCTGGGTGCATACCTAGGAGTGGAGCTGCTGGGTCACGTGGACTCTGTTTTGTCACGTGCAGAGCCGCCAGGCTTTCTTGCAGTGGCCACACCATTCTGCGCTCCCGCCCGCAGCATCCGAGGGCTCTGCTTTCTCCACTGCTGTCTGTCATTTTGATGACAGTGGGTGTGGAGTCACAGCTCATGTGGTTTTGTCACCACCCACCCTTTATTAAATTGATACTCCCCGACAGGGCCAATGAGTTCCTGGGGGGTTGCAAAGTGGTGATTTCTCAATTCTGTCAGGCCTTCTACATTTCACTGGCTGGCATCCTTCTGTAAAAGAAGAGAGTGACTCCTCCTCTGGGCCTGTTTGGTTTCCCAAAAGGCAGTCTGAACTGGAGGGGCGGGGACAGCGCTGAGTTCTTGGTCATGTGGGAGCTGGGAATTTATGTGTCCAGTGTGTTCCGACCAGCTACTTCTCCCCCCACCCACCTCTTCCTTCTTCTGCTTCATGCTCAGGTCATCTCAAATTTGCCCACTGGGTGTGACTCATTGTTTTAGAAAACAGGTTCATGGAGATATCATTTGCATAACCCTAAATCAAAACTGGTGTAAGCGTACAATTTCATGATTTTTTTTAGTACATTTCCAGACATGTGCGGTCATCGCCACAATCCAGTTTGAGAACATGTGACTCGCTTTTGAAAATGGTGATTTTGTGCTTCTTCAGTTAACTTTAATTCCCAGGTAAAGACAGCACCGGAAGCCCCCAGTAAGGCGGCCTTTACCCTTCAGCCAGCACTCAGGCCTGTGGACAAATGCTGCACTTCCGCCAGTGCATTCTGGGGCTTCCTTTAGCGCCGCCCAGAACCTCAGCACTCGGAGCAGACGCCCTGGACAAGCAGCTCTCAGGTTCCCCTGGGAGTTTGTTAGACATGCACGCCTCAGTCCCCACTCCAGACCTGCTGAGTCAGTATGTGCGTTTTAACACGACCCACAGGGGGTTTGCAAGCGCTTTGAAGTTTGGGCACTGCTGCTCTCCTACAGGTGTTCATTAAGTTCACACATGTGGCACCTTCCTAAGGAGACCTCAGCCGGCCGTGTGCTCCACACCCTTCAGCTAGATGCCATGCAGGAGCAACTTCACTTTTTGTTTCTGTTCCGGGGCATTTGTGGCAAGCCTGGGCAGCTGTCCTCTGTTGAGACGTGGTCCTGTCTGAGCCTCAGACTCTGGTCCATGGAGATGACTGCTAAATCCTTCCTCATGATGTCTGGAGGGTCCTGCCTTGTCCTCGTCTGTCTTGGCTATTTCCCTTCTATTCTCAGGAACAGTGAGCTCACTGAGCTGCTCCCACACCTCTTGGAGCAACATGGGGGCCCAGGAAGCTGTAAGCCCCCACCCTGCTACTCCCATGACACCCTGGGGCTCCCCCCCCCCGCCCCCACAGGGTTCTGACACCCTCTCCTTTTCCTTCTTTCCACAGCAGCTCCAGGAAGCTGACTCGTTTCCTCTCTGCCTAGATACTCTGGACAGCCATATCCTCATGGGGGTCTTGTCCCCTCCCAAGGGGGCTCTTCCTGGGAAGAAGGCTCCCTTCCCCCGCCTCCCCCTTGTGGAGAAACTCTGCCCATCACAGGGATGGGTGAGGTGGGAGGGCACGTTTTCTAGGAAGCTTTCCCCTCCATCAGACCTGCTCCCAGCTCTGCGCTTCCCAAGTTCTCTTCCGCCCTTGAAAGATGAGACTTTTGAAACCCAAAGCCAAGGACCCACTCTGCGTTTCCTCTGCTTCCTGGAGCACCCTTCTTTCTCAAGGACGGTGGCACCAAAGGCTCGGTTCCCACACTGGGAGAGTCCTGAGGGAAAAATATTACTTCGATGCAAATACAAATTTAATTTTGACTCAGAGCGTCATTCCGTTGAGCTGGTGGTAAAAACTGCGCTTTGTACAGCCTTCCGGACTCTGCTGCTCTGGGGGGAGTGGGGCTGTTGTCGTTGATCAGATACCAGTGGTCCCAGGACACTTGGTCCTCACATGGCCTGATGGCACAGAATGCATGTGCCCATTTTGGTGGTCACGACAGTTTTTGGCAAGGCCAAGAGCCCCAGTATCTGGAGTTCCCCTTCCCAGGCAAAGATCGGCTGCAGTGAGGTAGCAGCTGCCTTCTCCTAAATTTGCCCCAAGCCCCACAGCTGCCTATGGCCTCTTCCAGGCAGCCCTGCCACCCATTTACATGACTCCCTGAGGGCATTTAGTACTAGATGTAATGGTTTAGGCCTTTTCCCCCCAGCCTGAAGGCATTTCCAAGTGGGCTTAAACAGAGGGGGGAGGGAAAACCATGGAGATGCTAAATAATGTAATATTTGAATAACGACTGCTGCCATGACCCGCGGTGATTTATTCTGAGAAAGGCTATAGATTGAGCCAGCCCTCCTGCTGGGCCTCCTCCGGGAAGTTTAGAATTAGAACCAGAGGATGTGATTCTATTGAACTTTTGCCAGAACAAGTTCAAGAGGGAAGACCTTCACCTCTTAACATTCAGCGTCAGGTCCCATGACCCTCCTTTTGGAAGGAAAAAAAAAAATCTTTCTGGCATCTTTTTCTGTTTTGTTTTGTTTTGTTTTGTTTGTTTCAGCAAAAGTTTTGCTCAATCCTTGGGAACAAGAACTCCTAACATCCTGTTTTCATATGTCCACAGCAAAAGATAAGGGTCTGACTTAGACCCTGATCCTAGTGCAATAGGAAACAATCCATACAGGGCACATGTGTCCTCCCTCTTCCCACAGCCTGCTTCTGCCCAGATTAACGCAAAGCCTTCGTAGTTTGTGGAACTTTCCTTTCCCAGGAAGTCTTGAGGTCAGGGCCAGCCCAGGGCAGTTCCAGGCCAGGACTGCAGGCCCCCGTGGGGAGGCCGAGGTGCCTGAGGCACCCAGAGGGCCTGGAAGACCTCGGCTTGGTCGTTTGGATGCGGTTGCTGGTTCGCCCTGCAGTGAGGCAGACCCATTAATTTAGGGGTTGGGGGTACTGGTGCAGGAGAGGACGCTCCAATCACTCCAGGAGCATTTGCATGCATAAGTCAGATGCCTCTGCAGGCTGAATCCCAGCCAGTATCGATTGCATCGAGCCCTGGTAATAAATTGCGTAGATAAATCAGCTGGGAATTAAAGCAGGCACAGGGTGCGCTGGTTATAGAAAACATTTAAGTTTAATGCGTTGACAGGGAGTGGAGCATAATTTCACAACGGCGCCAGTTTGCTGATGACATAAAATAGCAAGGTGGCAGCCGCTTGGAGGAGCCGGCCAGATGCATTCTAAATTATCGGGCCCTGTGGACGGGCTGATGAGCGCTCTGTGCAAGTTCATGGCCGAGCTGCGTTAGGTAATGAGGTTGGGGCCTGAAAGTCACCAGCTGCCCTGGCCAAAAATTGTGCAGAATACTGATCAGGTGGTGCCCAGCCCCAGACGTCCCCTGGCTGCTGCGGCTCTGTCCTGTCCCGTCTCAGAATGGAACCCCATTCACCCCCTCTTCTCTCTCACTCCTACTTCCCACCCCTTCCACCACCGAGCCTCCCACCCAGCTCTGCAATGTGCCCCTGCTGCCCTCCATTCTCCACACAGCCTTCAGATCCATCTTTCAAAGCAAAACTGGGGTGACATCTCTGTTCTCTTTCAAACTTCAGTGGCTCCCCATTGCTCTTCGGATAAAGGCAAAACTCCTGACTCAAGGCCTTGAGGCGCTCCAGACCCCACTGACATCTTGTGGGTCTCCTTCTGGGCACGTTCCTTTCCTCTGGGTCTCAGGCACACAGCCTTCTTTTGTTCCCTTCCTGCCTCAGGCCCTTTGCACATGCCCTTCCCTCTGCCTGGGGGTCTCTTCCTGTCTCTCCTCGGCTGGCTAACCTCACTCACCTCCCATCAGCAGCCTCATCATTGTTTCCCCCAGCCTGTTCCCCGTTCTTCGCCTGGCACGTTCCTCAGAGCACCCCTTACTTCTCCTTACCAAAATTATAACGGATTAATTGTGGTGTCATTATTGTTCCATGTCTCTCTCACTCACTGCGGGCAGCTGCCTCGCGAGGGAAGGGACAAAAAATCTCATCTAGTTTAACACTGTGTCTTCATGGGTGGCCGTGAAAAGGCAGCACCTCAATAATATGATGCTGATGAAAGGAGCCAGTCACAAAAGGCCACCTCTTGTAGGGTTCCATTTATATGAGGTGGGCAGCCTAGGCAAATCCAGACGCAGAACATTAGATCCATGGTTGCCTAGGGCTAGGGGTGGGGGGAGGGTGGAGAGTTACCGCTAGTGGGTATAGAGTTTCTTTTGGGGGTGATGAAAATGCTCCAAAATGAGATTATGGTGATGGTAGTGCAATTCTGTGAAAAATACTGAAAACTCACTGCATTTTATGCTTTATATGGGTGATCTTTATGGTCTGTTAATTATATCTCAATAAAGCTGTGTGGTTTGTTTGTTTTTAAAGGCATTCAGCAGATATTTAACAAGTGAAAGGTTGTGGAGTTCAAGAGAAAGGGAAATTCTCCTCTGAAGAAAAGCTGTTGAATTGATCTGTGAATACGATTTATGATGATGGGCTGGCAGAAGCACTGCCCACGAGGTCCGGGCTGGCTGTGTCCTCACCGACCAGCTGACCCAACTGGGGAGAAGAGAAGAGGGCAGGATGGGTGATGGGGTGAGCGGGGTGCTGGTGACGAGACCGGGCGCAGTGGGGAGGGCAGCTGGCTGGTGGGATGGGGAGCGTGAAGGTGGCGAGTTCAGCGGGGGTGTGCTGAGTTTCAGGTCAGTGGCACATTCGGGAGGCAACACCCAGGTTGCGGTTGGAAGCCGAGGCTTGGGCCTTTGAGGGACACGGGTGTTGGGAGATCCCGCAGGGAACCCTGGAATGTGAGGAAGAAGAGGGCCAAGGAGGGACTGAGGCAGCACCCTGGAGAGCGACGTGGAGCGCCACGGATTGGGGGAGCCTGGGGCAGCCTGGGGCCTTGGAGGGCAGGTGGCCTGCTCCCCATCCCTTCTCCACCCTGTCCTCTTGGACTCCTGGGGTCAAGCTGGGCCGGGGTGAGGAGGAAGAGGGCCAAGGTTTTTTCCCATGGCTGGCACCTTTGTGCAGCGGTGAAGGGTTAGCATCGGAAAACGTTCGTGGCGTTTTGGGAGTCTCCCATCCCAACCCCATGCCTCTCTAGGTCCCCTTTTTTTCTTCAGCAAATAGGAATAATGAATACCGCTGATGGGACCCGCACTCTCCATCTCTCACCAGCTTGTGGGTACAAATGGGGCCGGCCACACTGATACTGCAGGTATCACTGAGATTTGCCCTTGTCACCTGGGGCTCCAGGAAAATACTGTCCCCTCTCCAACCCAGACATTTCTGGAGCATTCCAGGTTGTCCCATATGAACTTATGAGCTGGTCTATCTGTTGGCTGTCACTGCCCTCTGCTGGTGTCCCTGGGCGCTGCCACCTTCTCTGGGCTGCAGGCCAGGGGAGAAAAGACCCCAGCCCCTGTGATGCTGTTGTGGTTCCCTGGGGTGCTGACCGAGCCCAGCGTCTTACAGAACTTTTAGGGAGACCACCAGGTACGAAGTGACTATGCAGCTCGCCTGTTCTCTCTGGTTTAGACATGGAATTTCTTTCTTATATTAATCACCAGGGCTTCTTCTAGCTCCCACGTACCCTCCCTTGCTCCGTGCCTGGTGCTGTGCTAAAACCTCCATATCCCCATTTCACAGAGTGCCCACAACACCCTAGAGGTGGTATTGTCATCTTCACTCTTTATAGGAAGACCTCCTGGAGGCCCAGGGGGCTCAGGGAGGTGCTGGGACTTGAATCTAATTTGACCAAAGCATCGAGAATCGAGAGGTGGCTGAATCCTGGTCTAGTCCAAGCTGGGGCCCAGTCCTCTCGCCCCGCTGTGGTGAACAGCTGTGACACTCCAATGTCGGTGGCCATTGTGTCCCTTCTTCACCTCAAATCTGCGCTCCCTCTCTACTTTCCTCCCGCACTCAGCACCCCCTCACCCTGCATGGCCCCTCTGCTGAGTGTGCACACGTTTGCGGACCTGTGTGCCTGCACGTGCTTACGTGTGCGTGTGTGCCTATCTGGGGGTCTGTGCATATGTGTGTCTGTGTATCTGTGTGTGTGTCTGTGTGTCCACATGTGTATCAATGATTGCACATGTCCTTCTGTGCATGTACATGCATGTGTGTACATGTCTGAGTACTGTGGCTGTGCGTGCACGTGTCTGTATGCATGAGTGTTTTACCTGTGTGTGTGTGTGTGTGTGTGTGTGTGTGTGTGTGTCTACTTGTGTGTACATATGTGACCACTAGTGAGACTGCAGCGTGGCTGGAGCAGGGGGCGAGAGTGTGGTCAGAGAGTGGCCTCCTCCCCGCAGGCCCGGCAGGCCTCAGTGGAAGGGCCCTCCAGGGACGACATTCCCACCAGGGTGCCAGGTAGCTGCCAGGGGCAGAAGGCAACCCTGTGCACTTGGCCGGGACTCCTGGTGCTGGGCTGGGCCCACCATCCTCTAAGGTGGGTGCCTGCTCTCCAGCCCTCAGGCACATTTTCAAGCCTCCATTGGAAGCAGACCTTCTCCAGGAGGTTTCCCGCCTGTGACCCCAGGTGGCGTGGGGGAGCTTTTAAGTCATAATGGGGAGCCGTCCACGTGCCTACAGGCCAGCGTGCTTTCCTTGTGTCCTGGAGACGCACAGCGGTCTGTTCTGGGGGGTGGGGGACAGGCGAGGAGCTCAGAGCTCACACATGCCTCCAGACATGGTTTCAGGCGGCTTGTTTGTGGCCCTGGGCTCCTGTGTCACCGAGGTCGGTGTTTATCTCTGTACAGGAGGAAGCCGAGGTTTCTCTTGAGAGAGAAGCATGCCGATGTTTGCTTCCCCCCAAAAAGATGCCCCCTAAAGCATCTGTGATGACTATAGAACTCAGAAAAGAAAATCCTGCAAGACAAAAGCAGGGTGTCTAGGAGCTGTTGTCAAATCTCCTGGGTCATTTCTGGGGGAAGATGCTTCCGAATTCCCCAGTCGGGGGAGCCCTGAAGACCCCATATTCTCCTTGGTGCCACTAATCAGCCCCGTTAGTGATAAACTCTGGGTCACTATTTGTCTAATGGCTACTGCCTCTGCTCAACTCTACTCCCCATGGATCGGGGGCTGTGTCTTTCTTGTCTGAGTGAGTGAGTGAATGAATGACAAATTCTCCGTATTAGTCAGGACACTTTTGAGTGTCCACTCACTCAGTTGAGTTGATTTTCAGAAAATCAACTCAAACTGGCTTTAGCCCCAATTGGACATGGTTGGCTCGTAATATGGACAAATTCAGGAATACCATTGGGTTTAGGTCCACAGGGGTTCAGGCAGTCAAATGATGTCACCAAATCGACCTTTTTCTCTCCCCTCTCCACTAATCTCTGCTTTTCCTTATATACTTGTGTCATTCTCTTTGCCTGCAGTTGGGTCCCTCCATGTATTAGAGGACGAAGGTGGCACGAAGCTCCAGCTTACGTGGTCTTCCTACCTCAAGGAGGAGACAGTCTCTTAGCATCAGGTCTCCTGAAACTAATCAGGAAGTACCTGATTAGTCTGCTTGGGCCACATGCCCAGTAGAATAGAGGCTTCTAATTGGCCAGCCTGGTTCATGGCCCGCCCCTGTGCCTGGGTTAGGGGTGGGGCACCATGATTGACACATGATTATAGCTACACAGATCACTAGAGGTGGTTTCCTGAAGGAAAGAGTGTTGAACAGAAAGAATATATTTTTCTCTTCATTAAATTCTTTTGTAATTAAAAAAAGGCAACATCTCTTTCTTTTCCTGGGTTGACCTAGTTTGAAAATCAAACTTGATGGTGTGGCTTTTTAGCTAACTTTGAGAACTTTCACAACTCCTGTGCTATATGGACCTTAAAACAAAATTAAGGTAAAAACATAAAATTTGACAGTAATTTTCTAGCTGCTGTATTTTAGCTTTTAGCTGTCGGTACACTAAATGAGGATATAGCATGAACTCAAAATGTGGTCCCCAAATGGGTTTTCTCTGCCATTATGGCATGAGAGTTAGGTACCTGAGACACATTACCCCAAATGTCACTGGGGACAGTAAATGGACAAGATCCGTCCCCCTATGGGCATGAGAACTGTATGGCTGGCCACTGAGAGCCTTGGTTCAGGGGATTTTTTTTTCCATTAACGCGGTTGAAATTGTACTGAAAGCTAAGTTGTCATCTCTGGGAGGTGAGGGGTTCTCAGGTAGGAGTTGGAAGAGGTGTGAGTTTAGCACCTGAAGGGGGATGTTGGTGGCCTTGCTGTCTGCGGCCACCTGCAGTCCCAGTGAAGGGGTCTTGGCCGACTCCTCCAGCCTTCGCGGTGCCCAGGGCCACCGCCATGTCCCTGTAATCTGTGGATTCCTGGATTTCTTCTCTCCAGGTTTGTCTAGGGCAGGGCTCGGCAAACTTTTGAGAGGGGAGAGCCCCCCAGGGGTCGGCAAACTGTGGCTCGCGAGCCACATGCGGCTCTTTGGGTACGTACATGTGGCTCTGAAGTAAAATTGAAAATGAAAATAAAACTATCATAGTTTCACTTATAAAATTTTTAAAGGCTATTATTCACATAATGGTGATTATGTAAAAATATATTTATGGCTCTTAAATAATTTTTAAATTGTTGTGAGGGACAGGATTGGCTCTTCCAGGGGTCGGCAAACTTTTGAGACGGAACGTACCCAATGAGCCACATGTGGCTTGCGAGCCGCAGTTTGCTGACCCCTGGTCTAGGGGAAAAGGGTGGTCTTTGAATCGAATGTGGTTATTTGTACTCCGGCTCCTCTATTCCAAGCTCTGTGACTCTCCCCGCACCTGGGACACGGACACCCAAGAATTCATTTACAACAATTACCATACATGCCTAAGTACATGGGGTCCCGAAACAGAAAGGGGTTCTCCCCACTTTCCCAGTAGGATCTAAAAACAAAAAAGAGCATGTTGTCCGAGATGGAGGTGGCATTGTCAAATGCCTACTTATAATGTTTCTATAACTAGCTATATTTTAATCACATAATCCATGAGTTGTTTCTCTGGAAATTTGGCGAGTTCCCTTCTTTCACATTTTGTGACTCAGCTTTATGTCAACTCTTCACTTGGGTCTCCTCCAGTGTCCTGGTCATCACCAAGCCTTTGGAGGGTTCGACCTTTTCCAGAGCTCAGCATCTTCACTCCCACCCAAGCTCCTGAGACCCGGCACATTTCAGGTTCCCTCCTTGAGGCTGTCAGTCAACATGGAAGCACGTTTGGTGATGTTAGGACAGTGCTCTCCATTTGTGCCGTAGGCGTACGCCGGGGACCTTCACGGTGCAGTCACTTTATTGCAATTTAAAGGGACCTTAATAGGCTCCTCATGTTAGTTTTTTAATGCTGTGTGACAAATTAGCACAAAATTAGTGGCTTAAAACAATAGCCATTTATTATCTCACAGTTCTTAGGTCAAAAGTCTGGGCGCAGCTTAGCTGGCTTTTCGAATCTCACAAGGTTGAGATAAAGTGTCACTCAGGCTGTGCTACAAGGTCAGTAGGGGAGAGAAAGACAAGAGTGAGGGAGAGGGATGGGTAAGGGGGAGGGGGGAGAAGGGAGAGAAACTCTCTCCCTTCTAAATCTTCTTTCTCAGGATAACCTCCCTTTTGGGTAATTTGAAGTTACCTGATTAGGGACCTTAGTCACACCTGCGAATCCCCTTCATCGCCTAACAACATAATCATGGGAGTGATGGCCTCTCTCCTTTGCCTTATTCTGTTGGTTAGAAGCAAGTCACGGGTCCTGCCCACATTCCAGGGAAGGGACCAACCAAAGGTGTGGACACCAGGGGGCAGGAACACGGGGCACCAGGGAATTCTGCCTTCCACACTTGTGGACAACAAGAACCAATAATCGTCTCTGTGAAGACACTTTCTGGGTAATGACCAAATCAATGGTGGGTTTTTCTCCCCTCCTATTGATAACATCAAGGTAAGGCTCCCAAAGTAGCATTTATTGAGACTCCACTTGCCTTTTTTTTTTTTTTTAAGATTACATGTCTTTCTCAAACACAACTTTGTTGTTAAAAATAAAATATTTGCGAGGGCAGCTGATGCTATGAGCAGCTCAGTAAAGGACGCCCACGCCCGGCAGCTCCCTCTGTTCTGAGGGACTCATCTCTGCAAGTTTTCCTCCCTAAAGCAAAGAGGGCCTGGGGCGTCTGCAAAGGGGAGGATGGACTTCTCTCCCCCAGCTGGGTGTGTACTCGGCCCTGGTCCTGTGTTGAGGTGAGTGTGCTGGGGAGAAATGTACTGATGTGACCAGCCCCCCCACCCCTCCAAGCTCTGTGCTCCTGAGAGCAATGGGGGAATGAACCTGCTCACTGGTCCTGCACACCCCAGAGCCGGGTCATGGAAAGTCAATGAACCAGGATTTCTCCTGTAAGGTGGGGTGACTGCTGGGTGGACCCCCTGGTGCATCAGAGCAGCAGCGGCAGCAGCTTGGGCCTTCCTGGGTGGTCTCAAGGGGTCCACACCCTCTCTGAGCCTCGGTTTTCCCACTGAGAGGGTGGGTTAAGGATCTTAAAGATGCTGGTCAAAGAGTCAAAGTCCCTAGTCCTAGGGGTCCCGTGAATGAGGGTGGAGTGGGGGTGGCACGCAGGTCTATGGGACTCGTGCCCCCCAGTGCCAGGAGGAGGGGATTCAGAAACGACTCGATGGGAAACGCCCTGATGTTTTGCCCCAGATATTGAATTCTCTATGAGCTTCCTCAGCAAATAGAACGTTGTTCTTTCTGCTAATGGGCTGCACATGTGACAAACCAGGGCAAGGTACTGAATGGTGTATGAGGAAAGCAAAGGCTGTCACCAGGCTTTGAAAAAGATGCTCACTTAAAGCTAACTGCTTCACAACCATTATCAGCTCATTTAACCCTCCCAGCAACCTGTGGGGTAGAAACAACTGTGATCCTCTCTACTAAGCAGAGGAGGAAACCGAAGTTCAGAGAGGGTGAATAATTTACTTCTTACAGATGGTAAGAAGCCAGGTTGGGACCCAACCAGGTGCGCCTGCCTGCTGAGCCCCTGGTGAGAAGTACAAGGCCCCAGGGGAAAGATTGGGGCAGAAGACCACAGCCAAGCCAGACTCCCCTGGGGAGCAAAATTTAAGGAGATGCCGGAAACACTCAGTAATCAAAATAAATGATATTTTAATGCAATTTTTAAAAAAATCAAAATTAATGCAAAAAAAATCCCTGATGAACAAAATAGCAAAGCTTTAAATAAAGACAGATAAGTAACAGGGCTGTGCTGAGCTGTGTTGGGACCTCAGGCGAAGGAAAAATCAGTAATACGGATGCTGTCTTCATTTAAAATGTCAATGTTTTGTTCATCACGGATGTGTTTGAGCTGATTCTGAATTTTTAAAATATGATTTATCTTGAACACTCCTTTTCGTTTGTTGTTTGGCTTCTCCTTAAATTCTGCACCCCATTTTCACCCATTCCGGGCCTTTGGGGGAGCAGCTCCCGGAAGCCACTTAACTTGAAAGGAACGGATGTTGGCATTTTCAGGGGCCACCTGCGCAGGGCAGGCTTCACGCGGGTGCCACCCCGCCTCTCTGGTCCTTGTCCTTTTTGGTTTGGGGCGGTCCTTAGCCAGAATCCCCTCCATCAGCGCTCCGCAAACTGTCAGGCCTTCTCCCTCTTCCTGAAGGCGGGAGGTGGTCCTGTGAGACCCCAGTGCTGATGCGACAGCAAGGGGAGACCCCAGAGCAGCGCCTCCCTCCGCAGGGACCCCTCCTCTGCTCCTGCAACTCCGCGGCTGCGCAGCAGGGGGCGGCCTGGGCGCGTGCATTCTCAGCCTGCGAGCTGGGGGCCTTTTTCTTCCCTCTTTTGCCACTCTGCCTTGCTTTTTTTGAACAGCCCCAACCAAGTGACAGCCTGACGAGGCTGCTCGGCAACTCCCTGCTGACAGTCCCTACTCGGAGGGGGGAGCGTCCGAGTTCTGTTTTGGTGAGCAGCGCTTTTTTTCTTGGAATTGAACTGAGAAAAGTACACACGTTCATACACACCAAATATGTATGTATGTTTCCTATGTGCCAGGCTCTTCGCAGTCCGCTCTGTCGCCCTGTCTTCTGCACCGCGGCACAGGTGGACCTGGTTCTGTGCAGTTTCCCCTGAGCTCAGGTGGATTTGCAGAGGTGGACCTGGTTCTGTGCAGTTTCCCCTGAGCTCAGGTGGATTTGCAGAGGTGGACCTGGTTCTGTGCAGTTTCCCCTGAGCTCAGGTGGATTTGCAGAGGTCGGAGCTGTAACCACAGGCAGGGTTTGCGGGGTATCCCCGCCCCCAACACCTGTCTGGTTTGGTGCACTGAAGGGTGAGAGAAAGGAAATCCTGTCATTTGCAACCACAGGAGTTCCTTGCCGGCCTGAAGTATGAACTGTTTGTGCCACCGTCTCCCAGCACGGACCCCACCCGCCCCAGGCACCCTCCTTTTGAAAATAAAAACCAGGGGTGGGACTGTCCTTAGGCAAATTCTGCTCTCTGCTCCCAAATCCTGACAGATGGGAATGTAAAGTCCTGCTGTCTTCTGGGAAGGGGAGAAAGAAAAACCCCCAGCAAGAACAGGCCGCAAACTAATGTCCCAACACACCAGGGGTCACATGTGTGTTTCCTGAGGGCTCAGGCCTATCAGGTCTCAAACAGCCTGTGTGCCGGATGCACTGCTCGCTCCCCAGTGACAGCAGGGGCCTGACATTTAAGTTGGAGGATGTCTCTGAACTGGGCCTCGACAAATAGCAGTCACTTCTGAATCCATTCCTCCGAAAGGTCACCAGCCAGACACCCGCGGAAAACCCAGTCATCACTGCCACCTGCCTGGCAGGTCCCTGCCATCCATCTCCCTCCACCCCCTCCTCCTCCCCCATCCGTCTGGGTTGTAGAGCCCCGCACAGGCAGGAGGGCACCAGTCAGGGCCCCTTCCTGCCAGGATTGTCACCCTCCTGTGTCCTAGCATCCCCTCCTTGCCCCTGGGAGGGAACAGCGGGAGGTGCTCAGGCCTCTGTCCTCACCCCTGGGGGGCCAGGAGGCTCCTGGGACACCCCTTGCTGCTGGGGTCAGTCATGCAAGGCTCTCCTCCTGCACCTGGAGAAGCCGGAGCCCCATGGCCAGGGGAAGGGCCCCATTCCTGAAGTGCAGACCCTCCCCTGCCTCCCCAGCCCCCCATTACTTTGGCCCATGACACTCTGGGCAGGTAAGCACACCCTTGGCCCCAGTGCTGGGATGGCCAGGGTTTTCCTGCTGTGCTGTCAACGTGAGCACACTATCCTTGACCCTCACCGTCACCTCAGGCCAGGTACCCCTGATCCCTCCTGTCGCAGGTGTAGGGTGTCCATGTCACATCAGTAAGTGGTGGTGGGAGGACCTGAACCCAGGCTGGCCCCAGCTGGTGACAGGGGGCAGAGCAAGTGATCAAACCAGGCTGCTTCGGTCTGGGACAAATGCTAAACTGGACAGTGAATGTCAACAGAGTCTGTGGTCCCTGCTTGGTAAGGAGTGGCTGGTGTTAGAGGAATGGGGACACTGTGTATGCCTACTGTGTGTACAAACACGGGGTCAGTTCACCCTCTCCCAGAACCACTGGGAGGTTACAGAGGACAGCCTGGGTCCCAGGGCACCTCGGCTGCTGCATCTGGGAGCTGTTGCTTTCCTGGGAAGAGAGAGAGAGAGAGAGGGGGGGGGAGAGAGAGAGAGAGAGAGAGAGAAAACCTGACCCCCCCTGTACACTCTCCCTCCCTTTCTCCCTCCCTCCCTCTTGTTTCTCTCCCTCTATCTCTTCCTG
>NW_017731382.1:4162345-4164570 GCF_001890085.2 Hipposideros armiger
AGTATTTAACAGTAATTTAAACATAAACATTTAAAAACGTGGAGAAATTGGGGAGCGTTTGAATATGCTGCTATACTTCAGGATAGTTATTTTATAAAAACAAGTGGGGAAACAGGAAAATTACAGAAACCAGGGCTGAGAAGCGGAGGTCTGGTGCATTAATGCCATTGTACCCAAGATGGGTGTTGCATTAGTAGGGTTCTCCAGAGAAACAGAACCCATAGGGGAGGTATATGTTTAGTATAAAAATTGGCTCATGTGATTGTGTATGCTGACAAGTCCCACTATGCGCCATCTGCAAGTGGAGAACCAGGAGAGCTGGTGGTGTCATGTACCCTGAGTCTGAAGGCAGGAGAACCAGGGGAGGTGATGGTGTAAATCCAGTCCAAGGAGAAGATGAGATGAGCTGCGCCTGCTCAAGGAGGCAGGAAGCAGGAAATAAAAGGGGTGAATCCCTCTCTCCTGCACCTTTTGTTCTGCTCAGGCTGTCAATGGATTGGGTGATGCCCACACACACTGGGGAGTGCTGTCTTCTTTACTGCATCCACCGATTCAAGTGCCAGTCTCATCCAGAATCACCCTTACAGACAGTCGCAGAAATAATGCTTAATCGGGGCACGCCTGTGGCCAGGTCCAGTTGACATGAACTTAACCATCACAGTGTCATTAGATAACATGGGACATCCTTGGCCCCACTGGTGCTCACAAGAGGTAAATCTGATGGTTTTTCATTTGGTCTTGAAAAAAAACCCCATATTAAATAGCAGGTATCAAATTTGAAATATGGCACTAAATAGCATATCTTAAAAGACAAAGGGTAATTAGGGACTTTGTAAAATTGTGTTCACTTTCTGAGAAGAGAACCTCCCTAATGACATGTAAAACGACTGCTGGGATTTTAAACATTTAATGCTCACACATGTGCTTAGAAAAGCCTTACATTTGAACATGAGAGGTGCCTGTAATTTTATTCTACTGCTATGTTGTGAGGATGATATTGGACTGTGAACGTCTCAAGGGCTAAATGGCTCTGACCCCATCACCAGCAGTAGCTTCCTTCTTTCAGCAAATCTTAAGCACCTACTATGTGCTTACTTATTCTGGACACTGTATGAGTAATGGAGAGAAAAGCCAGGCATGATTCCTGGTCTGCCAAGAATACCAGGCTATTATTGGAGTAAGATATTAGTAAAAATATTGCACAAGTAAATGTAGGGTTGCTTGGTGATGCGCTGTCATGGAGAAGTGGCCTGTGTTATTCTGACAGCATGGAGGCTGGGCCGGGTGGGCAAGGCTCCTCTTAGGCAGAGCTGCCAGCTGAAAGCCGGAGGTGAGCTGGAGTTTAATAGTGAAAAGCGGAAGGAAGGTACTGCTGGACTTGGGGTTTGAGTCTACTCTCCTCACAAGCTACAAAGTTAGCACGTGACTGATCCATGTTGCTGATACTGGCAGAAGACCCGAGTCTCCTGGGTCAGAGATGAAGGACTTTATTGCTCGTTGCACAATAAGCAGCATGAGCCTGTGTGCGTGCCACTTGCCCTCAGGTCCCATGGGGGTGATCTGGTGGGTTTGTGTCACAGCAGAGGAACGCTGAGCTTGGGAGCCAGCCACTTTATAGAAGTAGTAAGTAGGCCTGTATACCTGTATTTCAACAGAATTGTCCCTCAAGGTTGCTCGCTGCAAACGCAGCCCTGAGAAAGGGCCTGGGTGAAGATTAGGGACTTGCGTTTGTGGCACACCCGGTGTATTAGCTTTTTATTGCTGCTGTAATTATAAAAAACCCTCAGTTTTAGGGGTTTAAAATAGCACCCATTTATCAATGCATAGCTTTGTAGGTCAGAAATCCAGATGTGCCCTGTTGTCCTCTGCTTGGGGCCTCACAAGCCCAATCAAGGTGTCGGCCAGCCCGAGGTCTTATCTAGAGCCTCTGGGGTGACTCCTCTTCTAGGATAATTCAGGCTTTTGGCAGGATACTATTCCATGTACCTTTAAGACTGGGGTCCCTATTTCCCTGCTGGTTGTTGTCCAGTTGTTGCTTTCAGCTTCTAGAGGCTCTCACCTTCCTTCTCCCCTGGCCTCTCCTTCTTCAAAGCATGGATAACGTGGACTCTTTCTAGGGCTTCAAATCTCCTGGCCTCCCCTTCTGCCTCCAACTGGAGAACATGCTCTACTTTTTTTTTTTTTAAGATTTTTATTGGGGAATTGGGGGAGGGGAACAGTGCTGG
>NW_017731382.1:4170869-4175935 GCF_001890085.2 Hipposideros armiger
AGAGAGAGAGAGAGAGAGAGAGAGAGAGAGAGAGAGAGAGAGAAAACCTGACCCCCCCTGTACACTCTCCCTCCCTTTCTCCCTCCCTCCCTCTTGTTTCTCTCCCTCTATCTCTTCCTGTTCTTTCTTTGTCTCCCTCATTCCTTTTTTGTCTTTTTCTGTCTTTTGCTCCCCCCACCAAGCCTCTGGGGTGGGAGCAGTGGCCATTAGCTTAGGTAACCTCCAGCCTGCTGTTTGCCACAGACACTGACAAACTCCGTGAAAACGTGAAAACGGGGCCTTTGGAGCTGATGCCAGGGACCTGCCTGGGAAGGCCAGGTGTACTGGGCTCGCCAGGCCTGGCTTGCGGGGAAGGCAGCTCTGGAAGGCTGTCCGGGCGAGGTCTCAGGCCTTTCACAGCCTTTCCTGGGCTCCCTCTTAGGCGTCTGTGACCCCACGGACAGAAGGTGTGAGGAGTGCAGCTTCTCCAAAGACTCAGTAACAGACCAGTACCCTTGGATTCTTTCCCCCAAACCCCAGAGAAGTGTTTGTCCTCTGCAGTCCATGTCCTTTTTTCCTGATTAAGCCTGAGACTAGTTTTGGTTGGGGTTCTGAACAGTCCAGTACTCCGCCTGTTTCTCAGGCTCTCGGTGTCTCAATGGACCGGGCCTGGAGTGCCACACAGCACCCACACTGTGCTTTAGACCTTGGGCTCCAGAGGAGATCCTGAGGGGGGAATAAGGCAATGTCTGTTTGCACAAGAAAGAAACTGTAATAGGCATTTGAGGTTCACCTCCTGTGTGTGCTGTTTCCTTAAACAGCGTCTGCACAACCCAGGGGCTGGAGGCTTAGGTCCACGCACTCCCCCATCTGGAGGTTTGCAACCTGAAACCAAGGCCTGGAACTGCGTTTCAAAGGTTTGTCAGGAAATGAAATGTATCCGGTGGGTTTATGCATTTATTATTTATTTTAAAACTTCTCTAAAATCGAAGTGGAGCATAATACAGGGAAATGCACACATCCGAAGTGTCTGGCTGGGTGCATTTTCACACACTGAACATCCCCGTGTCACCACCATCTGGATGGAGACACAGAACGTGACCAGCGACCGGACTCCCCGGACTCTGTGCAGCCCCACCCCCAGCCCCCCACTCCTGCAAAGATCCCGACTCCTCCCAGCACCCACTGGTTTTGTCTGGGTTTGCACTTTATATAAAAGGAATCATACAGCACGTTCTCTTTTCTGTCTGGCATTTTTGGCCCAGCGTTCTGTGGATTCATTTTTATAAATAAATCCCACCCGAGCAGTTTTCCTGGGGCTGAGAAAGATGCTCTAAGCAGGTCCCCTGGATGTTGATGGCTGGCACAAGTGATGACCAGATGGCCACCGTGGATGACCCAAATCCGACATGGCAAATGGGTGGCCTGAGGCCTATTGTGGCCTTCCCTGGTGTTTACTTTCACCTCTACAGTGGGTAATATATGTTTTAAAATATATGTCAGATGTTGAAAAAATACATAAAAGAATAATTCCACGCATAGCACCCAGAATCGACAACTTAAAAACAAACTTGCATTTTTAAAAATTGAGGTGAAATTCACATTACATATAAAGAACCATTTTTAAATGTTCAGTTTTGTTTAGTACATACACAATGTGCAACCATCGTCTCTGTCTGGTCCCAAAACATTGTCATCACCCCAAAAGGAAACCCATACCCATTAGCAGTCCCTCCCTATGCCCCCCCTCCTCCACCCCCAGACTCCAGTAACCACTAATCTGCTAATTTCTGTCTCTGTGGCTTGATCTAGTCTGGACATTTGATATAAATGGGGCCATACAACAGGGAACCTCTTGTGCCTGGCTTCTATCACTTAGCATAATGTTTTTGAGGTTCATTCATGCTATGGTAGGTGTCAGTACTTCATTCCTTTATATGGCTTCTAGTCATTTTGGCTCCAAGTCATTTTTTTTAAAAAAGATTTTATTGGGGAATTGGGGGAGGGGAACAGTGCTGGGGAATTGGGGGAAGGGGAACAGACAAGTGGCTGTTGTTTTGTTCTTCAGTCTAGTTGTGGAGGACATTGCTTCATTGGACCAAGTTGGTATTATCATTGCGCTCTTCCTGAGTGAGGCAGATCTGTCTCTGGGCATTGGATGGCCACTCACGGTGACTCACAGCAGCTCACTCTGCCAGCGGCTCATGCCAGCTGCCGGCCACTAATGGTAGCTTACGGCAGCCCACTGCAGCCCCGCTGCAGCCTACACTGTTGCAGGCGACTCACGACAGCCCAGCTCCAAGCCAAGCTGTTGTTCACCATCTTAGCTGTAGAGGGCGCAGCATCACTGGCCCATGTGGGATCTGAACCGGGGCCCTGCTGCTCAGAGCTGGCGCTCCCAAGCGAAACCTTAACCAATGTGCCACTCTGCCAGCCCCTTCACAGTGTTTTTTAAAACGGGATTGATGGATAACATGAGGTCTGTTGTTTCAGCCTCTTTTGCCCAATCAGAAGGTCTGGCTGCACTGGGCCCCGCCCATGGCAGCACTGGCTTCAGCTGAATGGCACCTTCCCCCCTCATCACCGGCTCCCCCAGGTGGGTCTGAGTTCTGCAGTCTGCAGTCTGCAGTCTATATTACATGCCTGTTCATTTATAGAGATGGTGGTGGTGGCAGAAGGTGAAGTAGAGAGTTATAGTGACCCATTTGCTGAAGGATTGCCGGGGTGGGGGGAAGGGGAGAGAGGAAGCCAGCGCTCCTGACTGCAGTGGTCACTGACTCGCGTGGGCACGCTGGACGGGGGCAGAGTTTTATTTGGCCAGTCGGGGAGGTGACTGCTGGAATCAAGAATTTCATTTTTTCCCCCCAAGATTTTTATTAAAAATATAGCTAACATACCATTATTAGTTTCAGGGGTACACCATAGTTACTCAACATTTATGTATCTAAAGAAGTGATCACCCTGATAAGTCCAGCAACCATCTGACACCATCCCACGCTATCACAATATTGACTCTATTCCCCATGCTGTACATCACATCCCCATGACTTATTTGTTTTATACCTGGGAATCTGGGCCTCTTATCCCTGTTCATCTCTCCCCCCACCTTTTAAAATTTTTCAATTACAGTTGACATTCAATATTATTTTATATTAATTTCAGGTGTACAGCACAGTGGTTAGACATTTCTATAATTTAAGAAGTGATCCCCCTGACTAGTCTAGGACCCACCTGGCACTATAGATAGTTATTATCATATTATTGACTATATTCCCTATGCTTTACTTTATATCCCAATGGCTATTTTATAACTACCAATTTGTACTTCTTGATCCTTTCATCTTTTTCATCCTGCCTCCAACCCCTCCCATCTATCACCCCAACAAATCTAGTACCCATCTGATACCATACATAGTTATGGCATTATTATCGACTATATTCCTTATGCTGTACCCTACATCCTTATGACTACTGTGTAACAACCAGTTTGTACTTCCTACTACCAAGGGTACCTTATGCAGCAAGGCTATCATTTAAAATCAAAGGACAGGTAAAGGTCTTTCCACACAAGTCCCTTGTGTGGGTGGTGTGTGCCCTCCTGTTATAGTTGAACCTTGATTGCTATTGGCATGTCAGTGGGTGGGATTGACCCTCAGGCTGATTGGCTGTGGAGTTTGGCCCTGTCCATAAGCTTACAGGCTGACCCCACTGAGTGGGATTCGCCCCAGTGGGCTCTGGTGCCAGTTGAGACTGTCCTTTGGGTGTGCCACTTGTGGGGCTAATTGGGTGGTGCTCTGCTGTCATCTGCAGTCAACCTCCAAGTATGTTGGTTCTAGGGCTTCTTGGGAGGGGCTCTGGTGCAGGCCCAGGTCACCCACTGCCTGTGACCAGCTTTGGACTACCTGGCAGGAGCTACAAAGCAATCCGCAGTTGTTAACTGCCTGTGCTAAACCTGGAGGCATGTGGGAGAAGACATGCTTTGAACTGAGGACATCTGCCACCAGTACTGGGCCTGGGGTAGCTCTGCAGAAAGCCAGGACATCCCAAGGACTGCTGCCACCTTCCGGCTCCCTCAAGATTCAGCCACTGATAAAGCCTTGTGTGGTATACAAGTTGGGTGAGGCAGGGTCTCAGGGAGCCACTAGAGTGGGAAGAGTTGTGGTCACCAGGTTAATGTAAATTCTGGTTTGGTGCCAGTGCTGAGCCTGAAGCTACTCAGCAAAAGTCTCAGAGCACATTGAGGCTGGTCATTTCCCTCCTGGGGCCTATGGACTCTGATAGTTTTCCAAGAAAGGGTGTGATGTGGGAGAGGCTGGCTGCTCATGGAGAAAGTGCCTCCAGTGTTGGGCGAGTTGGGTGGGGCTAGGTACCAGCTGAGTCAGCAGGGCGGAGGGAGTGGAGCTCATCAGACCAGTTAGATTCAGAAATGGCCGTAGCATAGGGGATGGACTCAACACAGGAAAAATGGTGCCCACCTGCTGCCTCCCTGTGAGGAGTTCCCCTCACAGGGAAAATGGAGACTGTCCTCCAACCCTTGCTCCAAGACAACACACCTCATTTTGCACCCCCGTATGCCTCTGATACCCCCTGAGTCACTGCCCCACTGCTGGAACCCAAGGTGAATGCCTGCGAGTGACTGAGTCTGTGTGCGGGCCGTTTAAGAGGATGTCTAGGTTTCCCACTGCCTTCTGTCCCACCGGGATGTTGGAATCCCCACTGTTTTTCACAGCCAGATGTTGTGGACGCTCCTCTTACCGGCGCCAGTGCTCTGCACTGGGGATCCTAGTGTGAGTCTTGGGTTCCTTGCTCTTCTGGGGGAACCTCTGCGGCCAGGATATCTCTCCCCATTCTCAGCCACCCACCTGTGGGGCCGGCCTGTTCCGTGTCTCTGCCCCTCCTCCCAGTCTCGAGGTGGTGTCTTCTTTATATCCTTTATATAAAATTTTTGTTTTGCTAGACTTCAGCTGGTTCTCCAGGTTGATCGTTCTATAATTTAGTTGTAATGTTAATGTGTTCATGGAAGGACGCAGGCATAATGTTTATCTACTCCGCCATCTTGGATCTCTCCAAGAACTTCATTTTCAACA
>NW_017731382.1:4178673-4181155 GCF_001890085.2 Hipposideros armiger
GCAGCGTCACTGGCCCTCATATGTGGGATCCGAACCAGGGCCCTCCTGCTCAGAGCTGGTGTCCCAAACCAGCTCTTAACCAACGCGCCACTCGGCTGGCCGGAACACACTCTACTTTTAAGGGCCCATGTGGTTACGTTGGGCCACCTGGATAATCTTAAGGTCACAGGTGCCATGAAACGTAATATCTTCAGGGTAGTGACATCTCTTCTGAGTCACAGGATCTAGGTGTGAGGGTGTGGAGTCCTGGGGGGCGGGGAGGGGATTTTTAGAATCCTAGCACAGGTGTGCTCTGGGCAGAGGGAACTACTGTCTGCCACACGGGAGACTCTCAGTGGAACTTCCCACTGGTGCCAAAGGAGCGAGTGCCCAGGCTTTCTACCAGTGTGCCCAGGTGTAGGCAGAGCAGGGAAGGAGGGGGCATCTTAAAAGGTGTCAGCATCAAACTTGCAAAAGGAGGTCAGATGATTACACTGACACTGAGCAGAAACCCAATAAATGCAATAAATGTTCCCCATTGTTTTATCCCGCCCACCCTGGTGGCTGTGCAGCCTCCCTTTTCCTATAAGAGGCACCTGCCTGGCTCATCCCTGGCCAGGCACCCCTTCTGCAGGGTACCCCACACCCCAGCTATATGCTCACCATATGGCACGAGTGACCCCTCCTCACCCAGTGTGCCCAAATCAACATTTCGTGTGTATCCTCGTGGGAATGTTACAGTCAGACATGGAGAAGCCAGATTTATTTCCTAATTAAAAGAGAGCTTCCTGCACAGTAAATCAATCATACCCACACACAAACACACAGAAAACAGTTGCTTGCACTCGTCCCTGATTTCTCTGGGGGACACGCCGCTCTCTCTGGGCGCCTGGGATGTCAAGGCCGCAGCTTATCCAGGCGCCACATTTGCATTTCATCTCATCAGAATCATTACCCACCCATGCAGAACACAGCTTATTAACCACACGACTATCTCCTGAATCTAAAGCCCAGCCAGGTTGCCTCCAAGTAATGCAATTACATTCGGCAAGTGTGACATCCAGAATGATCCTGGGCTCCATTTTTACAGTTTTAATGAATGGCCCCAGAAAGCCAATAAAGTTTATTTTTTAATGGGGGCATGAGGAGGGGGTTTCATTTATTTGTGAATTTTTGAAGGGGCACCCAGCTTTCTCTTGAGCCACAGCTAGCTCTTAAACTTGGTAGGTGCTGAATAAATTGTTGTGCCCTTAATCGAGAAGCCTGAGGACAGCCTAACTTTATGGAGGCAGAATGATTTTCATCAACAACAACAATAACAGCAGTAAGAGCAGCACCCGCCGCCCTCGGCTGACTCCCTTGGCCTGGCTAGACAGTTACCTAGGTACTTGATCACCAGCATCTCACTCTGTCTTCACCTTGCTTATGAAGAGTCTATTCCTTTGCTGCAAGTGATGAAACTAACATTTTTTCTAGAATATATCCTCTGGCAAGTCCTTTCAGTCCTAATTCCCATTTATTCTTACACCGCCCCTGTGAGACTGAGTTTGTATCCCCATATTACAGCTGAGGCAGCACGGTTCTGAGAGGTGCAGCCACCCGTTCAAGTCCCCATGGGCTGAAGGCGGAGTGCCCGGATTTGAACAGAGGCCGGCCTGACTCCTGAGCCCGCTGGTCGTCTGGCCCACTCTGCCTGGCCTCCCAACCTGTCCACTGACTAAAGGGAAGATATTATAGCCCCTGTGGAACTCTAAGGACAGTTTTTAAATGGTGATGTGGGGCTAGAGGGATTGTTAATTATTTTTCTGGCTTTGTCCCCCAAACTTAAAGTGACAAGTGTCACCTGTGTCAAAAAGAAAAAGAAGCCACTTTAAAATGGAGCTGGTCTGCCATGTCAGAGGAACTCTCTTACATGTCTATGCTCAAACCTTGGGATCTTAAATCAGGACAAAATAACATTTGGATTTGGCCTAAAGCAACACTGTACCCCAAAGAGCTGTTTGCACAGATAACAAGAAAGCAGCTATGACTATGGGACTGATGACTACAGACCTGAAAACTGAAAACATTGTTTAGCATTAGTGTCTCTATGTTATATTATCTGCACCAGTAGAAATGCCTTCCTTCTATGGATGTAATGGTTCCCCTTCTTTTTGTCATAAATACCCATTGTCTTTGTTTCCTAATTGGAACACTGTTTGGGCTTCTGCCAGACTCGGTGTGTCCTGAATAGCTGTTCTTGTTGATCTCAAATAAATGCTGTTGCCTCTCACTTTGAAGGGCTCTGCTGATTTTAGGTTAACACCTGGAATGCGGGTCCACCTTCTGCAATTTGAAGGCACAGCTTCCTGGAGGGCATTTCAGTGTATTTCCCTGGAAGGGGCTCTGCTCTTTATGGGGAAGTCAGTGAGGCTGGATGTCCCAGAACCCTGGAACTCTTCAGAGCCTGTGGGGAACCCTCTGGGCTCTCCTGAAAATGACGGTGATTGGGTGGGTCAATTTA
>NW_017731382.1:4181275-4210146 GCF_001890085.2 Hipposideros armiger
TCTCTCTCTCTCTCTCTCTCTCTCTCTCTCTCTCTCTCTCTCTCTCTCTCTTACACACTGTGGCTGTCTGAGGCTCCACTGGGAAGGGTCAGCTTCCTGGCTCATCCACAGGATTCCATTACTTGTGGGCTGTTGGGTTAAGGCCTCACTCAGGTCCTCATGAGCTGTTGGACCTGGTTTTCCTCAGCTCCTTGTCATGTGGGCATCTCCACAGAGCATTTCATGCCATAGCAGCCAGCTTCATCGGAGACAGTGGGCAAGAGAGGAGAGAAAGAGCGGGGGAGGGGAGAGGAGAAAGTCACAAGATGGAAGTCATAGTCTTTGTAACCTAGGGTGGGAAGTGGCCTCCTGTCACTTTTGCCACATTCTATTCTTTGAAAGAGTCACTAGGTCCCACCCATACTCAAGGGGAGGGGAGTACAGATTCACACATTTGGTGGCAAAACCTGAACCAAACAGATAAGTGGATCCTTACAGAGCCTTAACTCCAGTTAATGTAAATAATCACATGTTTTGCTACGAAAATATTAATGGACCTAATTTTGTGGGGCTACCCCAGACCTTGCCAAAAGGAGATGTACTTTCTAAAATCTACAAAGTTCTAATTTCTCAGACACATCTGGTCCCAGGCTTTGGACCCTTGAAGTCCAGCGTCCATTCCCACAGTTATCCTGGGGTGAGTGTGGGTGCATAAGGACAAGACTTGTGTTTTCCAGTAGTTTTATTCAATCGCGTCATTTTCTTAGAATTCAACCTAGGAGTTTCTAATTCGTCTTGGGCTGAGATATGCTCGTGACCGAGTGAGTCCCTTCCGAGTCCCCGATGCAGTGCCGCTTTGCACCCTTTCAGAGGCCCCTCATTTAGACCCGGGCCCCCCTGGAGGTGCGCTGCAGCGATGTTTCAGCCCTGTGTACACAGGCTCACCAGCCTCGCCTCGACCTTGGAAATGTTGTGGTATTTTTCAGTGTGTGGTGACATTTATAAGCCCATTTAAACGCCCACAAAGAGGTTGATTTCCATAGATTAAATGTCAAGTTTGAAACCGTCCAGGGTAATTGAATCGTCGAGATTGTCTACTTTGATTCTCAAGTGAGGCCGGTGACTGGACACTTGTGCTCTGTTCTGAGGCCCAAATGCTGCCCAAATTACTGCGGTCAAACTGAGTCCCGGGGGGCACCGATGGAGGTGGGAAGGATCATGGCGGTGTAATCGGATGCCTACAGAAATGTGGCTTCATTTTTTTTTTTAAATAAAGGCACATAAGTGGTTAGTGGGTGAATAAATTATTGGAGTCAGAAAAAAACCCCAACAACTGAGGTTTCTGCGATGTTAATGAGTTTATAAAACCTGACCATCTTATGTGTGGACAAGAACAAAAGGGTGAAAAGGAGACGGTGCTTTAATGTTTTAAGTGGAAGTCATTTTAAGGAGCATTGAACACATATACATAAACTTGGAGTAAATTTCTTTCAAGTTAAAGGGTAGCAAAAGGCATCAAATAGCTTCCTAGAAATTCAAATGTATATGCGTGCTCACTGTCCAAAAGATGTGTGCATCTCCAGATTTCAATCTGAGTTTCTTAGTTTTTCTTTTTTTTTTTTAATTGGGGAATTGGGGGAAGGGAACAGTTTGGGGAATTGGGGAGGGGGACCAGCCAAGTTGTTGTTCTTCAGTCTTAGTTGTGGAGGGGGCCAGTTGCCATTTGGCTGCCCATCAGCAGCTTGTGGCCTCTAAGCTCAAGGTGCTGTGTTCAATCTTAGTTGCGGGTAGGCGTGGCCACCATCCATGTGGGAGTCAAACCAGCAGCCTCGTTGATAAGAGCGCACGCTCTATCCACTGAGCAATCCAGGTGGCAGCTCAGCTCAAGGTGCTGAGTTCAGTTTTAGTTGTGAGCACGCGTAGCCCACCATTGAACAGGCTGTCTTGTTGTTACACCAGCTGAGCCATCCTGCCACCTGTTGGCAGCTCAGCGACAGCTCAGTTCGGGCACAGCATCACTGGCCCATGTGGGAATTGAACTGGTGGCCCTGTTGCTCAGAGCTCACGCTCTTAAGCTAACTCTTAACCAACTGAGCCACTCAGCCAGCCTCTTAGTGTTTTTTAAAAGAAATTTTGAAATTTATAGTCACCAGTTTGTACATTACATCCCCAGAACTCATTGATTTTATAACTGGAAGTTTGTACCTTTTGAACACCTTCATTTAATACTCCCACCCCTCAACCCCACCACCTGCTGCTGGCAACCACCAATCTGTTCTCTGTTTCTATGAGTTCATGTTTTGTTTTGTTTCGTTTGTTTTTAGATGCCACATGTAAGTGAGAGCATTCAGTATTTGTCTTTCTCTGTCTGACTTATTTCCCGTAGCATAATGCCTTCAAGGTCCATCCATGTTGCCGCAAATGGCAGGATTTCTTTCTTTTTTATGGCTGAATAGTATTCCATTGTATATATCCACCGCATTTTCTTTATCTGTTCATCTGTTGATGGACATTTAGGGTGTTTCCATATCTTGACTCTTGTAAGTACTACAACAATGAACATGGGGGTGCAGATATCTCTTTGAGATAGAGATTTCGTTTCCTTTGGATATATAGCCCAAAATGGTATTGCTAGGTCACGTGGCAGTTCTGTTTTTAATGTTTTGAGGAAACTCCATACTGTTTCTGTAGTGGCAGTACCAATTTGCAGTCCCACCAACAGTGCACAGAGTTTATCTGAGACTCTCAAATTTTTATCCTCCCAAGGAACTGGAGTTAAGTGGGTCTAACATGGGCATGGACGTGCCTGTTTCCTCCACAAGCTCACAGTGGCCATGAGGGGAAGGACAGCTCAAGAACCTTTACAACTGGGGCTTCCTAAAGGTTCAGCTGTTCATGCAGTGGTGTGGCCTGCTCAGCTCCACCTGGTCATTTCCGGTAATAGTATCTGATAACCACTTTCTCTACAGTCAGGGCTGCTGGTTGCATTGGACCAGTAAGTTAGAATAAGAATGAAAGTCAACCCACCCTCAGGTTTCAGAAGCATCACACTGGGCATGTTGGGTTCGTGCCCAGGCTCGGGGTTAAGACAGGTTAAGGGAAGTCATCTTTTTTGCTAGACTTTTTTTGTGGCTGTGGGCACGCAGATGATGGATGATGGCGCTCAGATTCACTTTCTGATCAGGGATTAGAACAAAAAGCAACTCCTGGCTTCGGAATCTCATCCCAGGCCACAGGTGTGTGCTGCCTCACACATTGCAATCAGATGGAAATTGGATCATGGTGGGGCTGAGATTAGGCCGGTACCTCGCCATTGCCCTGGGGCGGCTCAACGCAACTGTGGCGGGAGCACCTGATCACAATCAGGGATGTGGGTTTCTTCAAGGGTAGAAACTTTGCCTGCACCGATGACCAAGATGCCAAAACATTAGGATTGAAAAGAGATGGGCTTGGCCAAGTGTCCATTGTTTAGTCTACAGCAGGCTAAACATCTGGGCGACTGGGAACATCTTTGGAGTTGCATGGGCCATGTGACCTGGTCTCATGTTGACACAACCTGGGTGAAGGCCAATGAAAGACATGTGCTCAGAGGAGGGTTTTCTGAGTAGGGGACGAGAAGAGAAAACATGTATTCAATACTTTACTAG
This sequence comes from Hipposideros armiger, assembly GCF_001890085.2. Lineage (NCBI taxonomy): Eukaryota > Metazoa > Chordata > Mammalia > Chiroptera > Hipposideridae > Hipposideros > Hipposideros armiger. The sequence goes on from NW_017731382.1 coordinate 4,184,902, forward strand.
TCTCCTGGGCTGCTGCACCAAAGGACCATGAGCTGCTGGCTTAAAGCAAGAACAGTTTGTTCTCCCCTGGTTCCAGATTCCAGAAGTCCAAAATCAAGGTGTCAGCAGGGCCACGCTCCCTCTGCAACCTGTAGGGTAGTGTCCTCGCTGGCCTCTTCCTGGCTTCTGGTGGCTTGTCGGCAACCCTTGGTGTTCCTTGGCTTGTAGATGCAGCTCTCCAATGTCTGCCTCCATCTTCACATGGCCGTGTCCTTGTGTGTCTGTGTCTGTGTCTGTCTCACTCCTTTTCTTATGAAGACACCAGTCCTATTGGATTAAGGGTCCACCCTACTCCAGTATGACCTCATCTTAATCTCAGTAATTACATCTGCAATGAGCCTATTTCTAAATCAGGTCACATTCAAAGATACTGGAGGTTAGAATTTCAACATATCTTTTTGGGGACACAATTCAGACTATAATACCTGGCTCCTCTATTGTCTCAGAATCTACAGAGCTGTGACATTTCTCCTTTAAATGGGTGACAGGTGGGATGTCAGCCATGACGACTGTGGGATTTCTTGGTATCCGTCGCCTATGTGGCCTATGTGGCTGTCACGTGATGAGTGTGGGCACCACTCAGAGGGAATGACAAGGCTGCTTGAAGGGCTGCTTCTCGCATGTTCTGACTCTGCCAGGCTGGGAAGCCCGTGACAGCTTGAGTTTTCCACTCTGGGTGGGAGATGGGCTATGAGGAAACAGAACCGACTTGGTGACTGGGAGAAGGTTTTGCTCTGTGGCTCCACTCTCAGCACCCGGGTAGCTGGCTCTAAGGGTGTCTGCAGCCAGCCCCCCAGAGTAAGGCTGGTCACTTGCACCACGTCCTGCATACTTCACAGAGATCAGTGTCCCAGAACCAGAGCAGCTCAGCTGCTGGGAGCCTTTGGGAGTTAGACTCCAAGCCCAGAGTTTGCAGGGGGTGGCCCACATTCAGGGGAACTCTGTGCCCTGGTATTTGGCGTCCACAGAGTCGTGGAGTCCCTTTAGAAGAGTGCTAGGGGAGGCCAGTGTTCAGGGACCGGGGAAGGCTCGAGATCAGGAGTTCCTGGCTTGGCGAAGCAATGTCCACCTACACCTGGACAGGAAGGTGAGCAGGACAGGTGTGGGCAGATGGGCCTTGTAGGTGGATTCCACCAGAGAGAAGCCTCCTCAGACCACAGTGACGCCCACACAGGGAGGAACTCATCCCATGAACAGCGACACTTGATCAACAGAAGGGAGGAAGGAACGTGTCTCTGTGGAGGGCAGGTAACTGAGCAAGGCCCCCCCGCCCCGCCACTGCCCACTCCAGGTGTGAAGAAGGCACCACCCTCTGCTACTCAGAAACAAACACAAACCCGCTTCCACGGCCGCCTACAGCCTCTGCGCTCTCCTACTCTTTGGGGACCAGTTGGAGGGGCCTGTGGCATGCGGGTTTTTCCTTCTGGAACTCTTTGACCAGCTGGACGCCCCGCACCTTACCTCCCCGCATTTGTACGACTTGCAGCAAAACCTCAGGGTCAGGTAGGGACCAGTAGGTTAATGTCAAGTGTCAGTGGGGGGAAGGAGAATGGCCCGGCTGGCCAGCTCGGGGGCTGTAGGTGCTGCGATGGGGTGGCTGGGGCAGGGAAGTGGGGAGGCTTTGCAGAGAGCCCGTGGGGGACCCCTCCTCTCTTGGAAATTTATACTCTTGGGCAAATCTGGCAAATCTTGGGCTCATTTTGGCCTTTAAAGCCATTGACATTGCAGATCTCCTGGGAAAGGAGAGGCAAGGGGTCCCCAAAGAGCTTTTTTCCCCAGCAGGTGCAGGGATATTTGGACCCCGAAACACCTGGTTGACAATTTCATTATAAACAGGAATGGTGAGAGGTGGGATTGAAAGTGACACTGACAGGCCTAGACAAATATTTTTAAAACTAAATCACATTTAAAAAACAAACAAAACAGCCGTCCGTAGAAATTCCCAAGGTATCAAAATAAAATATTCAGAGGCTCAACTTTGCTTATTTATTACATTAGCCAAGAATGAGTATGTTACAAGAATGTTCCAGAAGGGAGGTATTGATGGATTGGAAATGTCAAAGGGCTGTTCTGTGTTATTGGCACTATCCCATGAACAAATGAGGAGGGGCACTATGTCCTCAGAGGGACGCTGGGGAGCTCTTCCTGTCCTGGGCATGGGTGCCAGGTGCCTGGCCCACCCATCACCACCCCTGGGGCCAGAGCCCCTGTCTGGACTCAGTATATGCCTTGTTTCGGCCAGTTGAGCTCTTTGGCATATGCCCCTTTGCAGCTCCTGATCTCATAACCATGCTCCAGGCACGTGTTCAGGCCGGGCACTGCGGATCTCCAGCCGATGAAGCCCTGGGTGGTCTTCGGGACCGGGGGTGATGGAAAGACCTGGAATGGAAGGGCAGGGGCTTTGGTCACCTGGGGCCACAGCGACATGAGGCGTGTCCACAGAGGCATCATGCTTAGCCCGTGAGGCCTGGTGTGGAAAAGACAGAAAGCAAAGCCAGGGTCCCTGTGTAGGGCGTACGTTCCTATCAGCGCCACCCTGACTCACATCGTCCCTGAAAGTACGGCTCATCAAACACGTTTCTTTATCTCATAATTTTAACCCATTTGATTCATGACCTCCAGTAAAATAATTTTTATTTGGTAAAAGAGCAAAAAAGGGAACAAAAAGTAAGGTGCAGAAATATCAAATGCAATAGTTCACCTGCCTTTTATAAAATGTATGACAATATTGTCAGATGGTATCCTGGCAGTTATACATCTTCCGGTTTGGATTAGAAGACTTTATGATATGTACACAACACACACATACACACCCCCCCGAAACTGTAGGGATCACAGGAATGAAAAGCAATGGAATTTAATTAAAAACCAAAAGGAAAACAGGATTCTATATGAAGTGAAAAAGCACAATTTCATTTGTCAGTTCCTTGGACTTGAAATTTTTAGAAAACGAGGGTAAATGATTAGGCAGTTTCCTCCTCTCCATGTGAAATAATCATCTGTTCTGCTCTTACATGGTGATTTGAACAAAGACAACAGTGAGGAATATTTGTTCTAACAGAAGAGCCGAGATAGAGACATTTAATATGCTTAGGGTTACGAGTCCACACTTGTCTGGAGGAATCTCTGAGCGAGGCGGTGGCAGAAGGGGACGGTCCCAGTGGGCCTGCTGCCACTGGTGGACGAAGCCCCTTTACATATGTTCTTGATGAAGTATTAAAATTAATCCCCACATGCAGGGGGTGCCATCAGTAAATGCCAGAGGGGCCACTTGGGTGGAATTGCCCAGAAGGCAAGATTTCTCTGCCTGGCTTTTCTAGATGGGTCTGGCCCGTGGGAACGAACACACAGACCAGCTTTCAAGTCTCTCTACAACTTGTAAGAGAAATGCAGCTCAAAACCACCCAGGGTGCCCCATGTAACCCACCAGATTGGCAAAGATGGAAACACCACCATTAACCAGGGCGTTATGCGAGAACTGGTCGGTTCATTCTCTGTGAAGGGCAATATTGCTGTTATCTACGAGAAACGGCGGAGGTTAACTCCCCTAGAAGGCCACGTTCATCCTGAGTTTTCATCCCCTCTTCCCATCAGGACACAGAACCGCTCTCTCCATAGGTGGGCAGAGGACAGAAACCCACGACCAAAATGACAGACCCACGAGAGGAGGCCCAGGGATGCATGGACCTCAGCAGTTTCTAGTCTCTGACCCATGTCCACAGCTGACTGGTCTCCAGTGGGAACACCATCTAAGTGTTCTCCCCTCTGGGATTGCCCCGTCATCACTCAGCAACCAGAGTGACCTTTGAAAAAGGCAATTGTCAACATGCCACAGCCCTGTTTCCATCTCAGGTTGGACTCAAAGCCCAACTGCTTCCTCTGGCCCCCCCGCGGTCCAGGGGGATCTGGCCCTGCCCACTTCTCCACCCACATCCCTTCCCTTCACACCCCTACCTCACCACAGCTCACCAAGCGCCAGCCCCATCACCATCCCAGGCTGTTCCTGAAACATACCAACCTTTGTTCTGCCTCAGGGCTTTCGTACATGCTGTTCCCTATGTGGGGATTGCTTTTCCCGGGGTTGGCTCCTTGTCATCCTTCAGACCTCAGCTCCACAGGGGGCCTTTCCTGACCACCCTATCCTCTGTATCCTCTATCATCACTTGCCTATTTCCCCCATGGCATCTAGCACAGCATATCACGATTTTGTTGGTTTTGTTGTTTCACGTTGGTGACCCAAGCCCAACATGTGTGGGCTGGAGTCTCGTCTTCTAGTTCATCACTGCTTGCCCAACTAAGCACCTACTAATAGCTAATAGTCACTGGCATTCTCTAAAAGTGCTGGGCACTGTTTGAAGTCCTTCCCACCAGGCATCATCCCACCAAACCCCAACCCCACTCCCTGAAGTAGGTGCTTTCAACAACCTCCATTGTACAAGGAGGGAACAGGGACACAGAGAGGTCAAGCCACTTGCCCCAGACCACACAGGAGGTGAGCAGCTGAGCGATCTGAATCTAGAGGCCAGTCCTTTCCTGCCCACTCCCTGAAGTATTTGCTGAACCAATGGATCGAGTCCCTCTGCTCCAGCGGAGCCCAACGCAGCGCAGTGGCTCTAGAAAGCACACAGACAGTAACCTGATGTGCCCCCCACATGTGGGTGTGGAAAGGGCGTGGAAACTGGACTCCCCACGTGCCCAGCGCTGCTGAGTTCTTACCGTTGGCGGTTGGCTGTGTGCGCCTGTGGTGAACAGAATTTCCAGCGGGGCTTATTTTTTCCTTAGGGAAATAAGTATTTAAAAAGACTTTGCAAACCTTGATGTTTTTCTCCACTGGGGTTCCTGGCCGGATGTGGAACCACTGGGGAAGCTCGACTTTGGGCTTCGGGGTGGGAGGTTCTCCTTCACACTGGATCAGCTGAAACATAGACCCCAGAGACAGGGAACCCCAGGCTGAGCCGGTCGGCGTGACCTCTGCATCGTCCCCCAGAGCGCCCAACTTTACAGATGACAAAGTGGGGTTCAGAAATGTTACGGAGCTGGTCCCCATCACACAGTTAGAAAGGGGCAGAGGGGGGCTTGCACACAGTGACGTGCTGCGCCCGCCTGCTACCCCATGCAGCCTAATTTATATTCACCAGTAGCAATTTGAGAAAACTTCACAGGTTATGGATTCAAATTAAAAAATGCCAACAAGGCTCCAGGACCAACCTTTAAATTATTAGAGGAGGGCCCCCCCATTCCTCCCTTTTAGTTTTTAAAGCACTTTTGAACTCTTCAAAAGCCACATTAATTACATATAGAGAATATTAATATAGACTCTTTATGCATATTGTATTAATAAGGACTTATTTTATGCATAAAAGTTCAAATTGTATAACTATCTAAGCATTAAAAATATTTCAAGAATGGCATCATTTCAAAGCGAGTGGTATGGGGTGAGTTACCAATGGGGTTTACACCGCCTTGAATCATGAACGTTTTGAATAAGGCAGCTCTTAGGTAGGTCTGCTTCCCTCCACAGAAATGTGGCTTCCTCGTGCTGTGTTTGGCGATAGTCTTGAGAGGTGGCAGATGCATGGCCACCGTCCTGTTGAAGCCCACACAAGCATTTCGCGGGCCTGAGTGGTGTTTATATATCAGAACCACTATTCTAGGCTCAGAAGACTTATCGACACAGTTTGAACCGCTGGAATATGCATTTGGCCTCTTTGAATGGTTGCACTCTGCTGGGCTGATGGTGGCTGCATCTGGACGGGGCCAGCGGTCTGTTTGCTGGCATCCCCATCACTCCCTATTAATTATTATGCCTGGGCCTTTTCCTTGTTTCTGTTCCCTATCTCGTTTAGGAAATACCAAGGTATTTTCCTAATAATTTCTCTTGTGTTAACCCCGCCTCACCATCTCATGCCATCGGATCTGTCACCCACTGAGGCAGGCAAGGACTATTAACCCATTTTACAGATGGAATCAGACAGACCAGCTTCTGCCCTGGCGCCTCTCTTTATTAGCTGTGAAAGTTGGTACTTTTTTGAGCTCAATATCGTAATTTGGAAAATGGGCATAAAACAGCACGGGGGTTGTTGTTTCTACACGGGGGTAGTTGTGCAGATTAAATGAGCTGGTTCAGATGAAGCACCCAGGACGTGCCTGGCCCCATAGTAAGGGCTCAATAAATTCGTGAAAGGAAGGAAGCTTCAGGCCCCAGAGGTGGCAGTCTTTGCCTGCAACACACTCTTACATTTTATTCTTGCAAATTATACACGTCATGACTGTTTATTCTTGGAAGTGATCGATTCTACAACCTCTGGGCTGATGAAATTCACATTTACCTCCTCCAAGGGGGTGGTTAAAAATCCCCAGTTCTGGGCCCAGTTTTGCCATGCTTTAGTTTCAGCCTTTAGGCGGCGTCTCCTGGAAAAGAAAGTTCCTAAGTGTTGCACAACATTCAGAAACGGTTCAAGTAGCAAGCCCCCAAAGGTCCATTGGAGAATTTTAGATTCTTCAATGCATTGGCACTGAAGGATGACTCTGTGCCAGGGAGGGGCGAGGTGCCAGCGGGGACAAGAGCCCGTGTCGCCGTGAGGGACACACATGTCTAAGGGACCAGAGATGCTAGTTGGATGGCGCGGTGCATCGGGGCAGACAGGACTGGGCTGACTGCCCAAGGGGCTGTCTGGGCACGACACACCTTAGTTTGGAGGCCTCCTGACCCACAGTGATGGGTGTGTGTGAAATCATTACGGAGGTACATATTCAGTACCGTTGTTCTCAGGGCGAGGACCAGGGTGGGGTGAGTGAGGACCCTGGGGTGCAAAATTTAAGGAGGCACCCACTCTCACGTTCCTGCAAGGGCAAAGCCAGCACTTACATGACCTTGAGCCTTAAATATTGCACCCCAGGTGCCTCACTCACCTCCCCCAGTCCCAACCCTGCTTTTGCCTCACGTTAAATATAATTGGTATATCATGACCTAAGAACTGAGTTGAGCTGCAGTTGAAGAGCTGGTGTGTCAGATTTTGCAAAGGTCTAATGTTTGTTTATATTGGTTTTCAAGTTTCTTTTCCTATTTTGGAGTCAATAGGTTGCATCCCCACCCCGCTCCTATGTTTCAACAGTTCCGGACGCCCTGGGCACTTTGCCTTGGGCACTGAGCATCTGTCTACAGCAGTCTATTTCCAATGGAGATGTAGCATGAGCCAGAAATATGAGTCACACATGTAATTTCAAATGCTCTAATAGCCACATTTTAAAAAGTAAAAATAAGCAGGTGAACTTAATTTTAACATCACTTTTTTGGGTATGGAATCTTCAAAATCTGGTATTTTACATTTACAGTTCATCCCAGTTTGAAACTAACATTTCAAGAGCTCAGCAGGCCACTTTGAATGTTGGACAGAATAGTCTAAGGGTTTAACTGGCTCTGTTTACATAGGAAGGGCCATCTGATTTGGGTCTTGAAGGATGAGTAGGAGTTTATCTAGTGGAGAAGAGAGGAAAGGGCATTCTAGGCAGAGGGAACCTACCCTCTGCCTAGAAATATGGTAGTATTTCCTATTGGAGATACTTACATAAAGATAAAGATATAAAAAAATTGTTGTTTATTTTATGCCAAATAATATTGGCTTTCCATTTTCAAGAATGATATAAAGTTTCCTATAAAAATAAAATTATTAAGTGAAACAGAGCCAGTTTAAAGAAAAATACAAAGTGACTACTATAGGCTTTACAAGAAATGGTAAAAGTCATAGATGACAAACAAGATAACTGAAGTGAAGGCACGCAATTATGGCTTGTTGTTACTGAGATTTGCTTACTGGCCTCTAAACTAGTAACTTCCCATGTGGGTTAAAACTTCAGAAAGATGGGATATTTAGCAATCAGAGAGAATGCCAAATAAAAGCAACCATTGCAAATGTCTGCCGAACGTAAATCTGATAGAAAGTTAAATTTCTTGTTACATGAAAAACCAGGAAAAGCGAGCGAGCGAGAGAGCGAGAGAGAGAGAGAGAGAGAGAGAGAGAGAGAGAGAGAGAGAGAGAGAGAATAAAGTGCACATGTATCGCTCATTCAAATTGGACAAATATCAAGATTTTGTTTAGTTTATTATTTTTTTAAATTAGTAAATCTTAAAAATAAGAACACCTTAGTCATTCTCAATAAGCAAAGCTTTGCAGATGGTTGTGAAGCCAGATGCAAAAGCTCCCAGGCTTTGTGGTGTGTGTCATTAAGAGAAGAGGGAGAAGGCGTCTCCCAACGTCCTCGCGCCCCACCAAGGCCCCCCGACCACCTCCAGGACTTGGGGGGAAAACTGAAGTCGCCACGTGTGCACACTTCAGGTGGGATCGGCCCAGCCCACCGGGTGACCGGATCCCTGGCGTTACCAGATCTCATCCTGAATTACGAAGTTCATGCGCTCGGCCGCCGCGGTGCTGATGGGTTTCTGAGCCATGGGACCTGGGATCTCGGTTTGCCCCACGCGTTGTGGCCTTTGGCTCAGCGTCTCGCGTTGCCAGGGAGACCAGTTGCCAAGCAACGTAGGACGCGGAGGCGGAGGCGGCGCCGCATCTGGCGGGGGTGGGGACGCTGTGCTCTCGCAGCGTCGGTGCGCCCACTGCCAGCCTCTGCCCCGCGCCGCGTTCTTCGCCCCCGTCCCTGGCCACCTGCTTGGCCGGCTGCAGCAGCCCTCCTCCTCTGCGGAACGCTTTGGGGAAATCTCAAGACCTAACACCCCAGCCTCCTTTAAAATCTAGACCTGTAATGCAAGTATCCATACCGACAAGAGTGCCAATCCTGGGCACCACGCCTCATGACTTCTGTCACAGAGAACGCACCCCTGTAACCACCGCCTGGATCACGAAATGGGACATTCCAGCCCACCCTCTCGTCGATTTCTCTCCGCAGAGCTTAGATTCATCACTGTTTGAACTTTGCGGGGCTGGTCATCCAGGTGTCCCCTGAGCCTGGCGTGCGGGGCCCAAGCTCGTATGCCAGAGGTTCATCCACGTTGCTGCGGGCAGGGCTGGTGTGTTCATGTCCATTCCTGAAGTGTTCCCTCAGCTGCTGAAGCCACTGGGGCTGAGTGGGCCACCGTCACAGTGCTGCTGTGGCTTCTGGGCAACATATGTGTGCATCTCTGCCGGCATCCACGCTCTATAACAACCCCCAAGTGACATCCACAGATAATATCGCCTCCAGACGGCGCGCCCCACACTCTCTTTTCATGCCCATCAACATCGATCCCTCATCATTGGGGTGTTCAATCGGTGTTTGTCGACTGACTCGTAGACCCTCAGGGCTTCCGCCGTACCAGGCCGTTGTCATAGGCCTGGAACTGGAAAATGGCTCTACGGGACAACAGTAAGTGGATCAACGCACAGGGAGGGGGGACATGTTCCTGCCTGAGCAGCCACGGGACACGCAGGGGTCCAGATCCACATGGGACCGGGAAACTGAGGCGGCGTTCTTCTGCTGATTGGCAGGTCATCTCCCAATAATTCCTAAGGCCACTCTTCGGGGATATGGGCATTTTTATCTCCCAATTGGGTGTCTGTGATTCTCCCTGGCACGTCTCCCTTTCCCTGACCTCTTCCCTTATCCACAGATTTGTGCCTTTATGGGGTGCTTGGTGGAGGGGTGTTTTCCCCTCGTAACATGCTCCCCACACCCAAAGCACGTGATGCTGTTCTTGGCTGTCGGAAATGCTGGGTGGAGGCCCAAGACTGGGGTGGTCCCAACTGCCCACTCAGCCAAAACAGCGAGGGGACAGGCAGGGGCTGGAATTGGGGCTGAATGGGCTAATTAATGAACGTGTGACACACCACGCTCAGGGCAGAGCGAGTCGTTGGCCAGGCCGGATTGCCGTGGGGTGGATGGGTGTCCAGGCAGCCTGGGGTTTTCTTCCTGGCCTTTTCTTTGAGGTTGCCATCCCTACAACAGGAGAGAAGATGGTCTGGGGAGAAACGTGAACAGCGGACGGCTTGGAAGAGAGGAGGATGCATCAGGTGGGGCAGCAGTGTCTGCTTCTCCCTTGGGAAGCTTCGAAGATGATTCTGTTAAAATGATTAATTAAGAATAAACTCATTTACCGAACGTCTCTATATACCAGACCCCGAGGGTTCATTCATTCTGCAAATGTTTGCCGAGTGCCTCCTACATGCCTGGGGATCTAGGAGGGAACAAACCAATAGCTGTTGTCCTCCTGGGGCTGACGTGTCTGGAAGGAAGACAGACAAAGAAATACAGAAACCAGATAATGCCAAGGAGAGCTGTGCGCTGTGGAGAAAGTTAAATCGGGGAAGGAAGCCAGTGGTGACAGAGTCAGAAGATGGGATTGTTTTAATAAAGGCCTCTCTGAGGAGCAGACATTTGAGCACAGAGCTGGTAAGGGAGGGAGGGACCCATGCATAGGGATTCCCTCCTCCATGGAGGAGGGACGGGCAGAGCAAAGGAGCTGAGGTAGGACCAACCTGGGGTGCCTGAAGAACACTGAGGAGGCCGGGGCAGGTGGGAGTTCCCTGGAAAGCGTGGCCGATGCAGAAATGGAAAAGCAGCACATGCTTCCAGGAGTTCAGTTGAGTAGGGACACGGGTGCGAATGCAGCCAGGTGACAGTGCAGCCTGAGGTATGCAATTATAGTAGGATGAGTGTGATTCACAGCGAGCCCCCGGTGAGGCAGAAGGGGATGAGTGAGTTGGGTTTTGAAGGATGACTAAGAGTTTGCTAGTTCTGCCCATTTGCCTCGGAAATATCTGCAGGGGGCACCCTGGGAGACAGGTCCAGGACAATAAATGGGTAGAGGGTTATGGTTAAGTGCACAGGATGTGGGTGCAAGTCCTGGCTCTGCTGAGCACCGTTTCCGTGACCTTGGGTGAATTGGTCAGCCTCTCTGAGCCCGTTTCCGCAGTGTAAAATGAGCTTGCAGGGATCCTAGGAGGCTGGAAAGGGCTGCGTACAGAGCCTGGAGCTGTTGGTGCTCACGCATGACGGAGAGCAGCCCCCAAGGAACAGCACGTTGGTTGCCCTGGCTTACGGGGGCCTCAGCCCGAGGCATAAAGGTTTGGGGGACATGGAGCTTTGAGTGGAACTGCGGTTTGCTTCTTAAAGATGTTGGTTTTGAAGACGAGGCTGTTGCTGGCCGGTGGAGTGGCCTGGAAGGCCGATTCCTTCTTTCCTGAGAAGCGAGAGAGGAACAGTGCTACGTTCCCTGGGGCCCGCCCTGAGTAACCACCGTGGCGCCAGCGTTCCCCAGTCCTGGCTGGGTGCTTCCTTATGTTCTCATTGCATGGAGGAGGGATTCACTTGGGGCCATTTTGCAGAAGGGAGAACTGGCTCAAACAACAGGTGGAAGAGAAAGGATTGGAAGCAAACCCTGAAGCACCCCCCGTCTTGCCATAAACTCGGGTGCCCTTCCTTCCTAGAGGTGGGACCCTGCAGGAAGGTGGGGTCCATAGATCCTGGTCTCCCCCTCTCTCAACTATCAAGGGTGCCCTTTTCCCTCTGGGTGATTTCCAAGTGGCTGGAGCTTGAGCTCGGCTGTGGGGTCGAATCTAAGCAGCCGATGACAGTGGGGGCAGAAGCTGAGTTCTGGCTTTTCCGAGGTGATGTCTGCCCGAGGCCAATGGTCTCCTCCTCGTGGTGCTTGTCAGCAGAACCAGGACCCGCTGTGCTTTCCAGCAGTGAGGCTGCTAGAGGACTGAGATCACGTACAGACCCCGAGATACCAGCTCCCCAACCTTCCGAAGACCCATGGGCACACACTTGCTTCAACCAACTGTGCCCAGAGCCCAGGGCTCACTGTCCTGCCAGGCTACGTGTTATCAAACCTTAATTAGCATCAGCACCAGAACCTTCTACCAGTAGTGCTGATTCAGCAAATAGAAATACAGGAGGTCCAGTTCACTTTGAATTTCCTGGTGCACATTCACACTATACTATACTATACTATACTATACTATACTATACTATACTATACTATACTTATGCTAAGAAATTATTGGTTGTTAATTGTTAGCTGGTGTCCTGCGTCTTATCTGACCATCCTGCTCACAGTGGGTTTCTTCACTGGTGTAAATACCACAGGCAAATTAATACATTCATGTGTATGAAATTCTATTTATTTTTTATATCTGGGGGGGGGGTCTCTTTTTTTCCGTTGTTGTATGTATACCCTTCTCCTTCTCTCCTGGTTCCCGGGGATGAAACCTCCTCCCTAGGATATTCAAATCCAGAAATTCACAGACCTCTGACAGACACAATGTTCTCCCCTAACGCTTTTATTTCTTGTGGAAAAGTGTTGTGCAGCGTAGAGTTCACACAGGAAGAGCTGAGGGAGGGAAAAGGCTGCCGTCCTTGCTGATTGGACGTGAGAAACAAAGGAAGTATTTACAGCTTGCACAAGGTTCGCCGTGTCCCTGTATATTAATATTTTTGGCCCTCTCTCAGCGTTCTGGGACAGTTTTTAAATTTTTTTTCCATCTTGCTGTTGCTGTATAAAACATTGCGGCGACTGGAGCCAACTGCTTCTTTTGAGTTTTTAAGCTTAAACAGTTTTCTTTTTTATTTCATGACTTTCCCCCCCCCCTCCCCAACCAAAGCAGGCTTTGTGCTGCGAGCGGCCCCTGCCAGCCCTGTGCCGTTCTCGCAGCATGGGCGATTATTACCTCGACTGTCTGACAAAGGCCCAGAGGCTTTAGCCCAAAGTGCCAATTTCCAGGGAAGGCATTCGATGGCTTCACCGAGCAGCCGCTTCAGGAACTCGGAAGTTCTAGCCTTTCACACTCATTATGTTCTCTTTAGTCACAGCCAAAGATCTCGTTTACTTCATAAATAGTCTGCACTCCACACACCTAAAGGAACAATTAACTTGGTTCTCTGGGTCTTATTGAGAAGAAAAGAGCTAACCCTCCCACCCCACAGCACCCCAGAAGCCGCCTTCTTGGGAGCTTGCTCTCCATTTGGCCTAATTATCAATTATTGCCCCAATTAGAGGCCCCCTGTGAGGTTGCGGGTGCAGTGTGCCGCGCCCTTTCTCTCTTTCCAGCCCCTTCCTTGCCAGCCTCTCCTGTGCCAGCTCTAGGATGTGAGAAAAGCCCAGCGTCTGTGTGAAAAGAAAAGTAAGCTTGGTTGCAACTAACTTTGATTTCCGAGTGTGAATAACAATTCCCAACCTCGGTCCTTTGAGCTCATATGTGACCAGGAAGCAGAGGGTGTCCTGTCCTGGGGTTTCCCAATTTGCATCTGCAATGGAGCCTAGGCCTTGAGAAGGAGCCTGAGAAGGAGGTCAGACATATGCGTTCTCTGACCATGGAGGTGTCACCTCTGAAAGGTTTGGATGTAGCTCTCAGTTACATACTGAACTCGAGTGGGAACTTGAATGTGTGGCTCTGTATTATTCCAGAGATGTTCTACTGAGTTGGACTGGCAATGCCGGGGACAAGGCTGCCCAGGCGGGGTGGCTTCCCAGGTAGGCCCAGCTGCCCTCGGTCCTGCAGGGAGACTGGAACACGGGGCAGGAAGGTGAGGAGTGGGCTGGTTTCCGTATTCTGTTCCATAAGATGACTCACCTAGTGGCATTGGGCAAACTTCTCCCATCCCCCATTTGCTGAGGCTTAAGGCAGAGTGGCTTTGACTGGCTATTCATTCATTCATTCATTCATTCAAACAACAAATATTTATTGAGTCTCTTCTGTGTGCTGGGCCTTGTGCTGGGCCAGCCAGGAGGAGACAGGCCTAGCTCTTACCTCAGGAAGCTTCCAGCCCAGTAAACAAACAAGCCAGGAGATTTTCAGGTGGGCAAGTGTTATAAAAACATATACTTGCAGAGTGTGGTTGTGCGGTCAGGGAGCTTTCTTAGCAGGGTGGTCACAGAAGGTGGCGTTTGATGAATAGGGACCCAAGTGACGCAAGGAGGCCATCCCTGGAGACAGCAGAGGGTATCCACGGGGGCTGGGCCCGCAGGCCTGGCAGGCTGGTGTGGGGACTTTGGACTTGATTCCAAGTTCAATGTGAGGTCCTTAGTGCATTTGGTAGCTCTGTCCAGTCAACACACAGGGTCTCCAGGCTTGGGCATGGAGTACGACCCCTACATCCCTGCTGCCCCTCTGAGATCGTTGTCTGATATTCTCATTGCCGATTTCCAGGTTTGGCCAGAGGCACCAAGGAATTTAGGGCAGAGAGCTCATGAGAGAGTGGAGGAAGGTCACACTGCTGAAATCTTTTGGGGACCATCCCCTTCCATGCTTGAAGTGGTTCTGGGCAGCAGCTAATTTTATGGCCCCCACTCCAGCCGACCCCAGGCCTGGCTAATCACCAGACTTCATTCTCCTGGCTGCAGTGATTGGTTTGGCAGGAGGACATGTGACTCAAGCAGGGCCAATCAGAGTCCTTCCCTGGGATTTTACCAGGCTGGGATGACAAGAGCTCTCTTTTTGTCCCTAGGCTGGGATAAGGAAAGCTGGGAGCTGTCTGTGGTCAAATCCCCTCTCTTCCTGCTCCTACAACTGCATCCCCTCCCACTATATGGAAGCAGCTCAAATGCTGTAGGAAAAAGTAAGGCCAGTGTGCAGAAAGTAGAGAGGGGAGGGGAGGGGTGTGTGTGTGTGTGTGTGTGTGTGTGTGTGTGAGAGAGAGAGAGAGAGAGAGAGAGGGAGAGAGACAGTGCGCGCTAGAGCGCGCCAATGATGATTTGAATGCCTGCAGCCTCCTGACGCCAGCTCCCAGTTACTGGGGTTTCCCAGTTATTTGAACCAATAAATCCCACTTTAATTCTGTTTGTGACGGGTTTTCATCACTTAAGACAAAACAGATCAGACCACTTCACTCTTGAATGTCATCTAACTTTTCTGCCCTGGGGAAGGTGGTGTGGCTAGAGTATCCTAAGATCCTTCTAGTCAAATTAGCTTTGTCTTAATTTGTTTGATCCTGCCCCCTACATCCCCCATGGCCCCAGGTGCTTCTAGGGACTGGGTCCAATTTAGCCACAGCTCGTTTGTTCACTCTGCAAGCATTTGCTAAGTCACTGCTCTAGACTGGGGCCTGTGTGAGGTCCTGGGGTGCCCTGTGGATCAGGCTTACCCCACAGCCCACAGTGGCTGGGAGAAAAAGTCCCTCTGGGTGGATAAGGAGGCAGCATAAGTGAGCCACAGGAGTGACTCAGGGGACCAGAACTGCAATCTTAGAGCTCTGGGGACACCTCATGTCTCCCCATGACTCCAGTTGGCACCTGGTGCTGCTCTGTGACTGTTCCTTTACAGCGTTTAATTTTCTCTACCGTGCTGGGAGTAGCGCTTCCTGCTGTGTATCCTGCTTAGCTGTCAATCAGATGATGATGATGATGAGCGCTGAGATTTATTAAGCACTTCCTATAATAAGTACTTCCTAAGCATCAATGCATTTCAGCCTCACAACAGCCCTATGCTGTAGGAATGATGATCATTCTCATTTGCAGAGGCAAACACAGAATCAGAGAAGTTAAGCCACGTGTCCATGGTCACACAGCTATAAAGACAGAAAGCCAAGATCCAGATGCAGTTAGTCATCATGTGGCAAATTACGGGGAGAAGGAGCACCTAGAATAGCTGTTTAGGCCTCTGAGATGGATAATAGGAATGATGTCGTTTTCCATGTTACATTTTGAACAATCCTAATGCCCATAAAGGAGGCAAATAGCATTGCTCTTTCCTGCCCCCCTCCCCACCTCCACCTAAGGCTTTAGTGACAGGCCCTCCAGACAAGAGTGTTGGGTATTAAGGGCCTACTAAGTGCCGAGCTCCTGGTGTGGGTGGTTTAGGGCCTGTCTCATTCCTCTCCTCAGACCCAGCCACAGGCCAGTGCCTGGCACATAGTAGGCCCTCAGCAGTCACTCGTTTGGTTGAGTGAAGGCTATTACCCACTCTGCAGCTTGAAGCCTCACCCAAGACACGAGTGGCAACATGAGTGGCTAGGAGACAGGGTCCCCAGCGCTGTGTCAAGGAGAGGTCTTCTCCCATCCCGGACGTGGGGACAGGACCCAGTGGGGCTCTGCGTATTTGATCTGAAAGGCAGATTGATTTTGGGGGATTGATCTTTCAGCATCCTTCATACCGGTGTCTGGGGAGACGTCTCTGAGGCACCTATTGTTCATTTTCAGATAACTTCATACAAAATGGATTTTAAATGAAAGCTTGGAGGCTCTACGAAACCCAGAAGGCTCAGTCGCCAGCATCTGTGTTTTCAGAGGTTTGCCAGCACCGTGACTCTTGAGGAGCTACATACGGGCCAGGCCTTGTAACGCTGGTTAGTAAGAATGGCAGCTGCAATGGCTCCCAGCTCCCGACCGTCCGTCTGTCTAATCATTGAAGAGGCTTAAAAGGGAGCATTAGGATAGGACTCTGGGAGACTCCCTGGCACCCAGAGGAGGGGGCTGCCGTCTGCAGCCAGCCCTTCAGGCTTTCATTTCATTTTCTGTAATTGGTGATGGTGGTGTGAGGAGACTGGGGCGGGAGTGGGGGGGGGCAGCCAAGGTTGAGTACATGAAACGTTTGCGACCCCCTGATGCTGTTCATTGTGGAGGTGCGATCCTGGGCTCTAAGATACAGGGTCTCCCAGACTCACGGGGAAACTGCAGGTCCTCCTGGGTGGGAGGCCGCTTGGAGCCCTCAATAAGAAAGGGCGGCTCACTGCTGGAGAACCCCAAAACCCTACTGAAGAATGTGAGACCCCTGAATGTCCTGTGATCAGCTTGGTGTTTGTCCTAGCTGGGGAGCCTCTGAAAGTGTGAACGGCTGTCTGGCAGGCCTGACAAGTTCAGTAACTGAAAGTAACCACACGGGATGTTCTGAGTGTAAGAATTCCTAACTGAACGGGTTATAACAGGAAGTCGTGTCCTAAGGCCTATATGATAGATTAAGCTTGACCTTGAGCAAGCCCTGTCCATTGTTTTGTGCATCTAGAATAAATACTTACACTGTCAGAATGACCTCCAGAGGTAAACACCGGTACTGGGGTCAGACAGCCCCACCATTTCTCATTGTTACCTTCCATCCACCTAGCTCTGTAAACCATGTATATTAAATGTTAACTCCCCCATAGTCACCAGTGTAAAAAAAGATATGTGTCTCTCCATTTTACTTTGTATCCAATCCCAGAGATTTCCCCACTTTGCTTTCTCCCGCCCCCTTAACCTACCACCAGTGGATTCCACGTAACCCTCCTTACGTCTCCTCCTTTGATTCTAATGTGTAAAAAAAAGCTGCAAAACTGCTATTCTTTAGAGCATGTTCTCAAGCCTTTGAGATTTTGCTTACGGGTCTGGCCCCCAGCTCTGGCTCAGACAAACTCCTTAAACACTTAGGTTTGGAATTTCGATTGTTGACAAAAGTTTTTGCTCTGGGGAAGGGCACCCCATGCCCTATTTAGTTTAGGCTACCCTGGCCTGAGACTGGGCTGTGAAGCAGACTGGAGGCCAGGGGACCAGGTGAGAGGTTAATGATACCTCGGCAAGTGGTGACAAGTCCCGGGCCTAGGGAAGTGGCATTTGGGTGGGGAGGAAGAGTCAGAAACTGGAATGTGGGGGAAATCAGGAGATTGTATTAGCCAAGACTTTACTTGAGTGTGTTAGATATTTAGCTCAAGTCAGCTGGAATAAAAGAGGGAATTGTTTAGCTCCTGTATTTGAAGAGTTTGGAGGCTTCAGGTTAGGCTGTATCCAGGAATTCGAGCGCTATCATCGGGACTTGGTCTCCTGCTCCCCTTGGCTCCGTGCACCCCCTGCCGGCTTATCTCAGACACATTCTCTCTGGTGGGGCCCCCGGCAGCTCCAGGCTGCAGGTTGGGGGAAGGCTCCTTCTCTCGCCACTGCTTCTGCACAAATCCCAGGATTCAATGCTCCTCCCCTGTCACAGGTTGTGTGCCCATCTCTGACAGGATTACCATGAACAGCAGACAGGGAGAGCTGATTGATGGGCTAGGGCCCCGTGTCGACTCCAACACCTGATGGGCAGGCAGGCGTGTTGGTTCCTGGAGACACGGTCAAGGTGGGGACAGGCAGACCTGGCAAGTGAACCCTGTGCAGGGCGTGGGGTCCAGTGGACATGGGGAGGAAACGGATGTCACAGGTGACTCTGAGCATCGCAGAGGTGTGACCATGGGCTGGGGTTGGAGGCCATGAACTGGGCCTGCTGACAAGGGGTGGAGTGGCAAAGAGACGGCAGTGACAGTTGGACCACGTTAAGCCAAGTAACCTGCTGGCTCTGCCATCCTGAGTTGTTCCTGATTTATATAGATTTGTGATGCTCTGGCCTTCGTCTGCCTATAACTCAGCTGTCGTTTCCACTTTGTCACTTCCTTAAGATCTTGTCACACTGCTTTGTGTTCATCGCCCTTGTTCAGGGGAAAAGGATGAACCAGCGCCATCTTGCTTTTTATCTCCTGGGACAATCAGCTTATCGCACTGTCAATAATCAAGGCAAGCTTTACAGGAAACAATATTTTTTAGTCCAGTACGGAAAACGTTTTGCCAGTGAGTCTATTGTGGGGGCTGTCGGAGCCGGGGTTCAAGGATATCTTTCAGTGTGTTGGGGAGGCTGTAGCCATGTGGTTAAGTTGTGAGGTTCCCTCCCCACCCACTTTGGGAAACTCCAGTCCACCTCTGGCCCTTTGCTGGGTCTTCTACCGAAAGTACATCTTTCCATCCGTGTGCTCCTCACCCTTCAAGGTTACCCTTTGGGTCGTCCTGCAGGCTCCTCTGCTCGCCGTGGGTCTCTCTCTCAGTGACCACTTTCGACTGTGGTTCAAACCCAGTGAAGGGCATGGGTTCAAAGGACCCTTGGGTCCCACCGTGCCTGGACTCTGCTCTCTAGTAATAATCACTCAAACACAGGAGCCCCTTGGTAAGAGTCCTTCCACGGAGCCTGACAGCGGTCACGTATGTCCATGCGTGATCTGTTGGAATCAAGGGGCGTGTGCTGCCACGATGCCACTCACTCACGGTAGAGCCCATAGCCACGCAAACACCACCCGTGACATTGCCGTTGGTGACGTGGTTGTGTGAAACAACTCTTGATCTGATCTAGATGCATCCAGCAGTTTCGTGCTGAAACGGACATTGAGGGAGAGAGCGCAGGGCTTTGTCAAGGACCCAACTTGTCCCAGCGGGTCCAGGAGAAGCTCTGTTGCAGCCGTCACAGAGGATGAGCAGCAGCATGGGGGGAGGTGTGTGCAGAAACGGGGATGAGCGGGAAGGACCAGGCTGTCTCTGCACACTGCTTCCCCCCCCCTTGGGGCTTCTGGTTCCCAGGCCTGAGCGCTGTGGGCTGACGGAAGGCGCACACCCTAGTGGGCCTTTCCCATGGCTCTGCGGATGGTGCTGGGCTCAGCCTTGCACGCAAAGGCAGAAAAACGAAGACCCAACTAGAGTTGCTTGGCTCCTGTGGGTTTAAGTCAAGCTCTTACTGTAATTTCAAAGTGGTTCTTTTTTTTTTTTTGGTGGGTATATTTTATACAGAGCAGATTTCAAATCAAAGAGAGAGAACATTCCCCCGCCCCCCCCTTTTTTCCCCCGTGAAAGGCAGGGGGTCTAAGACATTTTAATAGCTTTCATATTCCTCGCTCCAAATATATTATTTCAGCACAATAGTTTCTTTGCGGGAGAATTGCTTAAATGATCCAAAATGGATTTAAAAATATATTTCAAGTTTTAATTTTATGCACAGAACATTAATGAGCGGAGTGCCTAGGAGGCTGCCTGTCAGTTTCACATATTCACAATATTCTCAACACAGATGTTATTTCGTATAAATCCTTTTAGAGGGAAGAAGCCAGCCACATTTTCCTTGGGGGAAGTCGGGAAATATATTATGTTTTTGAAATGATATTTGGAGCCCAGGATTCTGTGCAAAATACCACGGCGAGGGTCTGGGTTTGTCAAGTCGCTTGGACACCAAACTTTTAAAAAGTCAGGAAAGGAGAAGCAGCCTAGGGCCTTTGACTCATGCTGTGTTTTTTGTGTTGTCTCATGAGGACTTTGAGCGGCGACAAACAGAAGGTGGAAAAATGACTTTACCGAGCCATGCATTTGAAGGGTTCCACATCTTTTCAACAACAGCCAGGGGTTGAACAGATACTGGGTTTGAGGCAAAAACGTTTAGAAACAGCGACTGTCGTTATTTATGTGTTTTCATGTTTTGTCCCGTCTGTGTGAAGACACCGGCTCTCGGCATCAATGCTGCTGGCTCGCCTTTGCTTCTCAGACGATGAGTCAGGCTCAGGCGCGCGCGTGTGCATGCCTGCCAGCTGGGGTTCATGTGTCCCTACATACACGTATGTAAGATGAGCCTTTTCCTCCAGGGTGGGAGCAGCCAGTCATTCCCCTCCTCAGCTCTGTGTCCCCAGCTGCATGAACACACGTGAAAGAATCCAGCTCTCTGAGATGCTTATCTGTGAAAGGGGGGACAAAGGGCAGTTGCAAGGATTCAGACACAGCCCAGTGAACTCGACCCCCGATGTGTATCTGTGTTGCCCATGTTTTCCGCCCTCTGTCCTGCGTGTGGGATGTTGCCCAGTGGCAGTCTGGCACACAGTGTGGGGGTTGGGGGAAGGGAGAGAGAGGGAGCATTCCATCTCAGCTTCTCTGCACTAGAAGTGATTTTGATTCAAGCCGGCACCTTTTCCACGGAGTTCTAGCAAGAGTGTCTGGCTCGCAACCAGGAAAATGGTCGTGAAGGGCCCACTTCATAGCCGCCTCCCCACAGGCTGCTCCCTCATCTGAAGGGGCTATGGGGCCAGATGTGGGGCTCCCGGAAGTGCAGGCTTCATCTTGCTGTCCCCCTGCCACCCCACGCAGTTCAGAGAGTTTCCCAGGGGACAGGGACCCGGCGTCAGATGTACCCTCAGCCACTTTCTCTTTAAGATGCTGGCATATCTCAGTTCTTGGAATATAAGAAGGAATTGTTAAAAGGCTCCTTTCCCCTTTATAATAATAAAAAGAACTTTACTTTGAGAATTGTTAAGGCAGTACATACATAAAAATGGGACCCTAGAGTTCGTAGAGAGGAATAAATGACCCCCCGAATAGCGAGGAGCCTGTGAAAAATAAGGACCGTGCGGGGGCACTCGCCCTCCCAGATGTTAGCGTAGGCCCCGAAGGCCTTGTCAGCTGGCCAGCACGGGGTAGGCACAGGCACCTTGACGATGAAGCGGTAACGGCCTTTCCATAACTCAGAAGGCGTCTACAGAAAAAGCCAACGTCGTAGTTCAGTCTAGAGGGGGAAGGATGGACAAATGGGAGAGAGTGAAAATAGAACCCCTGGTCCATCACACACAGAAAGAAGCTCTAGGATTAAAGACTTACAAGCAGTAAAATGATAGTATAGCGAGAAACGGATGCTGCCTCAGGCACAATCTAGGGGCTGGGGAGGCCATCCTAGCCAACACTGGAAACCCACCCAGAAGCTGATTTGTTTTGACCCCATAAAATTAAAAAGTTTTGCATGCCAAAGAGATCTCAATACACACATGACCAATCTGGAAAAAACATCTGTAGCCAAGATGTCAGCCAAAGGGTTAATTTCTATGGAAACCCAAAATTCAAACAATCCAGATGTGTTTAAAGTAAAAAGTGAATGTTTTTTCCCCTGTCCCCCAAGCCCCTTCCCTAGGGGGAATCGCTTTTAACGGTTTGGTCAGTTTCCTTCTGGACGCTCTTTCTCCATCGCACGGCAAAAGGAATTAATTTTAGTTTTCTGCTAAGCAGCAGCGGTGGGAAAGGAGGAGAGCCAAGTGGGACCTTATTTTCATTGATCGCATGCTTTCCCAAACCTATCATTTGCACCCCGCCTACCCTCTCTCTGCTGGTGTTGACTTAAATTTTTTATTTTAAACATACACACTTTTAAACACGCACATTTATTTCAAAAGGAAACTTGAAATCATTACCATCCATGGAAAACCAGTACTATTTGCCATATGTAGAAGGCGGTCATAAACGGAATGAAAACCAACATTAGTCGATTCCAGTTCCATGGCGGAGCTGCTCCCTTTCTTTATTAAAAAGGGCGGTGGCAGCTTTAGGGTGTGGTTAAGATTCTGCTAACTCCCGCGGGAGATTCCTCTTGACCCAGTCAGAAGGATTACAGAGGAACAACTTGGCCAGTGCATTTCTGTTCTTTGTGATATACCTGTCCCTCCCAGATCCCTTGGTGACCTTCCCTTTGCGATGTGTCCCCCTCCAAAGTTTGCTGGTTTGATGGCACTGGATGGAAATAGAAGGCACCACTCCTTGAAGTCAGCGCCGTTTGCAATTCAGCCTTCCGTCTTCCCCAACCCAGAGAGGACTGGAGCGGAAGGGAGCCAAACAGAGTCCGACCACTAGGTTTTCCATGCAGTATTTTTATGACTTGAACTTGTCAACGCAGTATTTTGAGATGCACTGAAATATTTAGAGAAATTGGGTTGTAACCAAGGACAACTAAATAGCCTTGCCCCCAACTTTTTTTTTTTAAATAAAGGAAGGAGTAATAATTTGGTGAAGTTTTCAGAGATTGCCAGTCACTGCTGGGAAAGATATTGTTTGTTTCTTGCAAGTCAGAAAAGAATGGAGAATCCGATCTTGAGATTTCTTTTCTTTCATTTTATTTGATCTCGGTACCTTTCTTGCTGACACTGAAAGGGTTGTCTTTTTGGCCAGTTGATGTAGAAATCAGCACATTCTGTGACGCCAGGAGAAACTGGAAATCATGTCTAATCACAGGGCATTCAGCTATTGTAGCATTAGTGTGAATTTGAGAAGAGATCTGGCTAAAATACGCCTCTTCTGAGCGTGTCCTGTGACCAGCTCAGGCTGGCGTCGGGGAGCACAGGATGTGGTCTGTGGGCAAAAGGCATATTGACCGTGATGGGGGATGGATCTAATTCCAAGCAGAATATTTAAAAAAGCAACGCATACTCTTGGCCCTAAGCGTGCGCTCCCAAAGCCCTCCAGAGAGAAGGTGGTGTTTCAAAGTACCGTTTCTCTGTGGCATTCTTCGCATCCTGTAACTACATGTTTCTACGTGTCACTATTGGTTAATATCTGTGCTCCCAGCTGCTCTCCATAAACGCAGGCTCATCTCGGGCCCCTAGCATCTACATCACTGCTTGGCACAAATGGCAAAACTAAAGGAAATGGAAATGAAGATATAAATATATACAACTCTGTGAGTGTGTTCTGAGTGATTAGCTCCGTAATCGCAGACAGAGAGCGTCAGTCTTGCCACTGGTCTCCTGAGGAGTCTGCAATATCTAAATATCTCCGAGCATTGTCAAGAGGCAGTGCCCTAATTAAGTTAATTCCACTAAGGCAAAGAAGGGGGAAAAAACAAGACGGCTGCTGCTTGTTAGAAAGGAATCAGGGAGGATGAAAGTAAGAAAACAATTCGCTACAGGGACAAAACCACAAACTCATCTGAAGGAGGTTCTCCTTTGTTTTCATGTGAGCTCCCCGCCAACCCCCCCCCCCTTCCCCGCCAAGAGGCCAAATTCAAAGCCATCAGCACAGTGGTTCCTCAGCATCCACTGGACAGATTGGTGGGGGCTGAGCAGGGGAAGAAAAGTGAATTGACAAACTCTAGTTCCCATTCACTCACTGAATTTGACATTCCCAGAAGGGTTTGGTTTTTTGATATGAAACCATAGAGCAGCGGTTCTCAACCTGTGGGGCGTGACCCCTTTTGGGGGTCGAACGACCCTTTCACAGGGGTCGCCTAAGACCATCGGAAAACAAAAAGATTATGATTCATAACAGTAGCAAAATTACAGTTATAGGGTAGCAACGAAAATAAGTTTATGGTTGGAGGTCACCACAACATGAGGAACTGTATTAAGGGGTCGCGGCATTAGGAAGGTTGAGAACCGCTGCTATAGAGGGAGTTTGAAAATCCTCAGAAATGTTTAGAAACTTCCCCTAAGCCTGAATTTTTCAGTTAATTATTTGTATTTTCATAAAATATAGTATTTTATAGATGGTCTGTACCGCCCATACTTCCTGTCTCCTGGGGGGCTACCCGCAGAACTCCAGCTTGAAGTCAGCTTTGCCTGTTACTCAGCCGCACAGTAACCCTTGGCTGTGTTCTCTCATTGTTCTGGGCCTCAGTGTGCTCAGCTGTAAAATGGGTGCCTGCAGGGGCCCCTGAGTGATGTTTGCTCAGAGCCTAGGGCACGCCATTCCTTAGCTGGGATGCTGCAGCCTGTAACTTCCGGTGACTGATGACAAAAGTGGTCTCTGGGTAGGAAGTCTGTGGGAGGGAGGAATCCAGAGGACACAGAGACCAAAACAGAAAAATGCGAAAATACTCTTGGGTTTTCTGTTGCAATTAATAGCACTAGTAGGTCATATTTATACCCTGTCTTGGATAACAAAGCCGCATCCCATTAACGTGGGTATGCTTGTGCGCGTGCGCAATCTTGCCAGCTTTATCCACCACGGCACCCTGGCTCAGAGAGGTTAAGCTACTTGCCTGAGTCCCCACAGATAGTGAGTGAAAGTGTTCCCTGGACCAGCTTTCCTGGCTGTACTCCTGTCTGCCCCAGGCTGCTCATGACAAGGGTGGTGAGCCAGTTTCCTGAAGATGGGAGCACAAAAGGGGAATTTAGTTGCTTTAAAGAAAACATTTAAAAGGCACCGCATTATTTGGGGATCCCAGAGTTTGTGACTGTAGATGTGTATTTGCAGTACAAACTTTTAGACATGTGGCTTACAAATCCAGGGAGTGGATTACAAAATGAAAAAAACAAAACCAAAAAAATTCCTCCCTGCGCAGGTGATAGGGGAGGGGTGTGGTCATGGAGACAACAAAGGAGTCAGGTGAGGCGCCAGGAGACGAGGCTGTTTGAGAACGTGGCCAGGTGATGCAGGCTAGTGGGAGCCCAAGGAGGGCAGGCCTCTGCAGCTGGTACCTCAGCAGAGGTCTGAAAGGGCAACGTGAGAACCTGAGCACTGGGCGGGAGAGGGAGGGAGGGGAAGGGGGGCGGGGAAGAGGGGGCGTCTCCGCGTGGGCTGCTGTTGAACTTCCATGGCAACCTTCTAAGTGTGCACACGATCCCCTGTGAGTGCAGCGGGAAAACTTCAGGGGCTTGTGGCTTCACAGAGTTCCTCCTTAACAACAGCTCCCAAGTCAAAACTTGAGTCTGGAAAGGGCTTGAAAGGAAGAGCTGCGTTTTTAAACGCACTTCCGGTTACCCGGAGTCTCCTCAGTG
>NW_017731382.1:4210195-4221535 GCF_001890085.2 Hipposideros armiger
TAGGGGTCATTCTGACCTGGTAAGTGGGGAACAAGTCTGCCTGCAAACCAAACAGCCCGCAGCAATGCGCTGGAGCCAGGGGGAGGAGCGATTTTGAAACGGGATTGATGGAGTAGACTGTTGTTGGTTTTTTTTTGGTTGGAATCCATTACTTTTTGCTTCCGCCAATTAAATGGGAAACAAAATTTTTGAGCAGGTTCCAATCCTCCTCTCGATGCAGCTGCTCCCTAAATGCACGGGGACAGTCAGTATTGGAGCCATTCTGCTGTGACACAGGTGGAATTTGGAGGGCTTTGGTGTTTCAGGTGTTAAAAACGAGAATGGATTTTATGACAGCGAGTCTGGCCAAGCTTTTCTGGAGATTCTTATTGTACTTCCAGTGGGGGGGAGGGCTTGGAATTGGATCCGGTTTGGGCGGGTCTAATCACTGCCCGCACGTTGCGTGACGTGTACCTGCCCAGGTGTGCACGTGCGGAAGGAAGGGGTTTGCTGAAGGAGAGAGCGCACGCACAAGAGGGGCACAGTGCGTGAAGGCTGAAGACAGGCATGCACAGCCAAGCGGGGTGCAGATGCTGACATGGGGTGACTGTAATGAGATGGACACTCTGGAGTGGGTCCACCTGCTGTGAATGTGCTAAAGCGGAGTGAACCCTGAAGCATGGTACCCCGTGAAGGTCCCAGGTCTGGCTGTACCTTGGTTAAACCAGCTGATGCCAGTTCCCACTCCAGTGGCCCCGTGGTCACCGCCCCCCAACCCCACCCCCATAAGGACACTCTTGGCTGATCATTTCTGTGAGGTGGAAGGATGGGCACTGCTTCTCCTACTGGGCTTGAGGGGGGTTGGAAGCCTTCCCCCAAATGCCCTGCTGAAAATATTCCAGGTGGACATGACACCTCTCTCTCTTCTTCCCTTGCTTCCTGCTTCTCTGCTTCCCTCCTAGCACTTACGTAACCAGAATATAGGGTGTCATAAGCAAAGTCTTACTAGGGAGTAGACTCCTGAGACGGCAACTGTGTCTTGTTTATCAGCCTTTATCCCTCTGTATGGGGCCTGTTCCACTCATCTGTTCACCCATCCATCTACCCATTATCCATCCACCCACCCACCATCCATCCACCATCCGTATACCAATCCACTCATCATCCATCCATCCATCCATCCATCCATCCATCCATCCATCCATCCATCCACACATCCATCCATCCATCCATCCATCCATCCATCCATCCACACATCCACACATCCATCCATCCATCCATCCACCAGCCATCCACCATCCATATACCCATCCACTCATCATCCATCCATCCATCCATCCATCCATCCATCCATCCACTCATCATCTATCCATCCATCCACCCACCCATCTACCCATCCACCCATCATCCACCCATCATCCACCCACCTATCTATCCATCCAACAAACACAATGTGAACACCTACCATATGCCTGGGACTGGGCGTGGCACTGGAAGTAAAGCAACCGAAGTTGTTTCTGCTGGACCCCCAGTGCCTGGTGCATAGTTGATGCTTAATAATGTTTGTTGAATAAATAAATATACGACAAAATAAATGATACGATGCTTAGAACGTCTCCATGTTCTCATGTTATGGCTCGTGAAGAACTGGTAAAAGGAGGGCTTTAGATGTTTGCGGGCAGTCACGTGACCTGGCCTGAGGAGGCTCCGCCCTTGGTGGGTGCAGCAGGGAGGAGGGGGCCGCATCTCTGAGGCTGTGATCAAGTCCTGGGAGAGAAAAGAGACCGCAGTGAGGCACCTCCCGCCCCGCTGGCCCAGCTGCCAGTGCACGGCTGAAACTCCAGGGCTTAGAATAATGAATTCCATTCCGACTGTGCTGGTGACAGAACAGAGGTAGAGATTTCAGAAAAGCACATGTGAGGGCTGGGAACGGAGGTGGGCAGATTGCCAGGGTTGGGTGAGACAAAGGAGAGGTCTGTGTGGGGGGTGTCATTTGGGGGAAATGAATAACATCCTTGGTGGTGATTAGCTCCCCACAATGAGCAGGGGGGAAGGTCCGAGCAGGGTGGGCTTCTGCCGGCGGGCAGAGTAGCCCTCATCTTCCACCTGTGGTGAGCCCCATAACGTTATCTTCAGAACCAGGACAATGCTGGACTGTTTTCCTAATGAATGTAGTTTTGCTGCATGCCTGTATGGTTTGAGTGTGTGCATGCACGTGTCCCTGACTCTGTGTGTGTGTGTGTGTGTATTTGTGCTCATGTGCATGTGTGGGGCAGTGTGGCTGTACACGTGCAGTTAAACGTCTGTGTGTGTGAACACCGTGTCTTTGGATGTGTGTGTGTGGAGGTCTGAGCATGGGATGTATATCTATGTCACAAGGCCTGTGTGCAATGCATCTCAAGAAGTAATGTGGGGTAGAGTCTGAAAGCTTGAATGACGGACAGACGTGGACTTAAGCCCTGCTCTAACACTTACCAGCTGTGGAATCTTGGCACATGATTAAACCTTAGCTTCCACTTCTGCAAAGTAGGGCTAATAGTAGTATCAACTCCGAAGAGTTACTGTCAGGATGAAAAGAGGTACTCTGTGTCAGGTGCCTAGAACAGTGCCTGGCACATAGCATAACAGATGTCTCCGGTGTCCTGACATATATATAACCTCTTGCTTCCCCTACAATTTCGGCTGTGTCTGCTGTGGGGTCCATGAGATCTTCGACTCCCTTCTCTGTTGTAGCATCTAGCCTCAAGGTGTGTCATGTATCTTTAGTTAATACCTTGGAGCTTTGATACTCCAGTCCCTTGTGGGACCCTGCTTATCAAGGACACATTCAGCTTGAAAGTGCAGGAGAGGTAACACTCCAGGGGAAACCCTCGGGCAGTGCGGAATGGGAGTTGATGATTAAATAATTCTCCAGGTAGACCCTTGGGTAGACAATTCTGAGAGGTGTTCTCTTTCAGGCTGCCATTCCATTGTCCCCTAGCCGCCATTGCTTCCAAGTGAGATGTCAGGTGTGACTCTCATCCTTGTCCTCTACATAAAATATCTTTTTTCTCTGGTCGCTTTCAGTTTTTTTTTCTCTTTGTCTTTGGTTTTCAGCAGTTTAACTATGATGTGTCAAAGTGAATTTTCTTTGTTTATTCATCTTGTCTCAGGTTTTCAGAGCTCCGTGGATCGGTAAGTCTATGTTTTCATTCAAATCTGGGAAGTTTTTCATCATTATTTATTCAAATACGTTTTCTGCTCCAGTCTCACTTTCTTCTCCTTCAGGGACACCCAATACCCATATCTTTTCATTATTTTAACATATTCATAAAAGCTGCCTTACAGTCTTTGTCTCCTAAGTCTAACATCTGTACCATCTTGCACAGGTCGTAAAGGTGGGCTCTGACCCTACATGATTAGTGTTCTTATAAGAAGAAACATCAGAAGGCTCATTGTTGCTCTATCTCCATGCACATGTACCAAGGAAAGGCCATGTGACGACAAAACAGAATGATTGTCCACCAGCCAGGAAGAGGGCCCTCACCTGAAACCAAATTGATTGGAAACTTGATCTTGAAATTTCCAGCCTCCAGAACTGTGAGAAGATAAATGTCTGTTTAAGCCCTCCAGTCTGTGATATTTCGTTATGGCAGCCTGAGCAGACCAAGAAACGATTACTACTTTAAATAGTTATCTTTTATATTAAATACACATAAGAAAAATAAAAGGTGCTATTTTCATGTATGTCTTCTCTGATGCTTTTTCTTAAATATCTATCTATCTTTATCTATCTATATATCTATCTATATCTCTATATCTCTATCTCTATCTCTATCTCTATCTCTATATCTATATCTCCAAGTTTCTGACCTCTATCATTTTCTTTCTGCCTGAAGAAAATCTTTCAACATTTCTTGCACAGCATGTCCACTGACAACACATTCCCTAAGGTTTTGTTTGTATGAGAAAGTCTTCATTTCTCTTTAAGTTTAAAAGAGTAATTTATCTGGATATAGAATTCTAAGTTGGCCTTTTTTTTCCATTCAACATTTTGAATATTTTGCTCTACTTCCTTGCATAGTTTCTGATGAGAAGTTGGCTGTAATTCCTTGTTCATTTAGAGGTAAGGTTTTTCTACCCCCTCTGGCTTCATTTAAAAATTTCTCTATCTTTGGTTTTGTGCAGTTTGAATATGATATGCCCAGGTGTAGCTTTTTGGTATTTTCTGTGCTTCCTGGATCTATAGTTTGATATCTGTCATTAATTTTGGAATCTTCTCAGCCATTATTTCTTCCAATATTGGTCTCCATTCTCTTTCTTTTCATTATGGCATTCTAATTAATGTATGTCACATCTTTTGAAAATTTTCCATACTTCTTGGGTGTTCTGTTTTTATAAATTTTTCTTCATTTCAGTTTGGGAAGTTTTTACTGACGTATCTTCAAGCTCACTAGTGCTTTCCCCACCTGTGTCCACTCTGCTGATGAGCCCATTAAAAACATTCTTTGTTTCTGTTATTGTTTTTTATCTCTAGCATTCCCTTTTGGTTATTTCTCAGAATTTTTATTTCTCTGGTTACATTACCCATCTGTATTGCAAGTTGGCTACTTTGTTCTAGTAAAGTCCTTAATATATTAATCATAGTTATTTTAAATTCCCTGTCTGATGATTTCAACATCTGTGTCATATCTGAGTCTGGTTCTGATGCTTGCTTTGTCTCTTCAGACTGAGTGGTTGTTTTTTCCCCCTCTTTTGGAGTACCTTGTAACTTCTTGTTTCAAGTCAGACATGTTACATCAAGTAATAGATATTGAAGCAAAAGGGCCTGTAGTGTGAGGATTTATGTTAATCTGGTTCAGAGCGGGGCTGTGTTTCATGTTTTCTGTAGCTATAGCTGCCAGAGGCTTCAAATTCCTCTACTGTCCTTGTTTTTTAAATTCCTTCTAGACTTTGAACTTTTCTAAATCCTCCTCCTTAGACAGATCCTGTGTCTTAGGGCTTTTAGCTGAAATCCAGCTGTTATACTGGAGCTCTGGTAACGTGCTGGTAAGGAGTGGGGGCTGAGACGTGTTCTATAATCTTCAGGTTAAGTCTGCCTTTTAGTGGGCCACGTGTCTGGCCTGTGACCGTCACAAGTGTTTCTCACCCACAACCTCATCTTTAGTTGAGACAGGGAGGCTGCAGGGGGTTGAAGTGAGAGCAATGCCCTTCCCCCAGCTGGGTTAAAGCTCTGTGAAGTCTTTTTCCCGTAGTGTAGGCCTTTGCTATGGAGAAGGCTCTGAATGTATTTCACAAGACCTACTCTTTCCTCCCAATGCCAATCAGGATATCCTTCTGGGATCTTCATGGTAAGAACCTGGTGGCGTTCCTGGAGACAAAGCCCATGAAATTGTGACCACCTTCTCCCCCAAAACTGCATTTCTCGTTCTCAGCTAGTTCATAAGTGTCCTTTAGCAATTCATGAAAATTAGCATTTAACTGTTCCTCCTGGTTGTGGCTCCAGCAGCTTCTGTTCTATTCCAGCAGAGCACAGCCCAGCTGGGACTTTGGATTCACCAGCCTTTCCAGAGCTCAGAGGGGCACTTTATCTTGAAAAGATGGGTCCAAGGAAAGTCATCGCTTCTCAGTTTGCCCAGCACTTTTGTTGTTGTTGTAGGTTCGCAGTGACACCTTGCAAGCTCTTTATACATTAGAGCTGAAACTGGAAGCCCATGGTATTTCTCATAGCCTGGTTTTTTGCTTTTGGTATTTTCTTTTTGACAGATCACAAAGACAAGCTTTGGAAGGAGAAAGCCAACACCTTCCGTTCACTGGTAGGGCATGTAATCCTCTGCCATTGGAATGCCATTTATTTCACTTGTCATGACAACCCTGTCCCAAAGGGATTGGTACCTCAATTTACAGTAGAAAACTTGGGGAGGTTAGTCACCTGTCCAATGTCAGACAGTCTGCAGGTGGCAAAGTTGGGTTTCAAACAGCCCCAATGCCAGGGCCCTTCTCAGGAATCCAAGCCACCAGCCTTTCTTAATGTGCTTTTAGTTGAGATGTCACTGAACTAATAAAATGTCTGTCTTTCTAGTTGCATCTCATATCCATCCTAGTAGTTCAGGTCTTAGAATATTTCAACATCAACTGTGAGATTGGGTCAAGACTTCCAAAGATAATGAGTTTATTCCCTTGAATGAGGGTCGGCAGACTTTCTGTAAGGGGTATATGGTAAATATTTTCAGCTTTGTGGGTCACCTGTCTCTGTTGCAATTTACTCAGCTCCGCCATTCTAGCACAGAGCATACACAAGATATAAATGAGTGGGTGTTTCAAATAAAACTTTATTTTGTGGGTACCGGAACTTGAATTTCATTTAATTTCCACACATTACATAATAATATTCTCCTTTTGATTTTTCTCTGTGCCTTAAAAAGTGTAAAAACTGTAATTTAGCTCAACAGGTGTACAAAAACAGGTGACAAGCAGGATGGGCCCCGAGGCGGTTGTTTGCTCTATGTCTCACAGACATCAGCACCAAGTTTAGAGTGAGGGCCAGGGCTGCACTTGAAAGGGCAATGTCAGCTTTGGAAGAATCTAATATCATAGTCACAGAGATAATAATAGGTATCTATGAGACAGACAGTATGCCAAGCCCTTTGTTTCCCACAATTCTCGCCACAGCCCTAAGAAGGGGCATTGTTGTCATGCCCATTTAACAGATAAGAAACTTGAGGCTCAGAGACTCACCTACTCACCACGTGACAGACTGTCTGAATGGTTCCAGTCAGTGTTACTTTGTGGGGAAGTGGAATTGGGCTGGGAATATAGTTGGTATGTGAAACCTGAAGCCTGGGACACATTCTCTATCACACATTAAAATGATGGGAATAAAGGCTTTTCTCTGGATTTAGAAGCTGGGACCCCCCCTGTTTTTCAGATTTCATAAACTCATTCCCTCTTTTCCTGATGACTCCACGACTGTGTGCCTCTCTCGCCATCCCCAGGCTCAGGACCGCCTGGTTTCTTGGAATACCTGTCTGGGAGTCTACCATGTTGGGGACCCCTAGACGTGTGTTAACACACAAAAGGCAAAATGCTGAGTCTCGGAACATGGTCGTGAACTTGGGCCCAACATGTCTTACTACTGTGAAGTGATGGCAAACTTGAATTCAACATATAGTTTAATGAGAGCGTGAATCTTGGCCCTTTACCCTACGTAATAGTTTCCTTCCTGTGTACAGGGCGCTTTGCACATTAAAGTAATTGCAAAAACTCACGAGGACGACAGGAAAGTTTACTCTTCCTCTTTTATGGAGAAAACAAATGTGTTTTTCTGCAGACTCTGCCAAGCCTCAATTTTAATGATTTAGCAGATGGAGCTGGCACATGTGAGCCTGCCAGGCGCAGCTGTCTGCTTTTTCCAGTCTGAGGGGTCTGTGCCTTCGCCCATAGCACAGACGTCGGCCAAACAGCATCTCTCCCAGAATCTCTGCGAACCCACAATGTCACTTAGGGTGAGGGACTTGTTGGGGGACTAGGGTTAGGACAGAGGTCCTTTTGATCCTGCTGGAATGGGGGTGCTCCTGGACAGCCCAAGAGCTACGTGGGAAGGTCAAGGCAAAGCCACTGCTTTTCTCCAACTTCTCATGGTCACGTGCTCCCTCCTATAAACC
Organism: Hipposideros armiger; assembly: GCF_001890085.2. Classification (NCBI taxonomy): domain Eukaryota; kingdom Metazoa; phylum Chordata; class Mammalia; order Chiroptera; family Hipposideridae; genus Hipposideros; species Hipposideros armiger. Next base: position 4,217,818 of record NW_017731382.1, read on the forward strand.
ATCTGAGTGCAGGGGACTCTCTCAGCAAGAGAAAGGATAGGAATTTGCTTTTGAAGATTCACGAGGCTGTGACTGTGTTTTTGTTCCTTCCATTCATTGTTTTTTTGTTTTGAAATCAACCAGAGTTCAAAACTTGGGTGCATTCTTTAGACCCATCTTGAGGATGAATAGTTTAGGGGTAAAGGAAACAAGAATTAAACAAGCTCAGGGCTTGGGCTTGTGACTAATACACAATTCTAAGTTGTGTTCATTTCCTGTTATTGCCTAACAAATTGACGTAAACTTGGTGGCTTAAAACAACATACATTTATTACTGTTCTGGAGGTTAAAATCAAGGTGTGGGCAGGGCTGGTTCCTTCTGGGGGCTCTCGGGTCAAGCCCATTTGTGTGCCTTTTCCAGCTTCTAGAGGCTGCTGAGCTCCTTGGCTCGTGGTCCTGTCTTCCATCTTTAAAGCCAGCAGCACAGCATCTGCCAATCTCTCTCTCTGACTTTTCTGACTCCCTCTTTCTCTTATAAGACCTTCGTGATTATGTATTTTGGGTTTACCTAGATCAGGGGATGGCAAACTGCGGCTCGTGAGCCACATGCGGCTCTTGGGGTACGTTCTGTCTCAAAAGTTTGCCGACCCCTGGAAGAGCCAATCCTGTCCCTCAAAGTTTTGCGAGACCTATAAAACAAATGAAATCACCATTATGTGAATAATATCCTTAAAATTTTTGTGAATGAAACTATGATAGTTTTATTTTCGTTTTCAATTTTACTTCAGAGCCCCATGTACGTACCCAAAGAGCCGCATGTGGCTCGCGAGCCGCAGTTTGCCGACCCCTGGGGGCTCTTCCGCCTCAAAAGTGTGCTGACCCCTTGAGATGGGTCTCCCCATCTCAAGACCCTTCCCATAGTCACCTCTCAAAGTCCCTTTTGCCATGTAAGTGGCATAGTCACAGGGTTCGTGGATTAGGATGTGGGCATCTTTGGGAAGCCGTTATTCTGTCTACCGCAAAAGTGTTTTGCATTAAATTTCCCTTTTCCGGTGGGCTAAGGACATTCATAGGAATAAGGCCTTCTGGTAATGTTGGAATCACAGAACCACATTATGTGGTTAAGGCTCTGTTTAGTTGTGAGTAACAGAAACTCATGTGACTAGTTTAATCAAAAGAGAGGAATTTGTTATTCCCCAGATCTGAGGACCAGGAGGTCGAGTCAGAGCCTGTGAAGGCTCAGAACCGGAAACCAGGAAGATTCCGAGGCAGGAAAGCTCCTCTCTCTCTGAACACAAGACTCCTATCTGCCCACCTTCATGCCCCTGTGGTGGCTTGGGCCTCCAATACAAAGCACAGCAGACGACATGGCTTGAACAATAAAAGTCAATTTTCTCACAGTTCTGAGTCTAGACATTCCAACTCCAGGTGCCGGCAGGGCTGGCTCCTCCTGAGGCCGCGTTCCCTTGCTGTGGACAGCCGTCTTCTCCCTGTGTCCTCACAGGGTCTTTCCTATGTCTGTGTCCGCATCTCCTCTTCTTATAGGGACACCTGTCGTATTGCACCCGGACTCACCCCGGTGAACTCATTTTAACTCAGTTACCTGTAAAGAAGCTGTCTCCAAGCACAGTCACATTCAGAGATACTGGGGGTTAGGATTTCAACATACAAATTTTGGGGAGGCGGACGCAACTCAGCCCCTACCACCAACGTTCTCTCGTCTGAGCACCTGACCAGCCCGTGGTTCCTGCGCATATTTATCTTCAAGCAGCCCTAACGACCGTTTAGGCCCTCGAGCAGCAAACCCAAACTCCTCTGAGAGGAGATCTGAGGGGTCTAACTCACCTTTAGGCCAGGTGCTGCTGGCCAGAAAGGTAGGGGCCCAGTAGTGTGTCCACTGGGGTAGGCCAAAAGCTGTGACAAACAACCCTGACATCTCAGTGGCTTCATCACCAAGATTTGTCCTCACTCGTGGCACAGCTCAGTGCGGGTGGCAGGGAGGCTGCTCAACATTGTCACTCGGGGCCCAGGCTCTCACAGCAATTCTTCGTAGACGCCTGGGAGGTTGGACAGGCTCTGTCTGAAGGCACAGCTCTGCTCAACTCAGATGCCACGAGGGAAAGGTCAGAAGGAGCGATGTTTGACCTTGAGTCTGAGTGGCACAGTCCCCACTGCTGGCCACAGTTATTCCCCAAAGGGTCTGTTTCCCCTTCAAGCTAATAAGCTTCCAAGTGGGCACAGCCAAATGGCTCACCAAGTGTCTCTTTGTTAGGGTGACCAACTGTCCCAGTTTTCCTGGGCCTGCGGGGGTCCATGGGCTGCAGGACTTTGGTTTGAAAACAGGGACAGTCCCAGGTAAAGGAGGATGAGTTGGTCATTCCACTGTTTGTTCAAATGTGTATTTTCAATGACTGAGACAGCACTCTGGCCACCCCGGGGATGGAGGGAACCCTACACACAACCACGACCAGCCATCCTGCAGACAAACGCCTGTTTTCCAAATTTCATTGATTAAGTTCTTTTGTTGAACATCTGGCCTGAGGGCAGAATTCAGTCTGAGACTCAGTGGGCGAGGCACTCGCATAAAAAATTGTAGCTAGGTCTCCTGGTTGGGAGATTTGAATGTAAAATACAGATATCTAACCTCTAATGAAAAACCAAGAGATCTGAGAGTGCTGGGCTGTATTTCCATGTGGCAACAATTGTCTGGAGCAGTGTGGAGGGCCCCAGTCAGATGGAGCCTGGTCTCCCGGTTCTCCATAATTGTCACCATTCACTCATTCCTCATAGGTCCAGCTCACTGACTGATATCACCGGCCTGGCCGCTAAGGCAGTTGAGTTTGCAATAGATGGATTTGACCCAGTCAATCCTGGAAGCAGGAATCTCAGCCTGGATTTCTCAGGACACAGTAATCTCTTTGGGGTAGTCGTAAGCTTCAACCCCACCTCAATTCTTAGGATCTATTTTATTTTCCTGGGGAGAAAGAGGTCAGGAAAAAGGCAGCTATGGGTGAAAGTTTAGAAACCATTTCCCCACCTACTAGCTTGGAGTCGATCAGGCCCACAGCCTGCTTCTGCCAGAATCATAACCTTCCTGCTATAATACCCAGACACGCAGCCAGCCCTGGGGAGCCTCGGTATTTTGAGGCACTCAAAGCATTTTTCTTAGCAACGGGGCCTCCACTGCCTTTGGGACTTGTCTTAGAGAGTCAGGAGTTTCTATTTATCAGCCAAAAAGGAAGCTGCAGGGTTTGATGCTTGCTTTGAAATCAGCACCTGGGGTTTGGATTGTGTTCTAAGTCTCCTAACGTGTCTGCTTTTCTCTGAGTCAAAAGCAAGAGGGAAAATGGACAGACGGTGGTAAAAAAATATATATGGGAGAAATTCTACGAAAATGCTGTCCTACTTTATCTCTAAAGGAGGTTCCCTCCATCCTTCCGACAGTGCAGAAAGCTGCTGCAACCGCCCCTCACTCCAACTGACCCCTAAAAAATACGGGGCCGATGGTGGTAAAGGGGGCTGTGTGACATGGTGACTGGCTGAGGGTGGGGTCAGTAGCAACCAGGGTCTCATTCAGTGGTTTTCTTAGAAATATTTATTTACTGACCAAATGTCTCAGAGTGACTACATGTCCCTGGTACTGTGTGGGGTCTAGGGGTGCAGTGGTGTCCCAGGCAGGTCCTCTCCCAAGCGACTGTGTTATTCAGGGTTCTCCAGAGAAACAGAACCAGTAGAAGAG
>NW_017731382.1:4221615-4234849 GCF_001890085.2 Hipposideros armiger
TATATATATATATATATATATATATATATATATATATATGATGTGTAAAGAGATTTATCGCAAGGTGTTGACTCCTGCCGTTATGGAGGTCGTGAAGTCCCATGGTCTGCTGTGTGCAAGCCAGACCCAGGAGAGGCAGCAGTGTATTTTGAAGGCCTGGGAGCCAGAGAGCCGAAGGTGTGGAGTCCAGTCCAAGTCTACAGCCCGGAGAGCCAGGAGCACGGAAGGCAGGAGCAGATCCACATCCCGCCACACGGCAGGCAGAGAGCAGGCCCAGCCTTCCTCCGTCTTCCCGTTCTAGCCCAGCCCTCAGGTCGGCTGATGCCCACCCACCTTGGGGAGGATGGTCTGCTTCACTTAGTCTACGGATTCAAATGCTAGTCTCATCCAGAAACGTACTCACAGACGTGCCCGGAATCGTGTCGGACCAAACCCCTAGGCACCCCGTGGCCCAGTCAAGTTGACACATCAAATTAACCATCACAGATGGGGAGGGTGAGTCCCCCCGTCCCCGTGAGAAGGGAATACCAGGTATCTTCCCCCAGAGGGAAAAGGCCGCAGAAGTGCTGAGGACCTGGCTATTCGGTGTGGCACAGGCTGGCGGGGTGACATCACGTGGTAGCTGCTGAGAAATGCAGAACCTTGGGCTGACCCCAGCCCAGCTGAAGGAGCAACTGCCCCTTTAACACAGACCCCAGGTGGTTGGTGTGCAGGTTAAAATTAGAGGCAGCTTGGTCTAACCCATTAGATACATAAATCCCATCTCCTGGCAGACTCCTGAAGGTTAAGGACCCCACTCCTTACTATCCAGAGCCACCAGTACATTATTTAGCATAAATAGATGCGATTCATGTTGTTAGCTGTCACCACACCCCCTCTCTCACTACGCTGCCACCAATAGTGGAGGGAATGCCAATATCTTGGTGGCCAGAAGCAAGGAATGAACACATGCAGGAATGAATGAAGGGACATAAAGTTCTTACCAAGCACCCACCATTCCTCCAACAAGATGCTAAGTCATGAGGATGCAGAGATGAATTAACAAAGGAGTCTGCTCTCAGGGAAGCCACAGTCCCCTAGAGGACACTGAGGCACAGACACAAAATTATAATTCAGTGCAGTGAGTGAAGTGACAGCACTGCACACAGGGACCCCTGGCAAGGGAGGAACAGGAATATTGGCTGGTCAGGCTAGGGGAAGTTAGGGAGGGCTTCCTGGAGGAGAAAATCCTTGCTGAGTTTAAAAAGATAAGTAGGTTTTGGGTCAAGAGGAGAAGGACAAAATTCCAGGCAACGGGAATGGTACAAAGAGAAGCCAGGGGTTGGGGGCACCAGGCAGATGGTCGTTCTAATGACGATTTTCAACCTAGTTGCAAAGGATCTCTAAGCCATTGGCTGGAGAAGGCCCTTCCTGGAGGGGACAGCTGCCTAGGGTACTGGAAAAGCTGAGGATTTGCCTCAGAAAGCTTGGATTGGAAAGCTGGAAACGTTGATAGCCAACAATTGGGGATGGGTTAAATAAGTGACTGAGTAGCCTCACCAGGAAGCACTGCACCACCGTTGAAACAGTAAACAAGTTAAAAAACAATGTTTGCAATAGGATCCCTTTTTTTTTGGTAAAAAAGTAATCTGGATGGATATTACACTAAAATGCAACACTGGTTGTGAGCAGTGAGTTTTAGCTTTACTGTTATGATTCGTACCGGGAACTTGTGGAATTAAATTATGCGTATGCTCTTCAAGGACTGGATATCAGTCTTAGTGCCAATATTTTCTAGATGGCTGATCTTAGATAAATCAAATTTGTGAGCCTCAGTTTCCTCATCAGTAGCATAAGGATAAAAACAGTATATCCTGAACTCATAGGCTTCAGTGAGGCAAATGAAACAAAAGTGTTTTTTAAAATAAAAGACGCAGTATAAATGTTCCCTATTATTAATTTATCTTAGGACAATGATCCGTTTTCTGCTGTGACAAAGAAGGATATATATGGAGGACAGAAAAAAAACGATCAATTGAAAACGATGACGGGGCGCTGGCATAGTCGCGTTGACACCAGCCTTTGGCCAAATGTCCTGTTCCACAGCAGTTTGTGAAGGAAGGAACAGGGAATGGATTTCCTGACGTGAATACTTCCTGAGCCTGGTTTTCTAGAACAGCTTGTCTTTTCTGAGGCTGTTTTGAAACGATAAGAGGCCATGCAGTGGTTTCACTGGCAGCACGGGTCCCCCCTCCCCTCTCATATTCCACTAGCAGGGCTTTCGCTTATAGCCACCTTTGGGGCAGACGTAGCTGTGATCCCAACATGACAGCAGGACGAGGAACGGGAGGGGAGGGGAGGGGAAGGTGGGGGGGACGCTGCCTTTGATACTGGATTCCCAGCCGCCGTAGCCGGCCTTGGATGCAAAGTGCTCTCGGAATGGCTACAAACCACCTCCAGAAAGAATCAGGAAGCCAAGATTGTATTCTCCTCTCCTTTGAAGCTATCCAGGGCTCTGATGGTCCCCGAAGGTTTGTTCACACAATGAGAAGGTGAAAATTCCTGGAAGGGGAGGAGGTGGGTGGAGAGAAAAGGAAGAGCTAGCCCCACAGGTTAAATCCTTCTGTGAAGACTTCAGGCTGGAGTCCTTTCCGGAGGCTGCGGCTGTCTCAGACGGTCACAGGTGCCTGGAGGGTGATGACAATGATGACCCAGGGCCTCCGGTCTGACGCACAGGACAAGGCTGTGAGGGCAGCACCAGTGTCATGACGGTTCCCAGGCAGGAAATGGAGGCTCTGGAAGTTTGGTGGCTGGTCCCACGCCGCCTGGCTCCCAGGAGGCAGAGCTGATGTTGGAGGCCAGACTGGTTCAGGACCCTTTGTCTCAACTGTTTCACCATCCTGCTGCTAAGACACCCGTTCTTAGGAAAAAGCCAGCTCTGCATAAGATTATCCCCAGAAAGCTAAGAGAAAGCATGGTCCCCATTCAGCCACCAAGGGCTATGTGAGGCCCTCCGGAAGTGACGTGGGCAGGGCATGGGCACAGGCCTCACTTCGGGTTGAAGACAGCAGATATCTGCAAGTGCGGTCTCTTCCCTTCCTTCATCTATCCACTCCTTCCTCCCTCTCTGCCTTCACTCCCTTTGTTCCTTCCTTCCTCCAACAAACATTGGTGGGGTAACCTGCTCTGTGCTGGGCACTGGAGCAGTTCCAAGCGGAACGAGACGTGGCTCCTGTTCTTGTGGGGGTCAAAGCTGGCGGGGAGACAGACTTCTCCCCCCAATACAGGCCGAGCACCAAGCCCTACGCGGGGTATGTGTGAGGCTGCCTGGAGCGCAGATCAGCCCTTGCCTCTTGTTATTTGCCGACTGCCTGGCAGGTTCTATGCCAAGTGACACCGTGTGTGTACCCATCTCCCTTGAACATTTGATTTGTTCCAGTAAAATCCTATTCATCTGAGTGCCAGTTGATGAACATTCATCAATTAAGCACGTTCAGATGGAGCACCTCGCAGCCAACGTTTTGGCCGCAGGTTGAGGCGTGCTCTGCCACCTTCTGGGGTGAGAACTTGTTCTGTCCTTCTCCTGATGGGCCCCGCCACTAGCCAGCTGGGTGCCTTGCTCAGAGGCATGTGGTTCAGCTCAGAAACAGCCCCCTGCATGGCCTGAAGAAAGCCCTCACTGCCTGTGAGCGTCGGGGGCCCCTCACGCCTCCTCGGCACACTTGGCTCTGTCTATGAACGTTCTTCGTGTACCTGGTGGGTAGGACATGCGGGGCTCTCCCAGGGGGGCTTGTGTCACTGTCCATGTGGGCACTCCATCAGGGGAGGGTTGTGGGGTCAGGGGCTGCCTTCATGGAAGGACCTCTGTGCTGGCGGGTGAGTCATTAGAGCAGCGTTGCCCAAACTGCTCTGAGCTTTGTTCTTTTCAATGAATCCCAGTGAAAGACGGCTGTCCCAAAGCCTGAGGGCACACGGTGCCTCATTCCATTCCATCCAGCTTCCCTCATTATTCTATTTTTCAAAACTATCTTTGATTTTCCAGAAAAAATGTATGCCCACTTGTCAAAACCTGCTTCTCTCTGACCCCTAAACCCCCTTGTGGTTGGAAATATATTAAATTCACTTATTCATTCAGTAAGGTGTGGTACGTTTGCAAATATTGAGTCCCCTCATCCAGGAGCATTGTTTGTCTCTCTATGTTTTTAGGTCTTCTAGAATGTTCTTTAGTAAGATGTTGTGGTTTTCTTATTATAGGTTTTGCAGAGCTATTCCTTAGTTTACTCCTAGAGGTTTTATAGTTTTTTTTAAAAAAGCTGTGGTAAAGAGACTACATCTATATGTTTATGTGTTAAATTTTCCATATATACGTTTACTTTACTTGCCTTTCAAAGAACACGTTCTTGAATGTGTTTATAAATTCTGTGTTTTGTTCTGTTTTCTAATTTCTTAATTTTTATTTTATTTTATTAAAACCATCCTTGTGCTGCCCTTGGGCTTATTTTATTCTTTTTATAGTTCCTTGCTTTGACTGCTTTCTTCATTTAGTTATTTCTTGTTCAAATATGAAAACATTTCAGTTTCTCATTTTTATTCTCTGAGTGCAGACTTGGCCAGATTCTGTATACTTTTATGTGGATTGTTATTGGTTATATTTTATAAGCATCTTTTAATTTCAGTTTTGATTTCTTCTTTGATTGGAGTCATTTGACGAAGTGATTTTTAATTTCTGGCAGGTTAGACTTTTTCATTTGTTTCTTTGTTGTTATTTATTCCTTTGCTATAAGGTCAAAGAATGTTATCTGTACTGTTTCTACATTTTGAAGTTTACTAAAGTTTTGTTCTGGCCAACTATATATCATGGATTTTTATAAACATCCATAAACATTTGAAAAAAATGTGTGTTCTCTGTCTTAGGGATACAGAATTGAATATGTATTTATTTGTCATGCATTTAACAAATATTTATTGAACGCTCGGTCGCTGATAAGCATGAGGCTGGACATTGAAGATGTGGAAAGTGAAGAAGACAGGCGTTGTCTGAGACATCGAGGGCTTAAATTCTGGTGGGAGCGGGGAAGGGGCAGTTACACAGGTAATTACAAATACTGACCAGAAATGCTGTGATGAGACAGTGTCCTGTCGTGGCCTTGGGGCACCCTGGGGAGTTTTCTGTAGAAAGAAACAGCCAAGCTTAATGGCATCTCAAATCTGTTTACGTCATATATTTTAGTACTATGTTATTTGATGCCTAGAGCTTCATGGCTATTACATCATTATTGTAGATGACAACTTTTCTATATATAAATACAAAATTACGCTCTTTGTCATGCTTAATGCCTTGAATCCTACTGCTCAATATTTCCAATAGTCCTTTTTGTGGTGTTTCTATGGGTTTGCTATATGTGTATATGCACACATGGACACACATAATTTCCATTCGTGTGTGTGTGTGTTTGTGTGGTGTGTGTGTGTGTGTGTGTGTGTGTGTGTGTGGTGTGTGTGTGCATGTTTACATATCGCTTGCCCATCTCTTTATATTTAGTCTTCGGGAGGGTGGTTTTAGGTGTGTCTCTTGTAAGCCATGTAGTAGCAGGTGTTCTTTTTCAACCCAACTGGTTCAATTGACTTCATATGTCCTTTATTCTCCTTGCAGACAAAATGAGGGGGCTGGCCATTTAGGCAATTATTTAAATAAAAACTTAATTGTATGATAGCCAATGCCTCGCTTGCCATGTGCCAGTCACTATTTTAAGTGCTTCGTATAAAGTAAATCAGTTGATTCCAGAAGCAACCCACTGAGGATGGAACTATGATTATACCCATTTTGCTGGTGAAGAAAACCAAGGCACAGAGATGCCAGGCAGCTTGGACCTGGTACAGAGGGGGTTTGATCCCAGGCAGCCTGGCCCCAGAGTGCATGTGGATAGACTCTGCACTGCACCCCTTCTCCGTTGCCACTTTCTGGCCAGGACACTGACAGCGATCACTTGGAAAGTGGGACCAGCCACGTAGGGTGGCCACAGTCCCAGTTTCCCCAGGGTTCTAGGTGGCGGGGGTGGGACTTCAGTGCTAAGACTCACGTGCGTCCTGCCTGATGCCCTCTTCCTACTGACATTGGACCCCCGCCTCCTGCTGTCATCCCCACAGAGCCCTGTGAAGCGATTGGAACGTGGGGGAGGAGGTAACTGGGGGAACCATCTGGAACTTAGGGGACATGCTATGATTTTTATGGCAAAAGGGGGCCCTAGTCAGTTCGTAGCTGCTTTCCTGACCCCCTCTGCGCCTTCTCCCCACACAAAGAATCCTGTGAGCACCAGAGGACAATAGGGCCCTTCAGGGTGGGAGAAGGAACCCTTTCATGCCTGCGCTGGACTTCTGTCCTTTAAGGGACCCTCCTTGTCCTGGGGCATCAGATGCTGTGGGAGGATCGGAGCTGTGAGACGGACAGGGTTGGGGTGGCCATCAGGACAGCCTGTGGCTGAAACTGGGGTTGTGGGGTTCCTGCAGGGAATGGTGGTAGGTGCCCACAGCAGGCCTGGGGGCTGTTTAAAGGCTACCTGGGGAGGCAGTCCCCAGTGTGACCTGGCCAGGCAGTCAGTGCCGACCTGAAGGGGGGACCTGAGGAGGGGGTGCCTTGTCTCAAAGGACCCTGTGTACTCGCTCAGATGCTGTCTTCCTGACTTCCTGGCTTCCTCCCAGAGAGAACCACCCCCGCCTTCTTGTAGCCCCCACATAGCTTGAGGTGGCCTGTTGTCCCACCCAAAGGCGATATACAGGTGCTTAATTGTGTTTGTCTACCAGGCTGGGCACTGCCCTCCCCCTTCTGTGCCCCTCCCTTCTCTTCTCCTCGCCTCCTTTCTGCTGCCGGTGGTCGGCCTTTCCTCTCTGCTGCTTCTTGCTTGATGAGATGAAACACTTAAACAAGCACTAATTACCCACAGGACCAGCTAACTGCAACTGGGATATGAGCTAACTCAGGTGCTCTCTTGACGCACAGGGGGTCTCTCCATTACAGCTGGGGTGGAGGAATAGACGGAGGGAAGGGGACCGCTCAGCTGTTCCTCTCAGGCTTGTCCCCTGAGGCCCCTGCTGTCTCAGCCCAGGAGGAGGGTGTCTGATGCTGGGATAGAGAGGGTGGGGGCCCACTCCCTCTGCATCTGGCAGACCCACTCTAGGCACCTGACAAATAGGGATCCAGTTCTTGGGGTGACCCCTCCTCTAGTCTCTGTCTCTCTCCCTTACCCCCTTTCTATGTCCTACCAGGAGTTAAGGCAAAACGCATGGAGCAATGTTGGGACAGGCCGGCAGAGGGATGTGAGTTGGGACTGGACTGCCTTCCCTTTGTTCAGAAAGACAGGACAAGGGGAGTTTTTCCCAATAGCGAGAGCTCCCCAGGGTAGGCAGTGAGTCCTCCACCGCTCAGAGCTGGGGTGCTACTTGCTGGACATGTTCTGAGACACTCAGCCCTGCAAAGTTGGCTAATACTCAGAATCATGGAGCAGCTGGGCCCAAACCCAGAGGCTGAATCAATCTGTCTAGGGCACAGCCCAGGGGTCGATATTTCTAGGAAGGTTTGGAGACTACTGCCTTAGCATAAAATGATGGCTCTATTAGATTAGAGTTGCCAGAAGAAATACAGGATGCCTAGTTAAGTTTGCATTTCAGAGAAACAACAGACTTTGAAAATATAAATGTGACCTAAATATGGCAAAGGACAAGTTTAAGTGTCATAGTGCACCTTTTTTTTTTGGCCTAAAGTTTGCAATCCTATGTTAGAGGACTTTTGGATTTCTCTTAACTTGAAGAGTCATGAAAGCATCAAGCGTTTATTAGGCACTTAGTATGTTCCAAGCAATGCTCTAGGCACCAGGGAAGCAGGTGAAGACCCCCTGCCGTCCAAGACTCTCTATTCTAGTTGGGGGTAGGGAGTGGGGGCGAAGCTGACAAAATCAGATTAATACATAAGACAAGTGTCGCTGGAGGAGGCGGCCATGATAAAAATGAGACAGTGATTGATGGAGGGCGAGGAGGGTGGGCGGAGAAGGTGGCGCTAGGGGCTCCAGGGACCTGTCTACCTAGGTCACTAAGAAACTTTTCTTTATTTTCTTTCTTTTTTTTTGAGCTTCATATTTAGCCCTTTCATATGTTGTGTGATACCAGGGAGAAAACTTGAAATAAAACCACCGTTTTTTTGTCTTTGATGATCGAACGTTTGGCAAGTATATCTTTTGTTTCAAAGAAGCCTTGAATTGGAGTTAATACTACAGAAAAGCTCACTCATGGCTCAACCAATGAGCCGTGAGCACAAGATCATTAAATTCATTGTCTTCCTTCTGCAGTTCTGTAAATGGATGACTCACTCACAGCACTTTTATGTAAATAGAGAATAATTTTAACCGTCGTGTCCGTGATACTTTTCAGAGTCTGCTCCAGAAAACAAACACCAATATATTTATGTATCATACAGTAGAGCACAACATTAAAAGAAACACTAGTCTCTTGTTTTAAAAAGTCCAGTAAATCTGATTTTTTAAATTTAATACAGCTGTAGCATCATCTGTTGTTATAGAAACTCATTTTCTCATTTTTTTGCTGATGGGCTTATCTCACTTAGTAATATGCATTTAAGTTTCCTCCACGTCTTTTTATAATTTGACAGCTCACTTCTGTTTAGCACTGAATAATATTCCACTGTCTGGATGGACCATAGTTTATCCATCACCTACTGAAGGCCATCTAGGTGGCTTCCAAATTTTGGCAATTATGACTAAAGCTGCCATAAACATCCGTGTGTGGGTTTTGTGTGGATATGGGTTTTCACTTCCTTTGGGGTAAATATCAAGGAATGTGATTGCTGGGTTGTATGGTAAAAGTATGATTTGTTTTGTAGGAAACTGCCAATAACAGACACCTAACGAAAGAAAAAATACAGATGGCAAATAAGCACATGAAAAGACGCTCCACCTCATATGCCATCAGGAAAATGCAAATCAGGACAATGAGAAACCACTGCACTCCTATCAGAATGGCCAGAATAGTGGACCTGAGGACAAGGATGGAGGAGCAGAAAGCTGGAAGGCGCCAGGCGCCAGGTAGCTTCCTGGAGAAGAGCTACCACCTCAGCCCTAGACTCTCACCTCTAGATATCTTTCATAAGAAAGAAAAATCAACTTTTCTCTTATTTTAGCCAATGTTATTTGTGGGTTTTCTGGTTTTGCAGCCAAACCCTAACACAGCATCCTTGAACGACACCTCAGGCAATCCCATCACTTTCTGGTCATGATTCGGGCAGTCTAGTTTGAAAATCCAATCTCATATCCAGTTAAAATCTTACCTCCTCCTTCTGCTAAGCGTGGTCAAGTTTGAGGCTCCTGGGACTTGGGGGTAGACAGATGAGACAAGCCATAAGTAACCATTAGAAAAGTGAGGCTAAGTCTCAAAGGGCACTATGAGAGGAAGGTGATTCATTCTGAGGAGGGTCCCAGGAGGCTTCCGGTTGGCACTGGCACTTGGGGAAACTGTGATTGTGATGGGCAGACACCAGGAGGTGAGCAGTCACCAAAGCCTGAGAATACAGCCAGGTTTGGGAGTGGAGATCAGACAGCAGGGCCGACAAGCATTCCTTCCAGGTCGTGTCCAGGCAGAGAGCAGGTCTACTGCACCCACCCTTTTGCCACTGAGTGTGACTCTCCCACCCCATGGCTGCCCAGGGGGTCGGTTTCCCGCTCAATAAGGCTCCCCTGCCCTCGATGCTTCTGGGAGAAATTATGTCTCTTTATCTTTCCTGTTGGGCTTTCCAACCCGATTTCTCATGGCCGTGTCTGCTCACTCCCACCCTCGCTGACCCCCAAATCTGAACTAACTTTGCACCCAGCCTCAGGGAAGCAACTCCCACGTCTGGGGTTTACTTTGAGGTATTGAGCTGCAGTGGCCCAGGAGGCACCCCATTCTCAGAGAACTGACCCTTCCCCTCCCCAGCCACATGTGGTGGACAGCTTTATTTCGGAGGCCCTGCATCCATTGGTTACAGTCAATCCGACAGGCATGGATGGATACCTGCCCCTTGGTGGCCCCATCAGAATCTGTGTCCTGCTTATTTGGAGCTGGGCCTCGGGCACTCCAGTACAGAGATTGCCCAGAGGGGGCACCCCTAACCTTTCTGGTACATCCCCCTTTGGAGGTTGGCCTCTGCTCCTTGAAAACACGAGGCTCATTCCGGTACTCCACAACCTGGAGCCGCGAGTGCCTTTGTAAGCCTCTTTCTGTCTGTCAAGAAATGGGAATGCAGTGAGAAGGGGCTGTCCCTTCACCTTCACTGCGTCCCTACTGTGTGGACCGAGTCACACCAGGGAACCACTGCTTCCCGCCCCGCAGGGAGCGCCGGCAGAGCGGGTGGGGATGCGAGGCTGGTGTGTGCTCAGCTTCAACGTTACTGTTCACTATTGCTTCTCCTGAGAGCCATTGAGTCTTTGGCACATAGGGACCCTTAGAGTCAGTTTCATTAGAGAAAGAGCCATCTTAATTCCCGTCGGGAGAGGAGGCTCTGAATCAAACGGCCGCCTCCCCTGCGCCTCCAGAGCATCTTCAGGCTGACCCCCAGAGCCTTCTGTCAGGGAAAAGACTGGACCGCCCAGTCATTATCGACAGAGATGGCAGACGGCCATTGATTGGGAGTACGGAGCGAGTCTCTTTCATTTCCAAGTGCCAGCTGCAAGCAAGTGATGGACGGGTCTGGGTGAGATTTCGTTTCTCCGGGAGCTGGGTGACACGGGGACTCTGCAAACGGGGTCTGCCTGTCTGCACGGCTCAGGGACATAATCAGCCCCAACAAGTCACTCACCTTTAGAAGGAGAAAAATAGTCATACGCCCCTGATGGATGGGTTTGCTACAGTGAGAATATAAAAGTTTAAATGACTTCGATGACTGTCTGCTTTCTCTGCAATACAAATGTCCTGTTCCACTTGAGTCCTCCTCCCTGTCCCCACTGCCCCCCTCCCCGCCCCCTGCCGTGGGTGCTTCTTCTCCTGGCGGGTCACAAAGCTATTCTTCTTGCCTCCTGATTCTCTGCAGGCTGGTCCATCCCAGTGCAGACCAGGGAAGAGCAGGTCCTGAGGACGCAGTCGGAGTGCTCACGTCGAAAGGACAGAGGAGAGGTGCTGGGTAGGGCAGCCTCGGGGCTCCAGGACACTGCTGGGAACTCAGATGAGCTTTCAAAGTCCTAAAGGATGTATCTGCTGCTGTGCTGCCGCTGTGACACTGCCGTCACAGCAGTCACCACACTGCCCTGCCCCCATCAGGGGAGGTCAGCCCAGAGGCACTGACTGCTGGCTCACCTGCTGAGGGAGAGGGGAGCCGTGTCAGCGCCATGCTGTGCACACCCTGAAGTACCCAGAATGCCCTGGGCATCCTGCAGGCGCTGGTGCAGTGGGTGGCGCCTGAGAGTCTTCGTTTCTGACAAGCTCCTGATCCAGCAACCACACGTGGCGAGACAGCTCTGTTGAGGTCTTTCTGATCTTTAATCTCTGACTGCTCTGTCCTCCTGAAGGAGCCAGGCATTTCAAGGACTGTGGTGAATAAACACACCCAGAAGGTATCACATAGACAATGTCTATCTGTATGGTTCTGGTTCAGGTTTGATCACAGAGGGAAGTCGGTTTCTTCTCTAGCAAAGCAGAGAGTCACAGCCCCAACAGCCCTAAAAAGAAGCGCGCATAGGTGCTCTCTTCTGCTAAGCAAGAAGGCGGAGGGCAAGGAAAGAAAGTCACATGACTCATCTACCCACTGGCACCAAGGGCTGGGAAAGGAGGAGACCCACTCTGGAGAAAGAGTCAGCAGGTTAGGGTCGGGTGTGAGGACAGCCAGATGGAGCTGGGAGAAATTCCCCAACTTTTCACGAACCCCCACCCCTTCCCTCCTGGGTCTGTCCTGGGAGGAAGGCAACACCACTGTTCTCCTTCGCCACACTCTGCAAGGTTGAGGCCCATCGGGGTCACATACGGTCAGTGAAGCCCACAGCACCCCGTCAGAGAGCTAGCTTTGGAGATGATATTGAACTTTGACCTGGGGGTGGGGGTAAGTCCCACTGCTATGACCCAGTCTCTCATCCTGTCCTGGTGGCGGGGAGCTAGATCAGAGCAGACCAAGCCCTGGACTCTGGACTGAGACATAATTAGATCTCTCTGGGGCTCATCACCTCCTGCCCAGTGGCCTTGAGCATGCTGCTTTGCCCTCTGTGCCTCAGTTTCCTCCCCTGTGAAAGGAGGTAGCTCACCTATCCCTTCTGAAATTTAATTCACCAAATTTGCCCCAACCTCAAGAAGCAAAAGTAGACAAATGCAGCAGTGGCCCCAAGGAGGACCTCCCCACCAAGATGGGAACTTCCGTCTCGGTCACACTCTTACCCCCATCTGCTGGTGACCCCCGTCTTCCCAGCTTGGAGGTTCCTGATGCCGCCACACCAAGAACCTGTCTCTAGAGGCCTTGGTGCCAGAGGAATCAGTGGCTCAAATCAAATGCCTCCTCGTTTAACCCTAAAAGACAGGCTGTCACCTCCAGAATTGACCCAGACTGCGAGTTCTGGAGGGGCGGAGACCCAACCCATCTTTCCTGGTCATTCGCCAGCAGCTAGCACCGTGCCTGACACATACTTGATAAATACTTCTGAGTTTATGAAAAAGTGAATGTTAGAGTTAAGCTCTGGAAGTCCCAGGAGATCTTAAAAAGTAGGCCATCATGCCCAAGTTCTCCGGTCCTGGTTGTGGCGATGGAGGGAACCCAGACAAGCGGGGCCAGGAGGCTGGATGACGAGGGCAAACCCTCCTCCTGAATTCCGCCCCTTGAACGGAGCTGCCCTTTGTCTCCTCTTACAGAGTGAATTGGTCTCTGTCTGTCAGGACAGAGCTCGTTTCCAACAAATGCACATAGATTAGAGAGCTGATCAAACGCTCTGTTAACGTGGCACTTTAATAACAATATCACTTAGATCTCAAACTGCTTAATTAGATTTCACTCATTGCCATCACTTGCCTCATTTGAACAGCTCATTTATAATTTATGATCTTTATGCATTTGGTTGTTCATTTGTAAAATTAGAGAAAACAATCACCAGGCAAAAGGAAAGCTAAAGAATGCAGGGCCGGCTGAGTGGCGCGGTGGTTGGGAGCTGGCTCGGGACGCCAGAGGGCCCCGGTTCGGATCCCACATATGAGGGCCAGTGACACTGCCCTCTACAGCTAAGATGCTGAACAACAGCTC